>NC_081411.1:340566334-341166334 GCF_030272615.1 Cryptomeria japonica
CATGTCTATCAGAGCAGTTGCAACTACAACATCTGACAAAATTCCTCTATCTTCACGGTTTGATCTTGTGCATATCCTGTGATCATTGCATTAAATGAGACTATATTTCTTTAAAGCATTCAGTCAAACAATTCACATGTCATGTCTGAGCTTTCCACATTTGCAATGGTTAAAGTGCATTGTCCATGCCTCCACATTCTACCTGAGTATTCTGTCAAACAAATCGCGTGCATTGTCTATGCATTACAATCTGCATCCATGACTACCAGAGTGGCTGCGACTATAACTACACTTTAACAAATCTACACATTCGTTGATCATGGAATTTGGCTTTACACCTGCCAATACATCTCTTTGGAGCATTATGTCAGACAGTTTGCTTGCCTTGTCTAAGTTTCTACGATCTACAATACTTCAAACACTTTACGTGTATTATCTATGCCTCCATGATCTGCATATATATATCTACCAAAACAGCTGCAACTACACGACTGGCAAAATTCCTTTATCCTTTGTGCTTTACTAAAAACCGTGACTAGTTTGACGGCTTCCGTGTTGGCTTGCGGGTAGAAAGATTACAATTGTAAGGTTAAAATGCATATGAAATGTAGCTTAGACACAACATGGTTGGCAGTCAATAAGACCACGTTTCTTTAAGGCATTTTGTCAATCAACTCGCAGCATTATCATTCTCCTTATCTACATATCTGCATTTCACATCTTGCACACATATCTGCATTTCACAACATGTCTATGCTTCCAGTTATAATTACCAGTGTAGTTTGTGGTGTAATCTAGTTTCCACATTGGCATGTATATCTTGAGAGCAACTGCAACTTCATAATCTAATTAACTCCCTCAAATCTTTAATGACTCGATAAATGTCCATACTCTTGTTTCAAGGTTCTCATTTTGTACAGGTTGGGATGATGTGGCCAAAGGTTGGAGAGGATTTCATTACACTTGCCAATTGCAATCACTTGGAAGTTTCTGAAGTCTACTCAACAAATATATTATGTGTGTTCTACCATTATTGCAACCTGTGAGATGAAATCTCTTTCAGAGGCTCCCATAATTCGCTTTCATGTCTCTAGCACAGCTGCAACTTCAACATATGATGAACTCCCTCTCTTCTTCAATGCATTGTTGAATGTTCATAGCTTGTTATTTGAAGTTTCTTTTTAAAAACTCTTATGGAGGGGGTTAAGAATGCTCCAAAATGGAGCATTTCTAACCTTTTTGACAAAGCGGGCCCACAAGGTTAGGAAATAAGGCTAGAGATGCTCCATTTTGGAGCATTCCTAACCTTTTTGAGAGAGGTTATAAATATGGGTTAAGAATGCTCGAAAACAGAGCATTCCTAATCGTTTTTTTTTTTAAGGTTAAGATTACGGGTTAGAAATGCTCGAAAATGGAGCATCTTTAACCATTTCTTTCAAAGACTATGACCTTGACCTCCAGAAACCATCGACCACGAAGGAGAATAAAGGAGAAATGGAAATGACGTTTTTAGACAAATTTTTTGCTCAAATGATCAAAATATTAAAATAATCTAAAATATTAAATTATTTATTTGAAAAATAATTTAAATATTTTAAATTTAATGCTCAGGCTTAAGAAAAATGACTATATCTTCCAAACGGTAGGGAGTTAGATCCTGAAATTTGAAACACGCATCGATGGTAGGGAAACAAGCCAACAATATCATTTAATTCTCATGACACATCCTAAAATGGGATATTTTAATCATTTCTAGGCGATGGACACCAAAATTTGAAGGTTTAATATATAACAAAATATGAACTAGGTTTAGGTGAAAATTGGCCACATGACACAAAATGATGCCTAGAACCTTTCTATAAAATTATTTCCCTCAATTATTGTTAATTTCCAAAATTCATCTATTTTTCATATTTCGACTGGCAACGACCTTGGGCCACATGCTCACTGCTTACGCATAAACACCTATTGGGTCTTTACTCGACATTGGGACCAATTTGAAGTTCAAATTTTAGGTAGGCCAAATATGGGGGCAACACATCTTCAAGAAATGAATGTCACAGATTCTGAAGCATAGAATTCATAGATCATAATGCAATACAAACATCTAGATAGCAATTCAACTATCACAACTAATACCATGACTATCAGAACACTAGATTTTGGAGCAAAGCATATTCCAAAAATTACTTTTGTAATCCATATATACCTCGCTGCTCAATACCACATACATACCTATCTTCCATTGTTTCTCAACATCACATGCATACCTGTCTTCCACTGCTCCTCAATATGCTACATCTGATCCTAACCAAATCACAGAGTTTGAAATCAATGACAACATTCACACAAATCTAACAAACCTAAGTCTACCATACACATTAATCATGAGGCCACTCCTTCCACCTCCTGTGTTGATGCCAATTCACATTCAAAACCTTCCACTTTTAAATACAGTCAACCTGAGATCAAAGCTAAGCTCAAGGAACAAGGTGTGGAAGAATACATCCTAAAACAATCATTGTACATCAGACAATTAATGGACTCCTCTACGATTTATGATAAACCATAAATGTCTCAATAATTTCTAAAGCTATTATAAAATGGGACCCAACTACCTTTACCAAATGGGGTGAGATGGAAGACGAGGATCTTTTTAAGTGGCTATACAAGGATAAAGAGGAACTATTAGAGAAAGAAACACCTAATGTCAAACTACTTGTTGAGAACTATGGTTAAGGTTTCATATTTTTGGATTAATGGGATATAGTAAGGCTCTATTGACTTACAAAAATAATGTATTTTGGAACCTCTCCAACCTAAGATCATACCCAAGAAAAAAAAAACCAAAGGATTGGGCTTTACACCTTTAAAATTGCTCAATCCTAATACTAAACACCTAACAAAACTAGAATATAATGCTAAATCATTGAAACTAGGTCAATCAATCATTGTAGTGAATACAATAAAAGGTGTTGAGAATTTTGATGATTATTATTTAGAGACGGATTCTCATGAGTGTGAATCGGGTTAAGATGCATCATTTGAAGGCAAACATGAGGATGGTAAAGTATGGATTGAAACTTTTTTGGATCTTAATGCCTCTACATCTCAAGGCTTAGGGTCTAGACCACAAAATTTCATGACTCCTGGTACTGAGTGTGCTTCCAATAGTGTGAAACAAACTTCTCTCACAATCAAAATTGATGATGGGAGTACAATTAACAACCTTGATGATATCATTAACATTTTTTAAGAATCCTCTGTATTCACCATCACAACCTTTGATTTTAAACAAATCGATGGTCTTTTGCTTGTTCACCCACAACTTATAGATTGGGCCAACAAGTATTTCCATAACTAGATACATTTTAAAATGACAAGGCTAGTATTGACTATCTTGGACTAAGAGATGACCTTCCTATTGAGGATCATAGAGTTGGTTTTGTTATATAACTCAATAGAATAACTAACTTTAGAGAGGGTACCAAGCCTTTCAATCACAAAAATATAAAAACAAACAAAGGGTCTTCTAGTGAAAACCATGTCATGACACTTTTAGATCAAGAAAAAGTAAAAATAAGGGATGTATCCAAAGGTAAAAAACTCCTTGAGGCACCTAATGATGGAAGGCTTGACACTCTCCCCTTGACAACATATTGTGAAAGATCTTGTGTGCTAGTAGAGGAAATGAAAGAAATCAACGTTGATCCTGATGATAACCCTTGCATTATCCATTTAGTAGCTTCCTTAACAAAAAAAAGAGTGTCCCAACTTCATCAAGTTCTTTAAAGAGCATTAGGTTAACTTTGCATGGTTGTATGTTGATATGCCTAGATTAGATCCCAATCTAGTTATGCATCATTTAACAATGGCACTGGGCACTGAACTAGTAAAATAAAAACTATGAAAAGTGTACCCATAGGTGGCCCTCCTAGTCAAAGTTGAGCTTCAAGAACTACTCGAGATGGGTTTTATCAGGCCTATAGATTATGCAAATGAGTTTCCAATCTTGTAAAAGTTACAAAACCTAATGGCTCTATCAGAGTATATACGAATTTCAAGGATCTAAACAAGGCTTGTCCTAAGGATGACTTTCTTTTACTAAGCATAGACTTAATCATCAATCTCACAGTGGGGCAAGCGATGTTATCACTCATGAATGGTTTTCCTATCTATAATCAAATCAGGATCACACTTGAGGATCAACTTAAGACAACCTTTACATGTCCTTGGGGAACTTACTATTGAAATGTCACCCCTTTTGGACTTAAAAACATCAGAGCTACATATCAAAGGGAAATGACCATAATATTTCATGACATGATGCACATTTTGATGAAAGACTATGTCAATGACCTACTGGGAAAATCATTATCAAGAGAGGCTCACTTGGATGTTCTTAACAAAATCCTCACAAGGCTTGAGAAGTACAAACTACATCTAAATCCTAAGAAATGTGTCTTTGGAGTAACCTCAACGAAGCCCTTGAGATACATTGTCTCACAAAATCACATTGAGGTTGATCCTACTAGAGTCAAAGCTATATTATAAATGCCTCCACCTAGGATCATTAGTCAGCTACAATCATTATAGTGAAAATTGCAATCTATTTGTTGATTCATAGTGCAATTAGCTGACAAGTGTCATCCTTTAACATATTTGTTGCACCAAAAAGTTGATTTCAAATGGGATGATAAATGCCAACAATCCTTTCAAATACTCAAATATTAATCTTATGTGTCCTCCTATCCCTCGTGCCACCTATTAATGGAAAACCATTTCTCATGTACATATTCACAACAACTACAACATTGGGGTGACTTTTAGCACAACATGACTATGATGAAAATGAATGGGTTATTTATTACATCAGTCATACCTTAATGGGATATGAGCTTAACTATGCTACTATTGAGCATGCATGTCTTTTTGTAGTCTTTTCTTTGTATAAATAATGATATTATATGCTTAGTCATCAAACAAAGCTCATAGCTAAAATTGATCCCTTAAAGTACTTGCTTAACAAAGCAGCTCTTACAAGATGCTTAGCAAAATAAGTCATGATCCTTAGTGAGTTTGACATTGAGTATATTGAGAGAAAATCTATCAAATGACAAGTCATAGAAGATAAACTCATAGATGCTCCTAGGGTTGATGATTACCCATTGGTTTCAAAATTCCTAGATGAGTCAATCTTTTTTGCCATTGCTAGATAATTATGGCAGCTACAGTTTGATGGGTCATTTATGCAACATGAAGCTAGTGCTAGAATCTTATTAGCCATACCTCAAGGGGATTGTATTTCTAAGTCATATCAATTGGCATTCCCTTGTACAAACAATGTTGTACAATATGAGACACTTATTATACTTGACTCATAATGGTTATTTAGTGAAAAATACAAGAGACACATACCTATGGTGATTCCTAGTTGGTCATTCAACAGGTAAATGATAAGTATCAACAAAATATGGGAAAGTGATGCCCTAAAAGCACATGATTGGTGACATCAATAATTTTTTTATGCTTATAGCTTTTGAGCAAATCCCAAGGGTCAACAACAAAGTTGCATATGTTATGGTTACCCTTGTCTCCCTTCTATGCTACACACTATGAGTTATTGGTAGAACATCTCTTGATCCCCACTTATGAGATCCCTCTGTTTGAACTCTTTTGTCAGGTTGTTGGTCCTCATTCCCCTTGGTACAATAACATTTACAATTACCTTCAAAATGATATCCTCCCACCCAATAGTTCTAACAATGAATGTCACACATTCATTCATCAAACCTCTTGTTACATTATCATTGTTGAAACCTTATATCGAAGATGTCTAGAGAGTGAGGAAATTAAAACTGTATTATGAGAATTCCATGAGGGTATATGTGAGGCTTACTCTAGTGGTCTGAGCTTAGCCAAAAAGCTTAAGAGGACTAAGATATTATTGGCCCACTATGGAGAAAGATGCCTATCACTTTGTCAAGAAATGAAAAACACATCAAATCCATGGAGACTTGATACATGTGCTCACACAAGAGTCACAACCAATCAAAAAACCTTGGCCCTTTTGTAAGTGGGATCTAGTCCCAAAGTTGATCCTTTTGAAGATCATATCAATAGCATTCACCTGTGCAAGTTCTACACCTATCCCTTTAAGGAGCCCCACTTTATATCAAAAATACAAAAAAAAATTAAAGAGACAAAATTTGTCCTATGGTGAAAACTACTTTGGTGGTGCCTTGGGAAAGTACCATAGTGAAAAGTGGCCAACCGACAACATGTGTAGTAACTTCACTCCTCCCTCCTTCAAGATTCTTTCTGATCATTCCATCACAAATACATTGGTCCATAATAAACTTATCACACTCGCCATGGCTTGTTATTTTATGCTACCATCCTCACTCCATTATGCCTTTTGCTTCATCCATAATAAACAAGTCATATCCCTAACTGGGGGTATATCCTCAACCTAGTATTAGAATTAGATTTTGGACACCACATGTTAAGAGGAACTTTGCTTTCTACCTTCTTGCACTCTCACAATTCATAATAATATCACTTGAACCATGAGGACATAATCCTATTGACGGGTGTTTTGACACACTCACCAACAGTCAGGTAGTTTATGTAAGCACTCATCAGCTCTCCTGAAATGCAATCAATCTCGAAAGACTAATTACTCCAATGTATATTCGAGTCTCGATGGTGATAGGAAGCTCAATGGTTGATGTGATTGTACCTGTCAAGGGGCCTGGTGGTTGAAACAATTTTGAATTGCCTACTTTTTAAAATATTTTCTGATTTAGATTCTCTCAAAACAAAACAACAAAAGATAGATCATGGAATAAGGAAATAACAATGAAATCAATAAATAACAACTGAATGATCCACAAGGTTAGAATTTTGTAATCTCAATATTATCGATATCACTAAATCAACATTCAGATAATGAGCTCTAGAAGGTATACAAAGTCAGACAACTTCACACACCAACGGAAATGAATATCATCAAACCAATAATCACCCTATCAATTTAATCCTCATATACCATTTGTATGCATAATATGATTCATAAAATAACAAAGCATCCAAAAGAACTAGTTGTTAATTCAAATAATAGAAGTTACCAGATAACGAAGAACATAACCACATAGAACACACAAGTAGATCAGGCAATCCACAAGTTGCTTTTTGTATTAAATTTCAAAGAGTATCACAAAATCTTCTAAACTCATAAAATTTGCATAAAAATCTCTAAAAGAATCTCTAAATTGGACCTCAAATCATCAATTCGCGGACCCTTACAATGAATCAAATTTCTAATTTATAGAGTTTCAAGTCCTAAATTCTAGGAATTAAAGATATCTAAAATAAATGCGACAAAAACAAGGAGTTGCAGTTGACATGCAAGTATCTGCCTTAAACTATAGTGAAACTACCAATTAACTATTACTACGAAACATGCGTTCCCGAAATTGGCCATTACAGCCATGCAGAATTTGCCCAAAAACTGAAGTTGGTGTGCAACAGTTGAACTCTCAGCAGTCCAAATTGCATGTGCAACAACTATATTTTTATCCTTTACTCCTTTTATAGCTCTTATAGTTACTGATAAAACATGCAACTGTATCTTCGAGAGGATCAACAGCATACGAAATTTGGAACTTAGACTTCTTCAAAATTTGCTTTGCCTACTCCCATATGTCGACCAACTTATCAATTACTCCCTCCACATGTATACACTGAGAAGTCAAAAATGAGTACCTATCCATTAACTCTGTATTAAACTTTGATTTAGGTGCAAAGTGATGAGCCACATACTGGTCCCATTGATCTAACACTACACCTTCCTTCAGGCGACCATCTCTCAAAATATCATGACCATATGCCCCTAACAACTTCTTTACAAAATTCTCATACTTACCAATTGACTTCAAAAGAGGAGCATGTGCCTCCAAAATCCTCGACCTACACTGCTCAAGAACTTCTATCTTAAATTCTATTATAAAGATATAAGATTGCAAGCTATCAAAATCATCTCCTCCCAACAAATCTTCATTTTTAATCACTTATTCACCCAAGGCCAATATTTTATTCAAGTTTTTATACTGCTTGGTGAAGTCTCTGATTCTCACTTCCCAATTTGTTGAGCAGTCCCTTATTGCTTTCTCTGTTTTGATTATCCTTTCATAAATTCTTGTTGTATGATGTAGAAAAAGTTTTACCTTAAAAATACTATCTCTTCACCCATGATTTTGTAGTAGTAGCTACTTTCCTTATTTCAATCAAGGCTCTTACATCACCTTCTGGGAGTGATAATGTGCACGACAATGTGTCATTGGCCCTTGCATCCAAAGGCTTCCCCATCTCCACAAGAAATTGCTTATACCATTCTAATTGCACCTTTACCTGCAACTGAGAGTTATGCTCCTTCTCCATTCTGCTCCTCATTGTACTAGTAGCAAATTCTAAAGTGCCAAGCTCTCCCCACTTTGTCTTCCTCCCAAGCTTAACCTGTGATACTTGATATTTAGAAGGACCCTCTCCTTCAACCTCCATAGGGGATGCTATATCGACAACTACTTCACCGGAGCCAGTTCTAGATAAATGATGAATTGTTTTAGCCTTCTTTGTTTTCTTTGGCTCCTTCGTAATAGCTTGTTGCAGTGAGAGTTTAGGTAGCACCACCTTTTGTTTCTTATTAAAAGTGAAGGTTAACCATTGTGGTGTTCCTTCATCTGTATTTCCTTCTTGGGTGGTTATTTGTGTCGTCACCCTTCCAGCTTCTTGTGACGGTTCCTTCTCCTATTGCTGCTCTTGTTTTGTATCCTATGTATCAGGAGGAGTTTGGGTCTCTCCTTGGGTAGGAGGCACTGGTATGGCGAGTTCTTATTGTTGTGAGAGCATTTATTGAGCCATGTCTGCTTGTAGAGCGCCATCAACATAAATTTGTTGCTGATATTCTTCTAATTTCTCACTCACTTGCTCGTTGAAATCTTTGGTTGGCTCCTGACCTTGTTTCTATGCTTCTCCACCAACGATATCTTTCAACAATTTTTTTACATCTCATGGAGTGAGAACAAGTCTCTCATTATGCTCTTCATCATGTCCTTGTCCCATTTCCCCCTCTTCACCTTGTTGTTGATCCTGTGGACCCTGATCATCTGTGTCCATGGGGGTTACCTGTGTAAGTTCTGATACCTTTTATATGACAAGCCCCCTTTGTTTCTCTGCACTAGAAGGAGTCATTCTTTTCCTCTTCTTAGACTCTACTTGATTTGGTGTTGGCTCACCCTCCTCTTGGTCTGAGTCTGACTCCACATTATGAATAATTATTATTTTGGTTGTGGGAGTCATTGCAAGCATAGGCATCTATGAAACAACAAAAGATGGAGTGATCGTTGTTGTAACCAAAGGTGGAGGCATTGTTGACACAGTTGGTGCAACAGATGCAGTTGATGTCGTGGTTGGTGTTGTTGTAGTAGAGGTAGTAGAAGTGGTGGTAGGAGTGGTGGTAGCAATGGTGGTAGGACTAGAAGGTTGAGCCTCTTGAGAAGGTTGTTATGTCGTTGCTGAAACACTTTCAATGGTGGGCTTAATAGGATAAATTTTTGCTTGTGGTGTGGCCCCTAGGCCAACAACAATCCCTAAACTCACTTGTTTTGCCAAATATTCGGCCTCTTTCATTTTTTCATTTAAATTTTGCCTCATTTATTTTATGGTGAAAGGAGTTTTAGCTTCCTTCTCTGGGTCCATAGAGGTGTTCTTCCTTGACTCTGGCCGTGTTCTCCTTGTATATTCCTTATGTATCCTCGATTGAGGATTGTCAGTCAGGATATTCTTTTGTTTGCCTTTGGAGGCAATTGATTTAATTCTAAGACTTAACCACTTCTTGGTTCTATCTATTACTGGTCAAGAGATGGTATCGATATCTACCACTTCTTGTTGTGACCACCTAATTGGAGGGAGTGGCCTCTTATCTATCCATGTTTCTTTGTACATGGGATCTAGCAAAACACCATCATCATGCAATTGTTTGGATAAGTTGGTCTCAATACCAAAATCCCTTATTTGAGGAATAGTGAGGTGATGGTAATATTTCTCTCTTGCCTCAAAGCTATCCTAGTGATTGGCCCAAAAATCCTCCAGAGCAAGCTAATGAACTAGTAGTATAAGGTGAACACTAGTTGTGTGTTTGGTCAGTGCTTGAGCCTAAACCAACACAGTGAATTGAGGTGGATGCTGATGAAGATGACATGTAGGATCTAGGTGGCTAACGTGTAGTGACTGGTGAAGAGTGCATCAGTGAGGTAGTTGTTGACTAGGTTTGCATTAAATGTCAACTGCGAAAATCATAGATGAGTTGCAGAAGATTGTGGTCTTCTCTACTGAAAAAAAAAGGGAGAATGTTTACTGTTTATGCCCTTTGTCTTTGTTGTCAAAGGGGGAGAAGGAACCGGTTTGATAGTGGATACTATGTGTGTTGACATCAATGCAAAAGGGGAAGATAATTAAATTTTGCAACTCCTGCAATCAATCTCTTCTACAAGTTTCAACTCTTCTCTCTCACAGCTTCTTTTACTATTGGTTATCTATTCACTCTCTCTAACCCCTTACTGGTCAGCCTCTACCTTTCCTGACTTTCTCTAATCCTTACTCTGCACTCATTCACTCTCTAATGCCTTCTTACCGGTTCAAACACTGCTGGTTCACTTGACTGTTAACTTTGTGACAGTTCACCGGTTACTTTGTTTCTTACTGGTTAAACCTCTTCTGTCGGTTCTAGTTCAAATACTCAGTTGCTTCAATATTTTTTATCACACTCAGTCAGATCAATTCTCTTTTCACTCAAACACTCTCTTCTTTGGCCACTGGTATCAATAACAACACCAACTTAGATCTTCAATCTGCATATTTATATTCAGGCTTTTCCGCCAAAATAAAATTCAATCTTCACGTGCCTACAGTTTTCTTCACCGACCCAATCCATAACAAATCAAATTAGATCTCATCTCCGAGATTGACAACCTACAATAAATCAAGCAACACTACCATAATTGATTCTCCTAATACACATTTAGTATTTTTAGCAAGACACTGACCCTGCTTTAGTCAATCATACTCAATGACCTTGCAGTGCCTTTCTCCAGGTCAACTAGTCGATCAACTATCCTGCTTCGATCATGATGTCAAAGAATCAAATCTTTTTCCTTTGAACATCATTCAGCCCCAATCCTCTGCAACTCGTCTATCATTTTTGCAGTTGACATTTAATGCAAAATTAGTCGGCAACTACCTCACTGACGCACTCTTCACCAATCATTGCACGTTAGCCACCTAGATCCTATGTGTCATCTTCATCGACATCCACCTCAGTTCACTATGTTGGTTTAGGCTCAGGCACCGACCAAACATACAACCGGTGTTCACCTTATACCAGCGGTTTATCTTACCCTACCGGTTATACAATAACCTGTTAACCTTCAAGACATGCTCTTCTCTGTTCAGCCCATTAGGACACAATACCTTTTCACTGCATATGACTCGATGCCATACTCTATGTTCTGTTTGTCCTTTGCTTGCTTACCGGTGGACATGTTTACCGATTGATATAACACCTACCTGCATACCGGACCGGTATTCATTCTTCTTCGCAAAGTACATATCAGTCAATTATAAACATGCTCTCCAGTTCACCAAACTTGATGCGGTTTCAATCATAGACTCATGCCAATGCTATGAACATTTATTCTGAACCGCAAAACCTGAATCTTCTCCAATCATTCGTACCAGTGGCTTGATCACCTCTCTGTTCCTGTTTACTGGTTGACAACAACTTAACAATTATGCCAATCAACAACTTATTTGACAAGCATGTTTACTGGTTGACATCAATGACAATACAATGCCAACAACAAGTTGATGTCCTTCATACACCTACTTATATACCAACAACAAGTTGATCCCTTTAGTTTATTATATGGGTCATAAAATTGCCTAGCAAAATTGAAAGGCTTCAACTGAAGTTCCTGCAATTCTTGTTCAGTGGCCTTTGCCACGTGAATCTTTGGACATGAAAATAATGATAAATTGAAGGGGAAATATTCACTTGTAACCCCTTGTCTTATGCCTTGAGGACAACAATTTTTGCAAATGCACCATTTGTCTTGCATATTCTAACAATTTTATTCTATTTGTATAATACCTGGGCAACAAAAATGGTTCTCCAGTGAACCCACTCACTCTCAGATAAGTAGATCGGGAGTTTTGTATAAACCAACACCCCCATTTCTTTACTAACTCCATTGCTTCCTTTCTTAGCTTGAACCTAGTGTCACCTGTTAATTGGAAACAAAAATGTGTCATTGATTAACTTATAATGCAGTCTAGACTCTTTTAGTGGCAACTAGGTGTTGTTGGTCCCAACCGATGCTGATAGGGGAGGGGTGAATAAGCACTATATCGATTCTACCAGATTTAACCTTAATCAAAGTTTCTACTCAAACTTAACACTTATCAGTATAAACAACATTAATAAGAAACATGCACACATAAAATCAATCACACATGAACACCAAGGTTTATCACGTGGAGACCCAAATGGGAGAAAACCACGGTGTGAGTAGAAACTCACAAAATCTACACTCTTTTGGATTATGCCCAGTGAGGAGCCATCCCTGTTAGGAGATTACAAAGACACTGTTAGGTGCCACCTGGTTAAGGGATTTTCTTCAAGGCCTGTTAGATCCTTTACCCTATTAGAGGTAGCCTTGTTAAAGGACTTAGGATCATCAATTAAGATGTCACCCAGTTGAGGGATTTTTGAAAGGGACCTGTTAAAGTCCACCCGGTTAAGAGATTTTACTGTTGTAGTTATTAAAAAACAACAGAGAGAATGATATGTTGTGATAGCTACTCTTAGCTTAATCATATCCAATTGAAGCTCTTTGTTTTGACCACCGGTTACACTTGCTCTACACTCTACTGGTGCTCTGCATTCTCTCTCTACTCTTCACACTATCCGAGCTTTGCACACTCTCTTCACCACTCTGTTGTTCACTTAGCAATTTTTCACTCTTCTCACCTTGTTGGATCGCCTCTCTTCTAGATTGCACTTAGCAATTTTATGATCAAACTTTTTGGTTTTCACCAAAAACCTTCATACCATGTTTTGCTAACACATAACTGTTGTTTCCTAAATGAGTTCAAACCTAAAACTTAGTAAATTTGAAATTCAAATCTTCCCGCACTTTCTTTGCATGCTCTATGTCATTCTCGCCAGCAACTCATCCTTATCTGCCACAACAACTCATCCTTATCTGCCATCGCAACTCATAATTTTAGCAACTTCTGGGTCGTGTTCTTACTTTTTAAGGCGAATTGAAAAATCTGCACAAATCTCGCCTTAACTGGTTGTTAACTGTTGTAGACTTCACAAGCAGTTTGTTTTATTATATCTCACCCTGACTGACTCACCTTTGGTAATCACATCCAACTTACCGATCACTACTCTGAGATTCTCGATGGATAGCATCCATCAACCTATACCATCGGTTCACCGGTGTAACTCTTCATCTTTTGCCACCAGTCACTGATCATCAAGTAGACTGATCACCTGTCTGTCCAGAGTGTTCCGGTCGTACATAATACTACTAAACTGCAATCTGAGTCACCTCTTGTGACCACATCATCATTTCAACTACCAGTTTAAGAAACTAATCTCAACACCTATCAGATGCTTGACTGACCGGTCAGCTGATTTATTTATCCTTCCACCGATTAGTCTTCGACCAACACACTGCTTAAGTGTGTCAATAATGCATATTAGGGAAGCACTGAATCTTCCATACTATTTGCAGCCATGAGTAAACCATTGAGGTTTACCACGCCTCCTTCCCTAAGAGCTTGGCCTTATTTACCGGTAAGTATTTGTCATCAATGACAATACTAACTAATGAGCTGGTTGTGCCAACACCATCAGTTATGCCAACAGGTGTAGTATTCCCACACAACATTCTGTCCTTCTTCTTCTCCCAATGTGCCCTCAGTTTGCAACCCTGTAAATTGATTGGATCTGGCTACCACCCAAACAATATAATATGTGAAGAAGGAATTTTTTCGTGTTATGTACTTTCTTGAGTTGGTCTCTTATGTTGTCCGACAAAATTTGAGCCCAGTCATAATACTATCGTCCATCCAAAATTGTAAGCATGAATGAGAACATGCATGGCTGAAAGTGTCTGCATGCAGGTTTTCCAAATGCCTTGCTAAGCATTATGATTAGATCTCTTTGTGGCTCTCTGAAATCTTGCCTCAAAATTTCATTTTCTTTTAGGCCCATTTTCCTCTCTTCCTCGAGCCATTCCTCATTCATTCTCTTTTTACACTGACTCATATTTTGGTTCCTTTCTCATTCTCCATCTTCTTCTCCCTCAACTAGTACTTCCTTCCTAGTGGGAATCTAGAAGACTAGGGCCAACATATCAGGGGACAAATCAATCACCAATTTTTCATCAACATCGACATATAGCCTAGTGTCATAATTATAGAATTGTGCAATTTGCATTATAAACTCTGGCGCTTGCATTGACTGCGAGAAGACAGTCGCCTCTACTAGACTAGATCTTTTAATCCACCTATATTATGCACTTAGTCCAGGTTTCTCCAATTTCTTTTTAATATCTTTAAGCTCAATATGCTCGATCTTTGTGTTTGTTACCCATTAACTTGCATCTTCCAGCTTGGAGGCGTATGTTCGCCCTTGATATTGGTATTTCATTATGATTGGGAGCTTCTCGAGATCTTTTGCCTTTCGAGAAGATTCCATTAACACAGTTAAACCTGCAGAACCAACCAAACAAGCATCAAACACTACTCAAAGAAACTTAACTACAAAAATAACTCACTTCGAGACTCTGGGATCCCGAGGTGAGAAAACAAAAAAAACTACAAAGAAAACCTGGGAGTTCGAGAACCCGAAGTCCCAGGTTTTGACAGCTAACAAAACTAGCAAATTTGGAATCCTGGGAACCTGGAATACCTAACTCACCAACAACATAAAAAGGAACCGCTTCGAGAACTCGGGAACCTGAGTTTCTGAAGTGGTGAAACTACTGACTATGGAAACAAACCCGAGACTTTGGGGTTCCGAAGTTCCGAGGTGGGACTCTAACATGCAACACATAACTTCGGGGAACCGAAGTCCCAACAAACTACAAAGATGAAGTAGAAAAGAGGGTTCCGAACCCCAGGACTACGGGGTTCCGAATTGAACAAACATGCCAAAGAGAAACTAATTCAGGAACTCGAGAACCTGAGTTTCCGAAGTAGTTTAATCAAAGATGCAAAACCATCATTTCAGGAACTCAAGTTTCCGAAGTGATGGAAAACAAACCTACGACCCTATTTGAGTAACTTGGGAACCCGGGTTTATGAAATAGGGCAAAAAAGAAAACAACCAAGGAAAAGACTATCATTTTGAGAACTCAGGAACCCAAGTTTCTGAAATGATAAGACAACAGGAAAAACCCCTTACCCAGAATCTCGGGAACACGAGTTTCTGAGGTTACGGCAAAATAGAAAATCATAAGAAAAACACACAAGACAAGCAAAAACTAAGAAAACAAAACTAAACCAAGTAAAATCTAACCTAAGACGCACAAAAATCTACACAAAGGAGGTGAGAAGAGCACCTACCTGGCACAAAAAGCAAAGACAGTGTCGGATCGAAAGTGTGGGAGTTCGAAATCGCGAGGTCAGAGTTGTGGATTCACAAGAGGGAGTGCACAAATGAGCTCCAAAATGACCTCCAATCCTATTTATACCCCAATCCAACACTGCATTAAATGCGACTATGGGAACTCAAGAACTTGAGTTTATGAAGTGCAACACAGGTGACGACCTCGGAACCCCAGGGACCCGGGTTTTCGAAGAACATAACAGAAAATAACTTGGGAGTTTAGGAATTTGAACTTCTGGGACGAAAACCAAAAAGACAAATAAACACTTAAGGAGTCCAAGAACCCAGAGTTTTGAAGTGATGCTCCAAACCAAAACAAAAGTGAACTCGGGAGTTCAGGAACCCGAACTTCTGAACAAGGAAACAGAAAAATGACCCGAAACTTCAAAAACCCGAACTTCTAGGGCTACACAAATAAACAAACGCTTTGGGAGTCCAGGGACCTAGAATTTCAAAGTGATGAAAAATAAATAAATAAACTTGGAAACCTGGGGACTCGGACTCCCGAACAAAGAAACAGAAACAAGCAAAAGCCCACCCCAGAAACCTGAACTTCCGAGGTGACCAAAACAAAAGCTAAAAAAGAAAAGGAAAAACTAACAGAAAAAAGACAAAAAAGGGGACCTATATTTTCATGGAAATGAAAATGATGGGACTAGATATGCAGGGCATAGCAAATCCCACTTTCATCCAAACATTGGAATATGAAATCACCTAAAGGGGCATTTTCAATTTTCTAATTCTATAAAGAAACAAGCAAGATCAATCAAGGATATGGTAAAGAGCGTAAATGAATCCATCTATTTCAATGGTCAATAAGTTACTTGATCGAGTATAATGCCATGCATAGCAATAAAATATAGTTTGGAAAAGCAAACTATTCTCTCTATAATTCCACATTCGAAACCCATCCCGGAAGGTAACTTTCCCTGCAAACACAAGCATATCTAGCTTTCTTATTGTTCGTATGATATCCAAAAATGAATATAAAAGAATACAATCTTTCATTAAATAGATATAGATGAAACAATCTTTTGTTAAATAGATATAGAAGAAACAATCTTTCGTTTAATAGATATAGAAGAAACAATCTTTCATTTACAACCTATTATATCTAATAAGAAAACAATCTTTCGCTTCTATCTTTTCAAGTAACTCAAGGATAAGAATTAAAAACAATAAGGTGTAACACATGTATGCATAATTAGCATATAGACAAAAATAAAATTCAGAATTAGAAATTATGAGTACACATTCTTTCCTCTATTTCTCATAAAATCCAAATAGCGTAATCATACATTAACTTGTATTCTCTTTTCTATGGTTTCAAATTTCCAAGTTTAGAAAGCATAAGTTCTCTATCTTTCTACATGGTTTTGATTATCTAGTTCTTTTCTAGAATAACATAGTTAGTTTGATACTAACATGTGTTTTCCATGATTTATGACTTCAACTAACTAAATTTAGTAATTTTCCGTAACGGGTATTAAATAGAATGATAGTTCATAATGCACATACCTATACGGCTTTTCAAACAATATTTCAAATAATCATAATGACTTCTACTACAAAGAACTAATTCAGAAGTTTAACTCTTTTCTTCACTAATGATCTAAAAACAAACAAATCTCAAAATAATTTTGTTCTTATACTCTAATTATATAATAAACTATTGCTCATTAAGAGCCTGTCTCTGAATTTTAAGCCAATTCTGATATTATCAATCCTAATCTTCTTTCGATTCTGACTACAATACTCCTTGATTTCCAATGCTTTTCTTCCTCTATGTTGTTCAAATCCTTTGTTTTATCATCACTATTCTCTAATCTCCCTTCTCTATTCGCTATTCTTCATTCCATTCTCTATTCCTTTTTCTATAGCGTCGTTTTCTCCCTCCTCTATAATCATAACAACAATCTATATATATACTGATCTAATCTATATTTCTTCCTATTTTCAAGCCAATCTCTCAAAGTGGTGGACTGTTATTTGAGTTTATATTTGACACCTCTATTTGTCATTGTTATAGTAATATTCTCAATTGAATTTGAACTCTGTTATATTGCTTGCATGTGGCAATTCGAACTGCACATACTGTTTAAGTATTATTATTGGTTATCATATGGACTGGTCACCCATGTTGTTGTTTGTTCATGCCACGTTATATGGTAAATTGAAAGCATGTGAAGGTGGAGGCTTGAGTGGGTCGTCGGTAGTAATACCAACTCTCTCCCTTCCATACAACATTTTAACTTGCCACCCATTCATCATCGTTGGCACGTGAAATAGTTCGCATGGCACTTTGGCCTGCAAATATACCATGCAGTGCCTATTCCTATGGATTTTACCACGTCGATTAGTCCGTATTCAACTTGCAGTCTATGTTCAACTTGAACACTAAGTGTTGGTTTAGTTGCATGGTTGATATTCTTATCGACTCCCCCTTGCAAATCATTTCTAAGGCTTAGTGGCATTTAAGTCCATGCCAAGTCAACTTCACTAATATCGACTTCTCCCTAAAAACATTTAATATGCTTTGTTAAATATGACATGGCATTAATAATTCCGCCAATATCATATCGGTTATTATGCTTTTTAATAAATCACTATACACACACATATAAACAATGAGTTTTGCATAAAACAAATTATCAAATTTCATGAATAATCAAATATATTTACATATATTATAATTGCATACACATATATATATATATATATATATATATATATATATATATACAATAATAAATCAATTCACGTTTAATTATCTTTTCTTTTTCAAGACATTATATAAATCATGTGTGTGTGTGTGTGCGTGTGTGTCTACTTATATATGTATATCGAATTCACACACACACACACACACACAGATATATATATATATATATATATATATATATATATATATATATATATATATATCTGTGTGTGTGTGTGTGTATATATATATATATATATATATATATATCTGTGTGTGTGTGTGTGTGTATATGTGTGTGTGTGTGTATATATATATATATATATATATATATATCTGTGTGTGTGTGTGTGTGTGTATATATATATATATATATATATATATATCTATATATATATATATCTGTGTGTGTGTGTGTGTGTGTGTGTCATTATCTAGAAATAAAAAAGTGGAAATATAAGCATGATATTTCATCCATTTCATTATGAAATTTATACATTATCTGCACACAAAATGCACATACAATCATCAAAATACATGTGCAATCATTTAAAAACACTAAAATCAATCTTTCTTTGAATTAAAGAAATGTCAATTAAGACTACTCATACCAAATTCATCATTCTAATTTAAACAAACACACAAATAAAGTCATTTAAATCATCTATCTTTGCAAGATACAAATCATGAATTCTAATGTGGTGTGTGAGATTTCATCTATTCAGCAAAGTCCAAGAGCTACAACAACTCTACCTGAACCATGTTCTTGCCTTCATCCGCGTTCACCTGTTCCTGCATTCACTTGCACTCAATTTCTCATTAGCAATGACGATCCCAATTTCATAATAAAAATAATACTAATCATTCAATTGCATTTGAATCTCCTATTTCATTATTATCTTATTTCACTAAAAAATCCATTTCCATTTCATTTCAATTTCATAAATGAAAAATAAGCATTATTTTCCTAATAAAATAATTATAGATAAATATGGTTCGTGACAAATAAAAAGGGGCGCACCTAAGGTTAAGGGACCAATTTTATGATGTGTTAATTAATGAGAGAGGACTTTAGATTTAATTAAATTAATAATTAAATTCCTAAAGAAACCCTATGATGCAAGATGAAATGGGACACACTAAGGTGGGTGCTAACCTAAGCATGGAATTGGACAATATTAATTAAGGGTGTACAATTTATGACAATACAAAACTTTACATCCTTCTCTGCAATAAAACATCTATTTTGTGGATGGACACATTTCAAACAAACACATGCAATATTGGACTTCTTTTGACAAGACCAAAACTTAACTCACATGATGATCCTATTGCCTAAACAACTCTTTGACATTACCTATCATTTATTAGGACATGATCAAATTCTAATAAGACATACGTGGCAAGAACATCTAATTGGTTGTTTTATTTAGGTCTTTTGTTTTCTTTTGATTTGATATTTTGTGACATGTTTTCTATACTTCTCAAGGATGTCTTTTGACTAGAGTGTCTATAATGGGGTATGATCACTTGATTGATGTTTGTAGATTGTTCTCTAGTAACACTATGGTTTGTCCTAGGATGTGATTGTCTATTATCATCAAGGACCTATGAGTCTAGTGTGAAAGAGGGCATTCCTTGTCTACAAGTGTCTTCTATGCTCACAAATGGTATGTAAATTATCTTGGTGTAACTCATATTTAAGTGGTTGCATTCACTTGCCATAATAATCTTAATGATGATATAACACTTATATAAGCACAAGATTTCATCAACCTCATCCTTTTTGTCCACTCATCCATTCCTATTCATCACTTCTTCTATGGCCAATTGATCATGTCACACCTTTGACTTCTCACTTGTAGTCTCAAGCTAACTAACTAAGTACAATGATGCACCAAAAAATATAAGGGGCATATTTTCCATTAGAGTCCATCACCTACAAAATCACATGTTAGGTTTTCATAATGTATATAGATAAAGTATATGACACCACATCCTACATCACCATATATTAGCTCATAAACATTCATCATACTCATCATATAGCCTCATCCATGCAAATAGATCACCATAAGTCAACTCATAATAATCCACCATGTCCATCACATATCATAAAATCATACATAATAAAACTATATAGAAATCCATACATGCACCCATATATAAGTCACCATAAAACACATAAACATATCATATGACAAGTCATTTAAAAATATAATATCATCTAAGATATGCATACATCTAGGATCATACATCATAGGCATCATGAAAAAGCATAGCATAAGGGCATCTGTAAATATTACATAGGCACATAAACACATGCATATAGTCACCACCAAAATAATGCCATCTCATATATAATCAAAAAGCAAGTGTCAAAGTACATTTATGTCATAACATAATAATGGTTACTATGAGCCCCCAAAATCACCCTATCTCAAGTGTCTATATCAAAGTTGATACATAGGGATTTGAAGGAGATATAAGGAACTCCCACCCTTGAAACTGGCTATCCTCAAAGGTTGTTGAGCTCTGGATGGTCCTACCCCCATGACCCCTACACTCTCTCCTTGGACCTCCTAGGTCTCCCATAGGAACTCTACTAAAAGCTACCTACTCTTTGAGTAGGGGCACTACTGACTCATATAACTATCGATAGTAGAGTGTCTTTTGACCTGCTCAAAAGATAAACTCCACGATCCCACTAGTATCACCTTTCTCTATTGCTCGAGCCTATTGAATGATGGCCTCTTACTATCCATACCACGCTATGGAAGTATCCCTCTCTCCAGTCAAGTCCTCCACCTGTCTCTACAAATTTTCTATTTCTATGTCCTTGGTTGCTATAACCCCCTACAACACTCTAATTTAAGCATCATGGGAATGTACCTGTGCCTGTAATGTAGCACTCTACCCATCCCTATCACCCCCTCAATGTCCCTATGCTTGTGGTTGTGGCCTGAAGTAATCTTGTATTTGTAATCCTGGCTTTGGTCTCACATGTGGCTATTCCCCTTGTCCTTTAAGTGGTCTTGGTGGTAATCCCACCTATTGGATGGGTACCTTTCTCAAGCCCTCACCACCTCCATATCCTTAATCATCCCCTCTTTCTCCATGTACTCTTGTTGCTCCCTTCATCTGGGCCCTCCTCTTTTGTTGCCTCCTTGGTTGAGGCTCATCATCATCATCATCCTCTGGATGTGGATGTAGCAATCCTAGTCTTATCAGATAAGGAAATGGATGTGTTGCAAACCATGCTACAAAATGTGGCGTCATGTCGATATCTGTAATGTTGCTAGACTCATCTCTCATGGAATTGCCAATAATACCCCGAACTCTACCATCGCTACATCATAAGACATACTAGGTCACCAATGTTGACTCTCTGGAGTAGTATGAGAAAACTTTCTAAAGCCTTAGGGATATCCTTGTATCCATCTAAACTATCAGAGTACCCTATTGGGAAGATGCCTCTCAATGATGCAAGGGATATGGCCTATCAAGCAATGAGTTTGAAAATAATATGGTAGTCTACGTCATCATCCTCACAATCCTCGCAATCTAAGCATGGTCTTCATACCACAATATCTATCTAGTAAATAACATAACACTAGCACTCTACCTTGTCTAGCCTAGGCTATGTGATAGTCATACTCTACATGTGTACGTAGGGTTTCCCTCCTCCCCAGAATCTGATACACACTAAACTCAAGACTATGACATGCTCTCATGCCCAAACATGCAGTAGTGTCACCCCTACCAACATGCTTGCAACACCTAGGTATACCACATGATGTAAGTCATGATAAAGATGAGCTAATAGGCAAGGACCCCATGTGAACCTGCACCATTAATAATCATCCTCTCTAGTGTCTAACCCTAATTGGCTTAAATCCCATGAGATTGCTTGTCTGGACAAATGTAACCCCCTATCACCCCAACTAATACTAATGGTAGTGACACACATGATGCTACATCTTTGCCCAACTAACCTCTCCTTATCTGATGTCTAGATCCTCGTCACCAAATGCCCATCACAAAGCATACTAATCATTATCGCAATCATAAACCACCAACTCCCCAACGATAATGAATCCATAGAATGTGTCAGATATCCTCCAATGTCACTAACATCTCTCTAGTGGGTAAGTGAAATGAGTTGTGCTCGTTGTGTCATCTCTCAGCCAAAGCAATAAGCATCCCTAGATTTGTCCTGATCTTGGGCATAAATGTTGCGTGTCTCAATCCTATCACACTGAGTACATTACAATTTTTCTTGGACAAATCCAACTGCATGCACTATATAGAAGGATGCCTCTCACATGACATCAATATAGGTAGATCAGCTTGCAACAACACAATCGCTACATCATCTCATCAAGCATTTTTTTAAACCTAATCAACTAGTCTTGGTCAATTGTCTGATTCTATCAATTGGGTATTCATCCTTATCAGCTATTCATTTCTATCAAATGTGCAACTTTAACTCTATAGCAAAAAATGTAACTTCTTATTAGAAGCACAATTTTATCTAACATAAGTGCAAATTTATCATTTGCATAGCAATATCCTTCAAATGCACAACAATACCTAGTGTTAGCGCAACAAAACTAAAATCTAGCAAAAGCATAACTTTATCAAACAAATGTGCAACAATAAAAAAACACATCAATCCACTACAAAACACAATTGCATGACATAAGCACAACATTACGCTACACAAATGCAAAAAACACTATTTATATGCTTATGTTTGGCTTGATTTTGTACCCTATTAATAACATAACTAAAGGGCGAAAGGGTTAGACATACTAGCTCTCAATAGTCCTCTAGCCACTAGAATTGGCATACACACTCAAATCTAGGATCTTCCACTGGAATTCATGCAATTTCCTTTGCTACTCTGCTCTACTTTGGGTTAATATTTAGAAATGAAGGATGCAAATGAGGTCAATTCACCCCCTAAGTCCCTATACATAGGTGTTATAACCCTAATTGGCCTTGCTAACCCACTGAGATCCTTTGTGACCCTAATTGCTCTATTTTGATCTTATTTTCTTCCCAACTAACCCTATTTTCTACCAGTTTTTTACTAACCTTTCCTTCTCCTCCTATCAAGAGATTGCCCAAACTTTTCAATTTTTTCACCCAATCTCTTAAGGGGGCATACCACCTCCCACTTTAGGGCATACTGGGTATCAATTAATTTTTGTTTTTTGAAACAATATGATAAACTGCATTGTCTCGAAGAGGAGCCAAATATAGACACATAAAATTATCCTTAATTAAATAAACATTTATTACTTATTTAAGTATTTTACCATAATTTCTTCTATTGATTAAATAAATATTATTTATTTGTTTAATTAATTCATTAGCCTTTTCTTTCTAAAAAATAAATACAAAATTATTATTTATTTAATTATCCTAACCTCACTTTTTTCCTCTATTAATTAAATAAATACTTTTATTTAATTAATTAATTCATTATCTATTTCTTTCTAATCCTCGCCCTCGAGCTTGCTCACATGGATCATAATCTAGATTTGTAGGCAAGTGACAATTTTCATATTCATCTTCATTCACTTTGTCCTTTCTCCAATGTCCACATTCATTGAATCTAAAAGTCAACCCACTAGTTAATCATATCCCTCAATGTTGAAATAATCTCTTAATCTTATGAACACTCTCACCTACCACTCGATCTCATCCCTTTATCTTTACCTACCACTCAATCTTATTGATTCTTTTTAACTATGTGATCTTGGTCATTCATCTTTTAAACTCTTAATCTAAGTCCTTGATTCTCTTTGAGATTTCTATAAAAGAGGAATCTTCCTTTCATTTTGATCATCCACAATCATTGAGAGTACTTGCATTCTGTTGAAATTTCTCTAGAGCCATACATCACCATTGCTACCATTATATTGGCATCATAGCCTAACATCATCAAGCAACCACACTCCATTCTTTCATGACCTCTTGTGCTAGTACTTAAAGCTGATCTAGCAAATACAACATTCCCACAAGATCTTAGAGGATATGATTACAATGGAGATGAGCCTATTGTGTATGTGAAGATATATTTGGTTTATTTTATGTTATTTGCATGCATGGTAGAGTTCTTCATTGGTGTTGTTGGATAGGGTTTTTATAGACCTATACTAGTGGTTGGGCTATTTAGGGTCTACAAAATAGTCTCAATTTCTAACATACACAAGTTTAATATAAAGAAAATAAATAAATTAGATCCCTCAATAATAACTAGATTATGTAATATCTAATTATGCAAGTATTAATGTAATAGAAAGGAACTTCTAATGTTATTAACGGATAACCTTCAACTTTGAGTTAAATACAAAATCCTTCATGCTCAATTCAAAATGATTAAAACCTACCAAATAGATTAATTATATTTTACAATAACAATTAAGCATAAAATTATAATTAACTTGCTCATATAATATAGAAAATATATTTAAACAAGAGCTGTGAGGCAGCATGAGTCCCTGCCTAGTGCCAAAAACAGGCAAAATTGATTTGTACAAATGCAGATGTTTGTGTAAAACATGGGGGAGGATGTTATTTTATTTTATAATATTATACAAGAATATTAAATATTGATATAAAAAACAATAATAACATTAATTGAAAAATAAATTCAATATTAACAAAAAAAATATTATATAAATTGAACATAAATATAATTAAATTCTGAAATAAATTAAATTTAAAAAATTAATACTATATAATTCAAGTAAAAAGTTCAAAATAAATTAAACTATATTAAAATTGATACAATTTACTGCTGGGTTGTCTTTCTGCTGCTCAAAATGTAAATTTGTCCCCCCAGAGCAGAGAAATTTGTTTGGAAGAGGTGGCGGAGATACTCTCTGGCCACAAACAGGAGGAGGGTATTGTGTTGTCAAACTCACAGAGGACAGCTGAAGTGCTTTCAGGCGCTGGATATGCTTTGCTTTCCTCTGCTCTTTCTTCTCGTCTTTTCCCATCCATTTTACGCTCTCTACTCTCTCTCTGGAATCTCCACCATGGATTTTATGCGTCTATACAGCAGGGCCTTATGTTGTTGCATCTTATGGAATGGTTGGGTCTGAATCTCATCAGAGCACAAGACAAGAAGAGTGGTATAAATGTGGGCGCTGTTGAATTTAGGAGGATTGCTGGGTTAGGGCATCCGGCTTTGGATTTTGCGGCTGTCATGGCAGCTGGAGGGTTCCTTAGGGCTTTACGGACCAGTAGGGATAGTGAATTCACCAAGGATAGTGTCGTTGTGCACCAGTTGGAGGAAACTGTTATTGCTGTAGCAGGAACTGTTGCCTCTAATTTTGATGCAGTATTCGAACCTTTGTTTGCACAATTTCCTAATTTCGAAAAAAAAAATTAACGGCAATAACCAATGATAAAAGCAAAAACTAATTTCATTTTAATTATTAATTCTATTAAATAGCAAAACACTAGAAAATGTGAGAAAAGCCAAAAAATAATTAAATGTGATTGGTTGTCACAGATTTCAAAACAAATTAATAGGCAGAGATGAAAACATTAATTTCCGCCTATAGATAGGCAGGACTAATAAATATATACACCTTTCCCCACATAAGAATTTCTAAGAACTAGATACAGATTCCTTGAAATCTAGTATAGAAATCGAGGTCCAAATGGGGAGCATAGGGCAGCTTCCATGCGAATCTAATGCCTTCCCACATAATGCAAGTGCACACATGATTGGTGGGGCCCAACTAGTCCATATAAAGTTTCCTCACAAGCTGAAGGTCATCATTGCGTATAAGGCATTACCAACTAAAGCGATTGAAAGCTATCCAATTATTACTTTCCAAAAGAAACGAATTAAAAACTAACACCTGTCCAATGGCATGAGAACACGTCACAGCTTCAAAAGCAAGCATTGGTCCTTTCGGCAATAAATAAATCCAATCATTGCACTTCCGTATGTATTAATAATTTAACAAAATAATAAAAATGGACCCAAAACAATTGGAAGTGCAAGATATCTAAGGAACAAAATGCCCCCGTCTAGTGCAACGTGGTGTTGAATAGCAGCATCAAATGACTGACCGACCTCATTTTGTCAGCGTTGAAGAATGTTTGATTCGTATAAATAGGCTTGGTTGGTTTAATTCTAACTATTTTAAAGGTAACTTAATATTGGAAAACATTTAAATATTATAATGGTGATTTTGATTGATTTGACCCTTTTTTTTTTTAATTTTAATTTTTTAAGTTGATAGATAAAAAGTAGAATCAAATCATATTTCTATATATTTGTTTTTTTTGATAGATTATTTGTTCTCCTTTTTGGTTTATTTTATATGTACGTTTGACTCAATTTAGTTTTGAAGTTGTAGGTTTGACTTCAAAATTTTCAAATTGGTATGAAAGTGACACTTTTCCAACTACGTGTTAGTTGTCAACTCGTGCACAAAACTTCCAAATTTGCTTGTTGAATATAAAAAACATTACTATTGAATTATTTGATTAACAATAAGTTTCTTATCAGTTGATCATCCTACCACTTGCTACTCTAGAATCAATCAATAGCCTTGAAATACTTTCTATCCCAAAATTACTTTTATATTAAAAGTCGAGTTCCACATGCAATCCTTGTGTTACCCTCTTGCATTATTGTTCTAGATTTAAAACCATCTTCATTTAGAACAATGTCTAAACAATATCTAATGCATTCACAATGTGTTGGTTTTCAAACAATTGTCAATTACTATTGGATCATATATAAGGGTCTATCATAATAATATATTTACTTAGAAGACTTTCTAAGGTGTGTGTCAGCATTGTCAATTCATGATTGTACGTCTAAAATCTAGGTAAGCTTTTGTTTGCAATTGTAGAAAATTCTTAGGTAACAAGTTCATTTTTGTGGTTAAAGATCACTTTCATTTTCATTTTTGTGGTAAGTTTGTAAACAACTTAGATTCGTAGATAATTTAAAACTTATGAAAAATAGTGATATTAATCAATCAACCTCATATTTTGACATTAGAATTTAAATATTATTAATCTATCACAATATATTTTGTCTACAATTCCAAAATATACTTATATTTATTATATTATTCCATTTTCAAATCCATTCATATACATATTTATAATTTCAATTCTTTGTATCAATTAAATTATTTATTATTATTTGACTAATTTAGTCAAAACATCTAACATAAAAAACTAAATTTTTCTCTTGAAATATATTTCTATTCTTTAAAAAATGGACAAGATTTTCATAAGATATTTCTATTTAATATGTGATGAATTAATTAATTAAATCATGATAATTAAAAATATATTTTAATATTATATAGTTGGATTGGAATAATACAATATAGAATTTAAATAAAGTAAATGTAGTTTATATGAATTATGGATGAAGGGACATTATCAAAGATGTCAAATATTGATTTGCTAATAAATTAAAAATTGAGATTTTGTCTATAAAATTATCTTTTTGGAAAAATAATTGTATATTTAATATTGTGAAGTGTGTATCAAAATTATATAGTAGATTTGTTATAAAGAGGTATGACGATTATATGTCTTTCGTAGAAAATTGAATACATTAAAGTTCATAAGACACTAAAGACTTTAGAGAAGTGAGTGAACAAACAAGTACTAAAGAAGGGCACATAAAATGTGTCCAATAAAAGGTACAATGTATCATATGGATGGTCTTCACCATGGCATGTGTGAATTTTTCTAAAATGTTGTGACTATATTTTAAGGGCCTATTCCATGTGTTCTTTTATAATTGTGTATGATTTATTCTAGAAAATTGTTTTAGATAAGTGTTCTTTGATTTTCTATTGAAATGTGATTTAATTATTATTTTTTATATATTAAAAAAAAAAGGATTAATTTTATTTGGTTATTTGTGTTCATCTTTATTGACATCTATTAATATATTTCTTAGATGTTATAAAGTATAAAACTATATATGTATAATTTGAATGACTTATCTCTAAAAATTATACTATAATTCTATTGCACTAAAATTAATTTGATTTTGATTTCTAATCTACAATTTGAAACTAATTACATTTTTGCATAGATTTTCAGTAAATCAATTTATATATTTTATGACCTAAAGTATACTTAAATTTTCATAAACATACTTGAAATCCAATAAACTTAAATTTCATATCAAAGTCAAAATCTAATTTTTTTATAGATAAAATTCATCAAGTTTCACACTGATCCACTTTGAAATAATATATATTTATAAATTTACAGTATTAGTAACATGTTCAATTATTTTTTTGATTGTTGAGCTTCAAGATTTTTATCTTGAACCAAGTCTAGGCAAGGCCACAAATGGGGGGCCTCGTCTATAGCATTAATGCACAACATGAACACAAATAGTCCAAACTTGCAAGCGCAATAGCCCAATAGGGTAACAAAGCCCACAAGTGTCCAAGTGAGACTAGAAATGGGGGACATAATCCATAACATGAATGCACAACATGAACATGAACAATCTAGACCCATAAGCACAGTAGCCCAGTAGAGGCACATAGCCTACAAGATCACTAGCCCAACAAGGGTATGGAGTCCAAGGTAGTTGGAATGAGTGCCAACAATATCAATGCAAAGGTTTAAACCTACAAGCACATTTGATAAACGAGGACATTAAGCCCACGATAATAATAGCGTATCATGTTATCTTAGGGTCAAACATGGGAAAATATAGAGTTATATAAGGGTAGAGATGACATCTAAATATTTAAAAACAATATTTTATAATTCAACTTAAACACAATGCATGTAAAAATTATAATTTTTTGTGTTATGATATTTTGACAAGGTGATATATTCAAATTATCCATATTAATGTTAACTTAGTATTGTACATAATTTATAACTTTTTATCTTGATGAGTTAAATAGTTTGCCTCCTCAAAGGTCAATTGATCATGCCATCTATCTAGTTATATGAGCTGAACTTGTATATAATTTTTCTTATCATCAATATGTCCCCAAGTTAACTAAAATAAAAGTTTAATTAAAATAATTAATCAAGGAAGGAAAAATGAGACCCTGCATTTTCCCTTGAGTGTTCCAATGTTGTTCATTAAGAAAAATGACATAACCATGCATTTATGTACTAATTATTGATAACTTAAGTAAATTTTCCATCAACAATAAGTATTCTTACCATGAATAGATGATTTTTTAGTTCAATTAAGTGAAACGAAGTCTTTTTCCAAAATTGATTTATGATTAGGTTATTATCAAATATGAGTTAAGAAATATAATAATACTAAAACTATCTTTTATATTTGATAAGGTCATTATAAATTTGTTGTCATTTGTTCTGATTTGAAAAATGCACTTACAATACTTATTTCGGCCAATACATGATATATTTCACCCATATTTGTATGTATTTGTAACTATTTTTCTAAATGATATCCTAGTCCTTCTGAAAATGAAATGGATCATGGATATCATAATGGATTGATTCTATAAACTTTAAGAAAATATATATCTTATGCTAAACTTATTAAATGTGAGATATTTGCATCTTAAGTATCTTATCTTGGCCACATAATGCCTAGAAAAATATTTTCCCTTCATTCTACGAAGATTAAAGCAATTAAAGAATGATATATACCTAAAGATGCATGCAAAATTATAATTTTCTCAAGATTGTTAAGACACTACTATTGCTTTTCAAGGAATTAATCTAAGATTATAACATTGTTAACTGATTTATCAAAAAGCATTATGTTATGATTGGACCCTAAGTGTACTCAAACACTTATTAAATTAAAGTTTTAATTGGTTTCTCAATTATCTTATGAAATTTGAAATTAGTTGCAAACTAGTTGTAGCACTTACTAATGCTCACATGGTACATGCATGCGTAGTGTATTGATGCAAGAAAATGAGTGGTTTATTATGATTTAAAAATACTTAGTATTGACATAAAAAAAATTACCTTTACTTTTTTTTTTATCCTACTCTAGATTAAAAAATACTTAGTATTGTTCATGATTTCAAAGTTCTAAAATACTATTTGTTAGAGAATAAATTTATCCTATAAATAACTCATCCTAGCTTACAACATTTATTTACATAGCCAAAGTTGAATTCAAGACATAGATGATGGATAAAGTTATTAACATAATATAATTTTACCATCGAATAAATTCCAAGGAAAAGGAATCTAGTTGTTAACACTTTAAGTAGAAAAGAGTTATGTGTAAATATATCAACTTTTTAGAAAATGTTTTGAACATGACATTAAGTCTAGCTCATCTTCTAACATTATTTATTTTCATTCCTTTTAACAAGGATTAGAGAATAAAGCTTTAAATGTAGATAGAAAGGATCAACTTAATTTACATAGGTTGGAAACTAATGACAATATATATTATAGAAACAGTTTATTTATTTGTGATTTGTCTAAAATTAAACAAGGAATCTTCTAGTATTATAGCCATGTGCTTATATTAGATCACATAAAATTTCATAAAACACATTTTTTAATTAAAAAATATATTTTTTGACTTAAGATGAAATTGTATATTCACACAAATATACAAGAATATTTAAATTGTCAAACAGGTTAAGATTGGGCAATATAAACAACACGATCAATTACAACCCTTGGTCATTCTTAATTGAAAATGGGAATCAATTAGCATGAATTTTATTGCTATTTTACCTCATAAATATAAGTGTCAAGACTCTATCTTAGTCATGGTTAATAGGTTGCCTGAAATAATAAAATTTTTGCTTGCGAAACTTAAATCAAGTACTTCTATGATAGCTTATTTATTTATTAGTTAAGAAAATAAGTTGATAAATATTTAAGATTTACCTTTTCATTTTGGAATTCACTTTTTATTGAGACGTGTAATAGTTTAAATTTTTGTATCATATATCATACTAAGTTAGATGAACAAATCAACACTATTATCGAAGTCTTCTAGGATATATTACATATAGATGTTATTGATAAACATAAAATTTGGGAAGATTGTCTAAATTTAATAAAATTCAAATGTAATCAAGGATATCATTTCATAATTAAAATGTTATCTTTTTTAGGTTATTATAGCTAAGTATAATGCAACCATATTTGTTGATTACATATGGTATGAAAATAAAAATGTATTTACAATAGATAAAATTATCAATAAAGCTTTAAATATAATACAACAACTATCCAAAATAGATATTAAATTTTGGATGTTGCTACAAGATTAATTCACACTTTTGAAGTAGTCAATTGAATATTTCATAGAGTTTAAACTAAAAAAAATCATCAAAACATGATAAATATGTTATGTTAGCTCCTCCTTTCTATGCTCAAAATGAAATTTTATAAAAGATAAAAGATTTATAATATATATTTGTATTACTTTTTCATTTTGGAAGGTACATAATATATTTCATTTATTTTTACTTAAAAAGTATGTTTATAATTATGGCAATGTACTATTGATTGGAACAACACATTTGTTGAATTTAATTGGGAATTCAAAATCTAACCTAAAATTATTCTTGTGGAAAAAAACTAGAAATTTGAGAAATCATTATAGATGAAATATTAAGTTAAATGGATTCAATGTGAGCTACATGAGATAGAGTTGATTATATTTAAAACTAGTACCTACACCTGTTTAATTGAATATTATGTGAGTTGTTATATAGATACACCTCATTTTATTAAGGGTTGCAACTAATTACAAGGCACAAATGTTATAGGACCTTTCCTCCATCTTAAAGAAATATTAATTTTCCATGTAAATTGACTCGTGCAATTAAAATGGAAATGAAAAAGAAATATTATAAAAGATCCTTAAATTAATGGGTAAGAAGTAAATGAATTATTTGTAAAGTGAAATACATTTTTTTCAAGGAAAAAATAATTTATAAATAACTCTTTTATAAGAGAGAAAACTTGAAAATCACCTTTTAAAAAGAAGTGAGCTTTTAGTGATGTTTGAGATGATGTGTGCTAAGTTGATAATGTTGTTATGGATGTATCATGAATGATCTAATTCCAAAACTTTTCTATAATCCTTGATAATTTCAAAGTGAAATATAAACATCTTTAAATATAATGACATAACACCATACATCCACACAAATAATTGTTAGGTCATCTTTGAATATTTTGTGAAAAAATTGACAAGGTTTAAATTTGAACTTTCAATATTAAAGTTGAATGATTGAATCCACATACATGAAAATAAACTAGTTGAATTTTGAATATGTAGATATGGTTCATGGTGGTGAATGAGAGATCTAAGGATTATACTTAGTTTTTTGAGACAAGCGGTATCGAGATCAAGCTAAGACAATGTCTTGAGTTGAACCTCACACAAGTTTATGTCACTTATAAAAAATTTATTACATAAATGACACTTTAATCAAAGTGGACCCAAAAAAATAAGGGACGACTGCATTGGTATGCCATTTTCGACATTACAAACTTTAAGATCTTGTTTAAGAAAAAAATTATTCTACAAATCTATTATTTTAAGTATGATTGAGGTTAAAAAAATAAATATTTTAAAGTTTCCTATTATATATAAACATTAAAAGACCTAATCTCTATTAAATAAGATTATTAAATTACATTCTGCACTTGAAATTTTAGACAATTTTTAAATAATTATTTATATATCTAATATTTTTTTTGATTTTTTTTCCAATTGACCTTTAGTGGGGTGGCCAAGAAATAAAACCCATATTCAAATGATTAGTGTTACCATAGACATCTTGATTATTGGCGTGCTAGTGCCACTCAACATATGTGAAAGTGGGTCCATCACTAATGAAAACAGGTTATCTCTTGCCCTAGAAATGACAAAATAAAATTGCAACTAACCTAAATAAGCTCTAGACTAAAATGAAAGCTCTAAAAAACACCCAAAGACCACTGTTTTCCCGGTTGTTATGGCCAGACGTGGTCTCTTGTAAAACGACCTGGATAGCATATATCCTTGACACGAACACTAAAACATTACCTAAACAGTTATAAAAGGTTGTTAAAAGTAGCAACCCCACCCGGACAGACAGACTTGCCCTTAAGAGAAGGGTCGACGTTTATAGATTGAGAGAAAAAGTGTAAAAGGTAAATCGCAGGTCAGCGGCCGCCGATAAATGACGTCATCACGAGCTAAAAAGTAGTCCTCGAATGTTTAACACGTGTCCCGTCCCATTAAATTTAACGAGTATTTTGTCCGTGGTCGCAAGGTAAAAAAAGGGGACTTTGTTTTTTTCTCACACAAGGCAGAGCAGCAGGAGCAGATTGAGCTGTAAAATTCAGGTATGTATGAAATGGACTCATTTCTGTAGCATAGTCCTTCAATTGTAGAGTACCTGTCTTAGTGCGTCCAGGTACCATTTTACACGGGAAAGAAATTCTTCTTTTTGGCACGTTTGCATGTTCAGATCTCGTAGAATCGGATCTGTAAAAATAGCGCCCGCAGAGATTCGAACTCTTGACGTCTGTGGCCCTATGGAATTGTGTGTGTTGTTTTAACAGGTCCATGTCCCATGGTTCGGGATTTGCGGTTGTGTTAGGGTTAATTTGGTTTAGTTGTGTGTGTTGGAAGGAATGATTTGGAGAATTGATGTCTAAGGGAATTTGTTCGTTGATCGGTTTTGAAGGATCAGGTAGATTTTTTAGGGTTTGTTTGTTTTCAGTTTGTTCGGGATTAATGAGACGGTGTTTGTAGGGCTTCTTTGTTTTCAGGGTTTAATGAGGCATCGGAGGAGCTATTAAGGTAGCTGCGGGACGGGGATTTGGTAAATCTTTGAAGGATGGCGAGGTTTCCGGGCACGGCATTGGATATGCGGGGTGCCCTTTCCTCCAATCAGAATAACAACCAGGCGCTGCAATTCAGCCCTCAGATGGCTCTGAGCAATGAGAATTTTCTGATGCTGGATTCGAACCCTAGTCCCTCGTCTTCCATGGACCTCGGTGGGCTGAACCCGTCGCTGTCTTCGAACATAACCTCGGAGTTTTCATCTCTTCTGGAGTCCACTTCGCAGAATTCGTTTAATATTGGAATAGGATCGCAGGCAGGGGTGGGGCAGAATGACATTTTGATGCCTGCGGATGAGTGGTCTGGTACTACAAATACGTCTGGGCAACAGCAGCAGCAGCAGAAGCAGCAGCAAGGGCTTCAGAGCTCGTCGCCTAGTCAGTGTCAGAGTTCCCTTAGCCAAGGGCAAGGGCAGGTGCAGGTACCGCAGGCAGGGAACCCGGAGACAAAGAAAATGCAGCAGCAATATAGCTTTGACAAGCGTTTATGGGGCAGTTCACAGAATGGCACCGAGTTATATGGGGTACCGCAGTCTTCGCAGGGTAATCAAGAAGTCGGCGGTGGGGGACAGGAGCAGCACCAGCAGCAACATGGGTTTCAAACAGGATTGGCAAAGTCAAACCTCTCCCCGAAGCAATCCAGCAATTTGCTTCCGGCTGTCAGTGTTTCTCAGTTTCAAAATCAGGCACAAGCAACAGATATACAAGCTGGTTTCCTGCAACAGCAAAGATTTCGTCAGACGGGTAATTCACAAGAACCAGCTTCCCAGGAAGTGAAGGGTGTTGCTCAATCGATGGACATAGAGCAGAACCAGCCAAGGCAGGTCCCGGGCTTTGATGGGTCTTCAAAAATAAATGTCCACATGAATAACCATCCTCATAGTTTATCACAGCCTGGAGTTTATCAGAGGATGGAAGTAGATAATCACTTACAAAGTTTCCCGGGGGTGCAGTCTACTAATCAACAGGCAATGTTCCAAAGAGGTACCGCCCTTAATCAGCAAAATATCATTGATAGCCATGGGATGCAGCAAGGTGAACTCCAAGGTGATCCCGTGATGCAGACCATGCGAAGTCTAGGATTTCAAATGCAAGGAGTTAATCCGCAGAATGCCTTTCACTCCCAGCTGCAGGCGCAATATATGAATTTAAGTGCACAGGTTGAACTCAATTTTAAATCCCTTGCTTTCTCTTTAATCCATGTCATTCACGGCAAAGCCACACATCTAATTACAATTTTCAAGTGCACATCTTTTCTTTTTCAATTGTTCGCCTGTTTAAATGCTCACTAACCTTAATAAGTATAGCAATAATTTACAAAGTTCAACACGTGGGATTTTCTTAAATGTTCTTTATATTAGGAAAAATACAAGTGTGCCCTTAATACTGTGCAATGCAACATCAAAATTGCATTTTTCACTAAAAAATTGAAAGTGTTGGCTGATGATGTGTCTATTGATATCACTGGGATGCAATAATTCTGTGGCCTCAAACAAGGAGCGTACTGTTTAGCCTAGATTCAATTTAAAAAAAGAAGTAAAAATCTAGTTGGTGATTATGGTAGTTTCCCATTTGCTTGATAAAATGAGTAGAGGCACACCAGTGCAAGGGATGTTGCAGAGGACAAATAGAGAATAATGTAAAATTAAAAGATCAGAGTTGGAATCATATTTTCAATGAAAGCATTGCTAAGATCCACGTGGCCCTAAAATATAACTCTATCCCAGAACTGGTTGCTGAAGGGCTTGGGATGAGCTTGATGCAATTTTCTTTATCAATCCACTACCAAGATTACGGATATTTTGCTTTATCTTTGTCACCATATGAGCATGTTTAAAGATGCATACAGAAAATAAAAAATTGTACCTCTTGAGTCCTCTAGAAACATTAATTCATGTTAGTGCAGGTCAGGAAGTATTAGGTACAGGAAAATTATATAAAGTACAAAACCCATCGGCTCCCAAATTCTCTAGAACTATTTTTAATGTCAATGTAGGTCAGGCAGGGTATTAGGAACCTAAGGCATCTTAAACTGTTTCATTTAAGGCATATCAACTTAAAGTTGCAGGATATCTTCATCCAGATTTTACCTAGTTTTCTGTTTTAAAATTTCAACTATTTATTGTTTTGTCTTTTATGGCGAAAATAAACTAACATAGCTACTGTACCATTCAATAACATGAATCTGTTTTATACATGCTTAAGGTATGGCACATGTTAGTACGTTCACCAGTAATTATAAATATGTGTATGCATATGATAATTGCAATTAAAAGTTTTAAGTTCCAACCCTTTTTCACATAACCATTCAGTAGTACAGAACAAGAAGGCTTCTTATCAGTATCATTCATCTACTGCAGATTTTCAATATAATTTTTATATTCGTTTACAAATATTTTGCTCATACGAACATCAAAATGAGACCATTACAAGCTTTATTTTATGAGCACAACCATGCCACTACTATTTGCTCATTTTGAGCAACCACAACCATGGCACTAATATTTTGCTCATTTTGAGCACACACACTAGAATCAACCTATGGAAGACCAAGAGTCACAAATTAGAATCCACTTATTAGAAACTGCCTCCAAACAACTGTGGAAGACTAGAGTCACAACTTTGAATTCCATATTAGATGTCCCTTCGGGATTTGAACTTTGATCTCCACAATGAGAACTTAATGCTTTAACCAATTGAACACAAGCCTGTGGACAGATTTTCAATATAATTGCGTATTCATTCCGTTGAATATACATTTGTCAAACACAGAAAAATCACTACCATTGATATCATGGCTTTTTGACATTGGCTTATGCAACTGAACAAGTAAAAGTGCTTTCAAACATGTTTCCTCATTTCTTCTACACTTTCCCTCTTTTTGATTCCATCCTTTTCCTTTGTTCTCTTTGTGGCTTCCAGTATGTTTAAATATAATTTTGAAGTGGTGTCATGAGATAGGTGTAAACCATTTTTGGGCTGCCCACAAAACTCTCCAATTGTTTCCAAAGTTATATTGGAGTCAAATGAGAGTTCCCTGCCTCATCACACTCTTTTTGATGCTACATAAACAGGTTTGCAGACTTCATTGCATAGCACACTTATGTGGAGGATTATTCCACTGTAAAATTTTATAGGAAACTTTCAAGAACCTTTAGAGCGCCAGCCACCTATGCACTCCCTTTTGGAGACCTATGAAACAATTCTGATCTGTTTTGCATTAGCCTACTCATCTGCATCTACCCAGCTGGAACATTTTTAATTAACACATCCTGACAATAGGCTGAATCTTCTTATGTTACTCATTGGGAAACCATAATGTTATGGAGCCTTGTCATTTTCCATAGCTGTGTCCAACTCCTTGAGCACTAGCACTCTATTGAGAAAATCTCTCATGGCTTTTGAGTTTCCACCCTTTGAGTAACCAGATGTTTGAGTATTTCCATGGAGGTGCTGTTTAAGGATTCATTACCAACAGATGTGAAAAATATTTTGAAAGCGGCTTATAAAAATCCTTCAAATTAGAAGTTCATCCTTAGAGAGATTGTTGTTAGAATCATACAGCACATGGATTCTTTCTGTCTTATGCTGCTGCTGCTGTAGGCATTTGAAGTAAAGTTTGTTCTGTGCATAACCTTATGCAATCCAATGAAAGTATTCCTTATTTTAGTTAGTTTCTTGTGATTTTCAAATCTCTTGTGTTGAGATTCTAATTTAATAGCTGCTCCTTCCTTTTAAGCATTGAAATGCTTCAATCCTCATTTGCCTCTGGCAAGCAACTAATTGCATTTGAACTTTTACTGCTTTTAGGGCAGGTATGAGACTCTCTCTACAATCTTCACTCAAAATATGTTAAAATCAAGGACTTGTCAAAAGAATCATCAGTCAAAATACAAGCATTCCCCCACATGTAAAAGCCACTGAAATATGGATTTGATGCATGGATGCCAGGAATCATTGCACCCACCTGAGTTGCTGCATTTTCACAGCCAAACATGTTTTCTTTATGCTCCTTCGCAAGTTGTCCAGTGCTTTTTTTGCAAATTAAACAATTTTCCAATTAGGGTATCACTCTTGACTTTTGAGATTGTTGCTAATAAAATAAACCATTATGTGCTTGCAGAATGTCTTGTAATTTCCAACAGTTTGTCTGTTTTTGGATTTTTTCTGATGGGTTTTAGATGTCATACAATACAAAAATTCTGGAGATTATACTTCTGCTTTGAATATTTTATGGTAAGCAGAAGGATAAGTTGGTTTCTACACGAGGTATGCTACAACCCAAAGGTCCCAAATGGTACAACTTGTGCAGGAAAACAAACCCGTTAGAAAACCGAACTGAGTAGTGCTAACCAGAAAGGACTGGGGCCTCTCTACCAACCATACACAACTATATTGTGAATATCCTTAATCTGGTTTGTAATGCTATAAATGTTTTAAATTTAAAACAATTATTATTTTCTTGTTAAATGGGATTAAGTAGTGTGTGTTTCTTGTTTCATGAGATGAGCTGGTGTTATGTTTAAGGTTTGGTGTTTCATTTTTTTTTCCTATTTGTTTTGTATTTGTTAATTGATGCTGAACATATCTGTACAAAAGCAGGCAAATGGCCACCCATTATCCGTTCTTTTTCAAAATCGAGGTCCCACCCAAGGGCAGGCTCCGATGCAAACATTATCACAGCCTCATGTCCAAGGTCAAGCAGCAAATCAACAAGCTTTGGTTAATCAGCAGGCAGCATATCCAACTAGACACTTGCAGCCTGTGTCACATCAATCCCCATTTCATTCAAATCAACAGGGTGCCTTTCATCTTGGACAACCTCAGGTGAATCATGTGCACCAGCATGGTGGTAATTCTGGATCACATTTGGCAGGTATCCAAAATCTTACTCAATTTCAAGCAAGAACACAAAATCCAGTATTCCAAGGTCTTAAGGTTGGGGGGAGACAATTATTACAAGGATCACCCAATGCAGCTCTAACCTATATGAACAATAACACTGATGCTGGAATGCGTAGACAAATGCCAGTAGAAGTTGCTTCAGAGTGTCTTCGTGTTCTTACTGAATATATTCAAGAACAGAAAAAAACAAAAGAGGTAAGCTTTCTATATACAGCCATAATTCCTATGTTTATAAATCACAACACTTGTTTTCAAAGAAAAGCATGAAAATATTTTCTGAAAGGTGTGAAATGCTTTGAGAAGGAAAGGATATCCTTATGCTTCCTAGTTGTATTTCCTTTTCTTTTTCCTTTTCAATTATTTTGCAAACATAGTCTACAATAGTGGATGGGTTGGAATTAAAGTTTAAGGGAAAATATCACATTTTGGAAAATAGGCAACTTAAAGAAATGCCTTGTTATGCTGAAAACAGAAAAATGACATAGGATCCTGGAGGAAGGTTGTTCATGATTATTTTGCACCTGGAGCAACAGAACGCTGGTGCCTATCAAGCTACAGTCCTGCACAAATAAGCAGGAATGCACAAGGCTTGTTCCCAATGGTTTGTTCTCGTTCACAACTTGGGGAAATTAAACAATAGTATTGTTGCATTCAATGTTATTTTTGTGGTTCTTTAAAGATGTATGTTTGCTAAATAGGTGATTTTTCATGGATAGTTTAGACTTTTTGAATGATATGACCAAGGCATGCTGATTGATATGTTAGATGGTATACTTTGAAGTTTGAACTTCTTGGCTATTTATATAACTTTATTGATTTACAACTAGTAATTTTTGATTTTTTTTGGTTTTAATATTAAACTGAATATTGTCAGAATTGTATTACTATTGCAATTACACTTCTGATGGCTAGTATAATGATAACTTGTTAAGGTGGATTTTGAAGATCTATTTTTGTTTTCTTTCACAACTAAATGAGCTGCTTTGAACTTCTGCCAAGAGTGACTTGAGCCAGTTTGTTTCCTCTGAGAATTAGGTTAAGAAGGTTAGCTCTTGGTGCTGCAATAATCTTGAGAATAAACAAAACGGGCAATCTCTGAGCCTTTCTGTATTTCCAGCTTTTTTGTCACTAAAATACAGAGATACTGTCATATTGTTAACTTTATTCCAGTGATATAATAAAATGACTTACAACAACAAAAACCTTACAGAAAGCTTTTAAAAGTGAAATCAAGTGCCAAGATACTGTCCATCTTTGGAATGATTTCACACTTTCATTTTGTACTTGAATGGGCTTGTGGATAAGGATAACTGTACTTTTGCTTCTTGAAGCATTTAGTTCTGTGCTTCTCTCCGTCAGCCTTTGGCAGATTAATTCTCTGCTTGCCAAGATTGCATCAGACTGTTGTGGAAAGAATATTATAGCATGCTGCTAATGATAAAATTGTTACATGAATTAGAACTACGACATAAATCAGAGAATGATATATTTTTCTTTTTTTCATTGCATCATTAACTTTGCAGAGAAATCATTTGTCTTATTTGAAATTGAAATTTTGATTTCCTTTTCTTGGCTTTATGAAGTTACTTCATTTTGTTCTTTGTTGCTGGCAAGGTTTATTGGGGTAGACGTAAAATTTATCTGGTGGTAAATGTTTCTTTGCAGTGCATCTTAATATGGATCACTCATTTCTATGACCTCAAGTAGTTTGTAGCTAACAAATATAACTGTTACTTTTCTTTTCTTCATATCTGGTATGTTCATAGGTATAGAAAATTACCAATGATGGGTCTACCTTTAGCTTTTTGCTGATACTTTTGGTGTTCTGCTGCTTCAAACATTTCTTTTTCAAGAATGTCAATCAACATTCTTATAATGGCTGTTTTCCTTCAAAATATCGTTGGTAAACTTCATGAAATAATCTGTGTAAGTTTCTCTCATCTCAATTTTTGATTTACTCCCACATGCCATCTAAATCCTTGCAAAATGTTTTCCTCATGAAATTGTGCCCTCAAAATTCAAATGCATACATATTACAATTTGATGTTAGAATTTTATTAGTGGGTTAGGAAACTTTTGAACTTTCAGAGTAACCTGTAGGTATTTATCGACTTTACACACATCATATGAGATGCTTTGAGCAAAATGTCATGGGCTTTGGGTATGCTACAATTTTATCCTTGGCTTGTAGATCCTCTATGAAAAAAAGATAAGCTGTAGGTAATTTAGCCTGCAAAGATATCATTTCTGGTTCTTGATAGAAGGATGAAAAGGGTATTCGTGAACACAATAGAGCGTGCCAAAGTTTAGTACAAATCGTGGCAATCTCTCAAATTCTCAGTTTAATTGAATCTTGCAGAGAAAAACTTAAAAGACCTGGGGTCAAAAATGGGGGAAAGTGACTCCCAATCTGGTTATTCAGACTATTTGTATGGATGGCTTTGGATCAGGCCAAAGGCAACAAATTATCCTAGGAAACATAGCATAAGACTAGATTTGTCTGATAAGCAGTAAGGTTCTCTTGTGAGATTCCTTCAAATTAAGAATTAATTCCTGCTATATTGAAGAGTCTTCCAAAGTCTTATGAGAATTTCATTACAAGCCTAACAGTTGCTGGAAAGCTAGTGACCTTTAAGTCTGTTGAGATGGAAGGGATTCTTCTTGGATGTGACCACGTGTTAAAGACCAACTATGTTTTCTAGGAAATGGAAATTGATATGGGCATGGAAACAGACAGATACAAGAAACATCTACTTGCCCTGAACTCCCATAAATATCTGAACAAAAATTATGAAAAACTAGAATATAAAAAACATTGAAATTTCTCTGAAAATGACTGAACAACCTGGAAATGACTGGCAGTCCAGAAATGCTTGCAATTTTCAATTTTGAAACGGAAAAAAGCAAAGAACCCTAAGATTTCATTCAACGTGGAGGGTCAATGACAAAGGGGGAAGTTTAGTTGCTTTAAAAATTACAAGAGGAAGAAGTTTATTAATGTTAAGAATAATGAAATATATTTATTATTTATTTTTGCAAGAAAACATTTCCAAGAAAATTGAAGAAATGAAATAATTTCCAGAATACCAAGAAGCTACATTGATTTTGGTGCCTCATGCCACATGACTCGTAGTATGAACTATAACAACACCAATGCTCCACGAGTGTTGGGGACAGGGGGACGGGCTTCGGGGACAAAGGGACAAAGGGCTTAAGTTTTGGGGATGAGGGATCAACACTAAAGAGGTAGAAGGAGATCACACCAGCATTGCAGATAACTCAAAATTGCAAGGAGTTGGTGAGCTTCTTATGCAACCACCTCCTTGCAATTGGTCAGAGGAAAAACGGATATAAGCAATATTTTGTTTATGCTGAGGCTTAAGGATAATGTATTGTTCATTTAGCCAAATTGTGCAAAAGGACACGCGTCCTGTTTAACTTAAATGGGGCAAATGTGTCATTCAAGATAATAAAAAAATTGCCCCAGTGACAATGCAAATATCAAGAGATTAATACTGGCATGAATGCTTTCAGCATTTGAACTACCCCTTTTTCAAATTGAAGTTCAAATAAATTGGTGAATTAGTAAAGTGTAATCTAAAACTGTGGTAAATTGCCTCAATGAATGCATAAACATGTAACACTGAATTAGTAGTGCAAAATAATCAATGCAGTGACAACATGCAACAAATGAGATATGACATAGACAAGTAGTCATAGATGAAGGAATCAATTTGAAGCATGGGCGAGGGAAATAAAGATGTTTGAGAGCTGGTAATATGATAGCAGAGTATGTTAAGAATGGGGGGGGAGGTGCAGGCAAGAATGGGGAGGGAAGCATAGGCACTGCAAAGGGGAAAGAGATTATCATAAGATGCAAGATGTCCTAATTAATTCTTGAAGGCTAGGATGTTTTGTCATCTAGATTAAGGACTCTTGTTAAGGTTAGATTTGGGTGAACAAGTGATGTTGGTTACCATGTTCCATGATGGAAAAAGTGATACTCGTATAACATTCAAAGGTAAAGTTTTCATTTTTCCTTAGGACTTTCTCTCTATTCCTTTTGTCTCATCAAAGTCCTCAATCATTGTGAGGATTAGGTATGCACATGAAAAGGCAAGTGCCATGAAGGATATATTCGTTGTGTCCTACCGTTGCCTATTTCTTACTACACTCCAATAGATTTTTGACTCTTAAATGAGATCATTGTGGATTTTGAGCTTTCAACTACAATAGGAGGTGCTGATGATGTTGGTAGAATCATGCCTTTTGTGGTGTTTTTTGGCTTTTTCGATTGTTCTTAACCTAGTAGTTAGTAGTTATGGCTTTTGAGATTAATTTTTGCTAGTGTCCTCTATATGGACTCCAAAGGCCAAAAATAGTTCTGTAAGAGAACACTATAAAGTTTGCACCTAATTAGGAGAACGAAACCTAAATCTACAAGCTTATCTACTTCTAGATTTGCACCTCATCAAAGAGTGGGATCTTGATAATGACCTAGTTGAATCTCTGGAGAAGGCCGACTTCCTTCTCAATCCAAGTGTAGGTGTTGAATCTACTCAACACTCCAAATTTTACTTTTAAACCTATCCTAACAGCTTGCAGAGAAAAGGGAAGAAGGAAAACTTAATATGAAAGGAGGTGATGCACCAAGATGAGTGATGTTCCTCTCACCCACCCGAAATGACACAAAGAACCAATTGAACACCCTGGAGATGCACAAACTTCAGTTTCATGAATGACCCCAAACTCTTGTATGGAGGTTAGAATTTGCAGTGTGTCAAAGGGGAGAAGAAGGTTTCCCACAAGTCACACTCAGAAAACAAGTTAACACAGTATAGACATGAGAGAAAGCCACAAAACATACATTTATAATGAAGGTAAGGAAACATACACAACATGCATAAGTTGAAGGGAGGCAAGAAAGACATTTCAATTCATTATAAGGCCAATGGCCAAAGTTACAGTTGCAGAAATGCAAGAAATATACAAGTCTTCAAGAGAAGTGAAGGAGCATAAGATTAGCTCAAGCCAGCAAGGGGAGAACCCTTTACAATGAGGCTTAACAACCTTTATATAGAAACTGGTCGTGGAGGAGAGACCATTGGTCAAGGAAGTTAAGCCTTGACCCTTGCGTGTTCAGAAGAATGCCAATCAGGGAATGCAGGGAAGTGCATGAACCTGACATGGTGTACGTGCAAGCAACCCGACCATACCTTGACAAGGCAATCCCAAGAAGAAAAGTACTTCTAGAAGGTGGATTGCTTGACATTCCAAAGTCAGAGCATGCAGGTTTGACATGAAGGCCATCAAGTAACCATAAAGAAGCATGGCCCTGAACTCCACTTGATGGCAATCCTACAATAACATTAAATGCGCCCTTGTATCTCCATGTATGAAAGTGTACAAGTCGTAAGAGTTGGTGGAGCATTAAGAGCTTTGAGTGTTGATCATGTCATTTGTGACCTGGGAAACTTGGGTTTGTGGAGTTGGAAGACTTAGGAAACTTGTGTTTTTGGAGTTTGGAAGACTTGGGAAACTTGGTTTTTTGGAGTTGGAAGACTTGGAAAACTTGGGTTTCCGGGGTTTGGAAGACTTGGGAAACTTGGGTTTCTGGAGTTTGGAAGACTTGGGAAACTTGGGCTTTCGGAGTTGGAAGACTTGGGAAACTTGGGTTTCGGGAGTTTGGAAGACTTGGGAAACTTGGGTTTCTGAGCTTTGGAAGACTTGGGAAACTTGGGTTTCTGGAGATATGAGGTCAAAGAAGGCAAAGGCTTAGGAACTTGGGAATTTCGGGGTTCCGGGGTCAATGAAGGCAAAGGCTTAAGAACTTGGGAATTTTAGGTTTCTGGGGTCAACGAAGGCAAAGGAACTTGGGAATTTTGGGATTTCGGGATTCCAGGGTCAGGGAAGGAAAAGGCATGGAACTTGGGAATTTCAGGGTTTCAGGGTTTCAGGATTTGGAAGACAAAGGCTTAGGAACTTGGGAATTTCAGGTTTATGACTTCTGCCTCCCTACAAGACAACACTTCACATTTCATGATTCCCTTGTTTCTTTCCTTGATCAGTTGGGGCAGTGTTGGTCCATAGAACATATCTTTGATTGGTACTCATTGATGGACTGAGGCTGTCATAAAAATGACAACATTTTGGCGATCTCTGCGAGATGCTTGCCTGCTAAGCATGGATTCTAGAAGCCTTGAGCATCCATTGGGCATTGAGTCATTGAAAAACCCCAAAACATGTGTGTGGCATCACTTGGAGGGAAACTGGAAACTAGAGCATACATTCTTTTAAGGAGAACGCAGCAGATGGAAAACCATTTATGAAAGCAAAACAACCCCTAATCTAATATTTACATTGTTATCATGACCTTCTTTAGAAGCAAGGCTTGAGATGGATCCCATTCATTGGGATTGGAAAAACTTCACCATCAAGCTTGGAGAGATGATATGCATTGGCCTCCTTGCAACTAGTGATGGCATATGGACCGCTCCAGATAGCATCAAATTTGGAGTGCTGCCCGACATTTGCTCTGTCTGCATCCCACTTGACAACTAGATCTCCCTCTTTGAAGACCCTATTAGTAGCCTTTTTGTCAAAACTTCTTTTTGACTTGTTCTTGATGAGCCTCAAGCATATGCATAGCCTAACCTCTAACCTCCTCTAGCTCCATTAACTTAGCTAGCCTTACTGTCATGGCATTGTTCTTTGTCAATTCTAGCCGATGTGCTAGTTCAAGAGAGGTTAACTCTAGGGAAGATGGGAGGCTTGCTTCCCTCCCATACACCAGCATGAAAGGGGAGCTACCAATCACCCTCTTGGGTGTGATCCTGTTAGCCCATAAGGCTGTCCCCAACTTAGCATGCCAAGATCTCTGGTTGTCTTCAATTGTCCTTTTGATTATCCTGATGAGGTTTTTGTTGGAAGATTCAGCTAAGCCATCACCCTGAGGGTAATAATTTGATGATGTCTTTATACCATACTTAATTGCCCAAGAGTTGATTTGGGTTCCAACAAATGCCTTGGCATTATTTGATATGATAGTGGAGAGGACACTGAACCTTGTCACAATTCCATCAAGGAATCCCAACACCGAGGCCTCAATGGCATCCTCAATGCAACTCCCTCTGTGCTAGTGAAGTAGTCTGTTGCGGCCAAGATCCACTTGTGGCCAACACTAGAAGGTGGATTTATCATGCCAATGAAGTCTAAATCCCATTGTTCGAATGGTTGATCTGCTTGAACAGGGTGGAGAGGTAGGGCAACTAGCCTTTGCTTTCTAGAGAAGAAAGCAAATTTCTTGCAATTCTTCACCCATCTATGTGAGTCACTGAATGGTTGGCCAGTAATAACCAGGCCTCATTATTTTGATAGCTGTAGTCCTTGCAGAGAAGTGGCCTCTTGAAGAGCCATCATGAAATTCTTCTAAAAATCTGAAGTGTCTTCTTTTGGTCCTGTCTAGACCTTTGGGGTATCTGCCTTCCATTAAGAAGGCGGTCATGTCACTCACCCAACTGAACTGAGTGTTGTTGCTAGTTGTTTGATCCTCTTGTTACTCAAGGCGACCTCTGAAGTAGTCTTAGGAGATGAGACAAGCTGTTCACATAGGCCCTTGCCTCTTACAAGCTTGGTGATCTTGATGTTGTTGTCAATATTCCATGACATTGGTTATCCACCCTGCCCTCTTCTCATTGATGTCCTTGTTTAGAAGGAAATCCTGGACACTTGCATGTGGAACTAAGAGCTGGATCCTGTTGTTAGACAACATGTGGCCTCATGTGGCCTTTTGCCATCCATCCTTAATGAGGTGGTGTACCTAGTGAGGACACTTGTATCTGCTCTCCCTACTCGTGCCGCCTTATTTGTTCGTCTATGATTGAGATCCCTTTGAAGCCATTCCAATAATCAACCCATGTTGAAGTTGGTGGGAAGTAACAATAGGGTGTCTGTAGCGTCCTTCCCCTCTAAGCCCAAGGGTGGGGCACACCTTGCACCCCGTTGGCCTCATGGGACTGTCAATCATCCAGCATGAGGTAGTGTACTTAGAAGAGGACCTCATAACAATTTCTCCCTCCCTGTACTCCTATTCTAACCTCGTCATGGTTGGTTACAATTCTAGACATTTCACATTATTGCCCATATCAATATATTAGAGATCAAATACATCATTATACATAGGCATACATATTACAACCTATATTAACATGTGAAGATTCTGCATAAGGACATTATCGTGCTTCATATATTAAGCATACAATATTAAGCACATCTCTGTGCATACCACAAATGGTTAACAATGCCACTGCCTGCAATATTAAGGATTTCTTGTCCGATTTCAATGCTTGATTGCAGCTATATTAGGGGTTGAACTGCTCCTGTTTATACACATGTTTGTTTTTATTCCTTTTTCCTTGAATGTGCTCAGATTATTACTGCCTGTATTAGATCAGGTCTCCTGTTGCTGTCCTTGTTCGATCCTCCTTTTTGATGCCTTCTCTTAATTTATCTTCTTCTTTTTATACCTTTCACGGTTGGGGTTTATGCCTCTTCATTCGGAGGAATGCACCCGTTCACTTAGTCAGCCCACTTAAAATAATTAGCTATTTTAACAATTTCATGGCTTGGTCTTATTAGGTCTGACCCCAATTAATTGTTCCTCATTTGAGTCAGCCCCAGTTTATTCCTTTTCTAGGTTATTCAGGTTGGCCCTGGAAACATCAAATTTTTATTTATTAAAGCATTTAAACCTAGGTCAGCTTCTTGTTTCCTTAGCTGATCACTTTTTGTGCTATGATTTGTATTAATCTTAGGTGGGGTCAGATTGATGTTTGGGTTCCATTAAGAAAATTGTGGAGTCTTAAAATTAAGACAATCTTGTGCTGCTCATGGTGGGGGACATGATAGTCCGCCTTTCTCAAGATTTGCTTGTCATCACACAACGTTAGTTTTCATTGAATCTTTTGTTGCTATGCGGATCCAAATCAACCCTTAGAGTTTATGGTGCAATTAACTTCTGCTATGCAACTCCGATTTTACCCTAGTTGCAATTTTGAATTAAACTCGTAACAGAATCTAGAGTTGATAAGATTGCATCATTTTGTTACTTGTGAAGAGATGATTAGGCTATCCTAATGTTTGCATGATATCGTGGATATCTCTTAATGTTAAGTCGAGAGCTTATATATTAAGATGAGGATTAGAAGCATGACACACATCTATGACATTAAATGCAATGTTCTTTTCAAAGTAAATTCATATCTTTTGGTTTGCTCTAGTTATTCTCATATTTTAGATCACCCAAAAATAGTAATATCATGATGATAGGAATACGTTTACAGTAATCATAGACATACTGGAAACACTTAAGCTGTGAACCAAACATGGAGCATACCCATGAATATATGCAAACACGTAGCATACACACATACACATATTATTAGATCCCTTCTCATTGACCATGATTTATTTTTACCTTGCAAGCTGGCAAGATCAAGGCTATGATACCAATTGTAATGTCTCTTTTTGGATCACCTTATACTTTTCCCTAAATTTACAATTCCAATGAAACAGGGAAACATAATATTGTTAGAGATATAATATTTTACCCAAGGGATATAAAGCGAGATAGCTCTTGGTTGAAGCCTTGCAATCATGTTAGATAATTATTGAAAGAGCACAATACATAATATCAATTATTACTATTAGAGAACACGTTCATAACCTTCTCAATCATATAATATCTATAAGTTATTGTTCAGGTTCAACCATAACGACCCAGATAAGGGGACATGATAGGGCGCTTGAAGCAACTCTCTACCCTAGGCCCAAAAGTGGTCATACCATCCGTCTTGGCCTCGTGTGTTGGAAATTAGTATTCACATTAGTATTTATATTAAATATAAAGTGTTGACAAACAATTTTGTATTATTGTTAGACTATTATATTGTAAGTATGGTTTGTTGTACGAGAGATTGTAGGGAAGTGAGTTGTTAGAAGAACTTGTATAATTAGGGAGTGGTTCCTATACTGTAGGAATCAAAATTCCTGTAAGTATGTAGTGTATTGAACGATGGATTAGCAGAGTGAAATATCAAATCATATTATTATTGTTTTGTGTGCTCTCTCCTTCTAAAAATCAATAATGTGGCCTTTTGCCATCCATCCTTCATGAGGTGGTGTACCTAGTGAGGGTACTTGTATTTGCTTCCCCTACTCGTGCCACCTTATTTGTTCGTCTATGATTGAGATCCCTTTGAAGCCATTCCATTATTTGGATGGTAATTCACAATAAGGTTTATATCTTCTTAAAAAAGTAGTGACAAGTATTTGAGGAATTCAAGCAGTTAAAAGGGGATGAAGAAAATAAAAATAGTGACAAGATCAAACGCTAAGGTAAATAATGGGGAAAATTACATTTTTAAGGAGTTTGAACAATTTTTTACAATCATTAATGCCAAGACACAGTTACTCTATTTTTTAGGGTAGAAGCAATCTAAACTGGTATGTACCTAACATACATGAGTGCAATAAAGGTTGTTATAGATTTCGTTCCCAAGGAAAGGCTTGGAAAGCCATGGAGGCAACAATTAGTCAACCTCTCAAGGAACAAAGGGTGAAAGCTTGACAATTTTAGCAGTAAGCTTGTCTTCTTATTATGGTTAAACAAGAATGTTTCTTGACTGTGTGAATGATAAAGAAGGTTCACTTATTTGGCAATTATATTTTTGATGAATGGATTTTATCATCCCTATTCAAATTGAATTCATGCTTTTTAGTCTCTACTTGGCCCTTATATGATATCTAAAATACTGGTCCTCTACTGCAGTTACCTTGGCATCCTAATGCAAATGTGGTATTTTGTTAAAATGCGAGTAATGCCAGTACTATGTTCTATAACCTTTGTGCTAATGGACTTGTTTGTTTGTTTCCCGAGTGCAAGAAACACTGCAAGAGCATTTAACCTATGTTCCATGGGGACGCATCACCTACATTTTTTGCTTTGTACCCGTACCGGGGACGGGAATTTTGTCGTTTCCTAGGAGTCCCTTTTTTGGCAAATTCATTGGGGGCGTTTTGGGGACGGTTGTTTGGAAGCAGGGGACTACCTATAACCTTTGTGCTAATGGACTTGTTTGTTTCTCCAGTGCAAGAAACACTGCAAGAGCATTTAACCTATGTTCCAGGGGGATGCGTCTCCTACATTTTTTGCCTTGAACTTGTACCGGGGACGCGGGGATGGGAATTTGCCATTTCCTAGGAGTCCCCTTTTTGGCAAATTCACCAGGGACGACTGTTGGGAAGCAAGGGACGGCTAGCTGCCTTGGGACAGCTGGCCGTCGCCTACGGCCCAAAAAATTTTGAAGTCCAAAATAAATTAAAAAAACACATTTTTAATTTATAAAAGAGGTTCGGCTGGCCCCACCAAGACTCCAAATAATATTAAAATATAACTGTGAGATTTTGCCAAGATCAAGAGGCAATGGAAAGCACAAATAAGAGAGACAAAATATATGATAGAAATAAATTGTATTCTATCAAGATGAAAATACTGATCAACTGGATCATCAATCGATACATACAATGAAAATGAGCCTGCTTATATAGGCAAGGCTATATGGATACGTGAGCACACAAACATGACATGTGGCTCAATAAGAAACAAGGGTAGGTAGGAAATAGGTGTGGGTAGGTAGGAGAAATAATATAATAGTCCACATGAGGTGGATCACCCACTGAATGTGGAGTGTAACAACAAGATCAACACCATAAAAGGTGGAAATTCTCCTACACACACAATCCCAATGTTGGCACAAACACCCAAGTGTCTCATACCTGTTGTGACCATTTCACACATCGCCCCATTGAAATGGGGACCCCCTCTTTTTGCTCGGTTTTGCCTGTTTCTCTCTCTGCTTTTAGGGTTTTGGATTAGTGAGTCAGTCGTCTGGACTGGGGTTAAGCCTTAGGGTTTCCGTTTTGATGTTTTCAAGCCAGAATCCAGTCCAAATTTTGAGGATTGTTGAGCTTCCTCTCGTAGGATGCAATTTTGAAATAAGGTGAATCTGTCAGGGGGTCAAATGAGTTCGTCTAGGTTCAGTCAGTTTTTTGAAAGAAAGTCCAAATTTTGCCTAAGTGTTGATGATGGAATTGTGAATTTTTGTTTGAGTGATTTTGACCAAATTTTGGAAATTTTTGATAATTGATCCCAGGCATTGGAGATAACCTAATTTTAGCTTGTGAAGTAACTGAGGTCCTAAAAACCTGATATTTTGGCCTGTGGAAGCAAAATCGCTCCTGTCCCTCAGTCAGGGACCAGGGCGAAAATGATATTCTATGCATCCTGGTTATTAATTTATTTCATTTGTCTTGTGCAGGGTCGCCAGGAGATGCAGTTGAACGTGAATTGGAGGTTTTGAAGATTTTTAATCTCAAAATTGGCAAGTTTTTTAAAGTTTAAGGTCAAATCGCTCCTGTCCTTCAGTCAAGGACTAGGGCGAAATGACTCACTTAGACCATTTTGACCTCATTTTGATCAGATTGAAGCGTCAAGGACGTAATGGAAGGTGAAATCAACATGATAGAGCGCCAGGATTGAGTCGTTTGCAATAAAAGGTTGAACTTTTGCCCTCAAGGACAAAAATCGCTCCTGTCCCTCACTGAAGGACCGAAGCTTGAAATCCAAAATTGCCTTGTCCTTGAAAGATTTGAACGATTTCGCGATTTGAGGAGAATAAGGGAGGTACATTTTACTCGTTGAATATAATTTGATTGTACCTCGAAGGAGAAAATTGGCCCTAGAAGCAAAATCGCTCCTGTCCCTCAGCCAGGGACCAAGGCGAATTTTAATGATAGCTCCCGTCCCTCTCTCAGGGACCAGAGCGATTCTTCCACAAGACAAGTTTTTGGCGAAGTGAAATGAGTTTTTTAAGTTTGGGGCAAGTGAAAGGAGGCATAACGAATCTATTGAAGATCATTTAGAGTTTGCAAGACACCAAATGAAGCCCATATTTGCCAAGTTCGCTCCTGTCCCTCTCCAAGGGACCAGAGCGATTTCTTCTCAAAACAAATTTCCCACCAAGTTGGAGCAAGGCCCACGTTAAAGATAAGTGAAGGGGAGCGTAATGAGCCCGTTGAAGACAAATTTGAAAGTTGGCAAAGCACGAATGAGCCTATAAATGAAAGTTCGCTCCTATCCCTCAGTCAGGGACCAGGGCGAAATCAAGGTTATCTAATATTCCCCTCCAAGTTTGAGTCGCTCCAAGCCAAGATATAAGGTGGCAATGATGTCTGGAACGCCTCGAAGAGAAACCAAGTTGCAAGGACCGCGAAAAGTGATGGAAATGGTCAAGTTCGCTCTTGTCCCTCACCAAGGGACCAGAGCGAAATGTCTAAGTATGCCTAATTTTGAGATGCCACTTCCATTTCAAACGTTCAAAAGGGAGTAAGGAACACCATTTTATACTTCGAAGGCAATTGCAAGTCGATATGATCAAGGATTAGCACAAAGATGCAAAATCGCTCCTGTCCTTCAGTCAAGGACCAGGGCGATATTCATGAAATCAATCTTTTTCTTCCTAGACCACGCCAAGGCAAAGTTTCACAAGATCGAATATGTCTTTGGAAGGATGATGGACAAGGAACCAAACGTCAAAAGGTGATCAACTTGAGCAAAGATGCAAAATTGCTCCTGTCCTTCAGTCAAGGACCAGGGCGATATTCATTAAACTAGTCATTTCCTTCAAAAAACGATAGCAAGGCGAAGTCATGCAAGGTCCGAAATGTCATTAGAAAGGTGATGAACAAGAAGTTAATGTTAAAAGTTGACAATTTGGAGCTAAAATACAAAGTTCGCTCCTGTCCCTCACCAAGGGACCAGGGCGAAAATCACTCAAATATCAAATTTGCCTTGCAAAGAACAAATTAAATATGCGTAGAATGAATGGATGAAGTTATTTCTTGCCTTGTGACGTAAGTTGGCAACCAAAATAATCAAAGATCAAGGAGAAAAGTAAAGTTTGCTCCTGTCCCTCACCAAGGGACCAGGGCGAAAATGGTTTGAGAGACATTCATTCAAAAGATTGAATCGATCAAGCTCAAGGTTCCCAATTAAGATGCCAATTTGGACGTAAGGGAAGCGACTTTGAACGTAAAAGGCGTGAAAATCAAGATCAAAATGCTAAAGCGCTCTTGTCCCTCTCCCAGGGACCAGAGCGATAAGGTTAATATCCATCATTCTCCCATGTTTTGGCGCCAACATCATTTTCAAATCGCATTAAATGCAAAATTTCGATAAACCTTGATATTTTTTTAATTAAAATTTGCATTTAATGGGTGCGCACAAGGCATTTAATTAATTAATTTTGCCTTTTAAAAATCAAAATAATTAATTACAAGGCATTTAATTAATTAATTAATTATTAATAAATGAAATTGGAGCGCTTGGGTTTTATTTTCTATATTTTGTAAAAGTCGGCCTCCTCTTTTTATTTAAAATTTATTTATTTGCAAAAGTCGGCCTATGGGGATTGAAGAGGTAAGCGCCTATAAAAGGAGGTATGATATCTCATTTTAAATCATCATTTTATCATCCTTTCATATGCGATTTGGAAGACAAGGAGAAGTGCGAAATTCCATCCAAGGAGGAGTGCGAATTTTATTGCAAGTGAAGCGAATTTGTCCTCAAGGTGGTGAAATTAACTAAGGAGGCGCCTTTGCCAGAGGAGGATCACGTTGAAAACTTCAAACTTCGATTTTCCCTAGGCGAATTTCCTAATTTTGCATCTTTTTAGAGTTAGCTCTTAAGTGAGGTATGGCGAAGTCTTCCCTTGTCTTGAATTTTGAATCTTGATCGTCATATCTTAAGTTTTGAATTTTGAAATTTTGAATTTCCTGTAGCTCAATCGAATTTAGGAAATGATAACTCAAGGACTTATCATGAAGTTTCCTAAATTCAATCTCTAATCTAATCTATGTTTATACATTGCAAAATCTATTACTTATTATGAAATGTTGTGTAGGTGTTACAATGGCGACCCCAAAGGCGGGAGCATCCACCAGTCGTCCAGCTCTCATGAAGGAAGATCAGAAGAACGAAGAATTGGAGACCAAGATCGTGTCAAAGTGGAGCAACATTGGAGATACCAACTTGGGAAACTTCAGTGTGAAGAAGTTTCAAGAGGTCCCCTACATTGGCAAGGCATCACCTGTCGCAAGAAGAATAATTGAAAGTGGCATTATCAAGGCGACCGGCTTCCCTCCAGCAATCCAGTGCCATGAGTTGATGATCGAGTGTGCTCGCCATTATGATCCACAGTCCAGATCGATAGTGTCCAAGGAAGGAGACACTTTTGCTTATCTTTCAGAGGAAGCTATCAGTGAAGCTCTTCACTTGCCAGAACATAAAGATATGATTTATAAAAGCATAGAAGGAGCCAGGTCCATGTACGAAGATGATCCAGACACTTGTCTAAGCATCATCAACAAGAATTGGTTACTCAAGAGTCGTCCTCGCCTGAGCAAGATTCCGAATACACCACATAAGATCGACTTCCAGGAGGAGTACAGAGATTTGATAACACTACTCAATCGAGTCACAGGAGCCCCTCAAGCCTTCTATTTTGAGAAGTGGATGTTCTACTTCATCCAAGTGATAGTTCAGGGAAAAGGAACAATCCATTGGGTTAGAATGATTAGCCATTGCTTGGACGTACAGTTAAGGAGATTGAAGGCTACCAAGTCTTTTCACATGAGTTCATACATCATATATGCCTTGATCAGGAGCTTTGAGTATGCAGGACTACCTCACAGAGGAGTGATTGGAAGAGGACCTGGCGAGGTCAGAGTTTGTGATTCCTATGTTCACTTGCATCATCCGCCAGGAAGCAACTACAAGTTAGTCAATGATACATTCACGGTGAACATCACCAGGATATTGCAAGGCGGGATTCACAACCGATTATCGTAGGACGCACAAGAGCTGGTGAAGAGGTACGGTGCATGGTTTATCCAATTCCAGAAATTTACATATATTAGAGTTCATGGATGTCCTTCACCCCCCTATATGTTGCCGAGATATCCGACAGATAGAATTGTGTTACTTGAGGTAACAAGACAATTGGTAGCTTATGTGAAAGCATTCAGACACAGACATGGAAATGGAGTTCCTGTGCCTATCATATTGGGCAATTCAGTTGAGGTATGTCCTAATGCTCTAGCCATGGATGATGCAGAGAAGGAGTTAGCTTTATATTCATTTTCATTCTTTGCCTTGAGAGAGCTTTGATCCATATGGGTATATAGAGGAGACGGTCGGAAGAAAATATAAACATGAACCTCAGGTAGAAGACTTTGTGATGAATCTCTTGGATGACCTTGAAGTGAAAAGAAAGATGCATTCTAGATTGCCTTTAGACTTCATCAGGAAATGCAAGATTTACAGAGTGGCCGACCAAGCTCAGGACAGTGGCAGACATCTCCAATCATCTTATGATCGAGAAAGCAAATCAATGAGGCTAGATTGGAATGAACCTGAGGTTGTGGATCTAGATGCCTTGATGGCTCCAGTCTTGTCTTGTACTCGCAGATGGGTTGATGTGCAGCATCAGAAGTTGAGAGAGCAAGGTATATCTATGACTTTCACTTTGGAAGAGAAACCAGTTGAAGGAGGAGCAAGTGTAAGTGAGGGTAATCCTAATCCCAGAAATACAAGCGAAGGTAACCTTCGAAGTGTAAGTGAGGGCAATCCCCATCCAAGAGGCTCGAAGAGGAAAGAGAGACCTGAGAAAAGAGAATCTTCCAAGAAGAAGCAAGAGGCCAACCGAGATCGTTCATCCGACACATCTTCTCGGCCTGAGAAGAGGACACTTGAGATAGAGGAGTCTATGGAATCAATGGTACAGAACGATAAAGAAGGACAGGCACCTCGAAGGTCACCAAGTGGGTCTCTCCAAGCTAATGAGCTACATGAAGATAAGGAAGATAATGAAGTAACATCTCCTCTCAGAGAAGAAGAAACATTGCCCAATGAGATACAGGTTAGAGAAACAAGATCGGCCATCCCAGATTGGTTAAAGGAAAGACTTACAAGGGTGATTGTGATCGAGGACGAGGACAGTGTGATTGATTTAGAGAGCCTTGTTGGAGATTCTCAAAAGATGACAGAGAAGAGGAAAGCTACTAAGATGTCCAAGATGATTAGAGATGAGACAGGATCCAGGAAATTGCAGATAACTGCACCGGCAGTGGACAAGTATGAAGGTGAGATACTCCCAGAGGAATATGATGTAGAGACATTTGAGCTTGGTCCACCCACAGCCGAACAGACGTTGGATGATGCCACTGATTCATTTGAGGCACTTAAGGACAAGCTTAGGGAAGAAATGAAAAAGAATAGGAAGCTTGAGCGAGAGGTTCGTGCTTGGAGAGGCTACTTTGGCCATCTCAATCAGCCTTTGAGACGTCAGGATCCAGCAGTATCTCCTACACAGGCACTTCCCCTTGAATCAGTTGGCGAGGCAGAGAGAGTCAGGAGTTTGGTTCAGCTTATGAGCTCATGGATTGACAAATCTCATACAGTTGCTATTGAATTTGCAACAAGGATGATGCAGACCATTCATCGAGCTATTCAAGTTCTTGAGGTCATCCACAACTTGATGATAACTGTAGCTGCTTTTGCTCATACTAAGGATGTTATCATTCCTGTCCTGCAAGTAATCAGACAAACATCAAGGAAGGTCCTAGTGCAAGAAAAGATAATGGATGGAGGACCTCATAGTTTACTTTAGTGGTCGACTTTACTCCAAATGAAGGAAGTTCTCTTCGAGGACATCAGTACTAGATGCAATCATGTTGAGGAGGTTATCCACCCGATCCAGGACAGAGTGTTTGAGGTACTACGTACTATTCTTGGCAGGAGGATCGAAGTTGAGACAGATGTGGATTTGCAGGAATTGGAAGATAGAGTCAAGGTCATCTTTTGCAAAGATGAGAATGTTATTACAAATGAGCAACGAGATCAGATGTTTGCCACCATGCTCCTGATTGAGAAGACCAAGGAACTTGAACCTGAATGGGACGCTGCTCTTCTCAAGGCATTTGATCAGGTCATCCACTTAGAAGAACGAATGAAGAATCTTCTCGAGATTCCAATTGCTGAGATCGAAGGAATCGTGTCTAGATTCATTGCATATGCTAAAAAGGAGCATTGGAAAGGGAACAAGATTCTAGATGAGAGGTTGTTATAGATGATGTGGCACCTTAATTGTCATTGGTCTATGTCTCCTAGATTTTCGTGCCAAATTTAATATTTGGCTATGCATTTAGTGTTGTGCAATAAAAGGGGAACTTTTGTAATAAAACCCTAATTAGGGTTTAGGTGTCATAATCTTGGCCATTGATCTTCTTTTTGATCTGGACTGTTCATTGTAATTGAGGATGCTATATATACCCTCATTTCTTTTCATTTTGTAACTAGAACTAAAAAAAAAAACTAGAGATTAGATATCAGCATTAGTGATTAGAGATTAGCAATTTGATAGAAGCAAGTATTTTGTAGCAAGATTGAGCTTTGAAGAAGGAATTTCAAACAATTGTTGTTCATGATGGCTTTGAGATCAATAAAATATTGAAGTTACGGTGTTTTATTGCAATTCTTGTGGTTATCTTCATGGTTGTTCGTTGTCTTGAATCATTCTCAATCAAAGTAGTGTTTTAATTTGAAGGACAAAGTGTTGGACTTGATCGTTGGTGAGATTCACTTTCCAAACCACTAGCTTCTTGCTGATTGTAGGAACGCCTTGCGTGGTCAACTGGATCAACTTGAATCACTTAAACTTTCAATTGTTGTATCTTGGATATGTGCCTTCGTGGTAGTGTCTATGAGCCTTGATGAATTGAAAAATCATTTGTTACCTTAGAAGATTGCATCAATTTCAATTGAGTTGTTACTTTATGGCAATATTGAAGTTGGTAGAATCTTGCCAAGTCTCGTCCACATTGAGTCATTCTTAGGATTAGATTATACTTTATCTCTTGCAAGCCTTACTCTTTTGATCTTTTTTGAGAGCTTGTTAGTATTAGGAAACCCTGTTCCTGCAGTTCGGATTTGGCGTAAGACCCCTTGATGACACAGCAATCACAACGACCACTGGTGCTTATCCACACGTAGAGATCCTACTTAAAAGAACATTGAAGTCACCCTAACTGATCCTTCTTGCGATATCTTCAGCAGTTAGAGATTTTATTCAAGAGAGGATAAGGTACCCTTGGGTATTTTATTTTGTGTATGATTGTGTACAAAATACACGTCAACAATACCCAAACTACTATGAAATGCATGTACCTAAGTAAACTTAAGTAAGGTGTAATAATATCCAAGATGAATAATTATTTACACCAACACCCCCCCTTAAGTGCAACTTAGGGGAATGCACTTAAGTCTACAATGCAACTAAGCAATGCAAGATGGGTCCCGGCTACGAGGCCATGTTAGGTACCCATGTACAAATGCAAATGCATGAAAACCAATGCAAGGAAATCTCTCACAAAGCGGGGAAAGAGAGAAAAACCCAATGGTAAAAAACCCTCCCCTAAAAGAGAGATGAAAACTAGATACAAAGAACTCTCATAGAAGTATGTGAAGGACAAAACCCCATGTGAGGAAAAAGTCCCCCCCATATGAGAGAAGAAGAGAAGCTAGGAAGCCCCCCCTCAATGTGGAATCTGCACCAATGATAGAAGCTCGAAGATGAATGAAGAAACTGCTCCATGAATGTCGAACAACATTCCTCCCCTTAGGAAGAAACAAAACCAAAGGTGTATCCATGAAGTCTCCCCAACCATGAAGGGAAGATGGAGAAAAAATACTCATGATGAAAGGAATCTCTGAAAACTGCTCAAGTGTCCCCATGTCGATGCTGAAAGGTACCCCCTCCAAAGGTGGTAAACTTTGCCACACTACGGAAAAAGGCACTTCAAGATCTAGTGGAGATGAATGTAAAACAATATCCAAAGACTCATATGTCTCCTCAAAAGATAAAGAGACCTCCTCCAAGTGTCGTACAAAAGTATCCACAATCATGTCAACCTCTAAAGATTGATCATGTAGAGAATGTACAAGAGGGTCAGAGTGATCCCTCGCAACAATCAAAGAAGGATCATCTTCATCAAAGAGAAGATGAATGTCATCAATGGTATCTCCCAAATCTGCAATGTAGGATTCCGCAAACAAACCTGCAATGTCTGTCAAGTAATCATCCCATGAATCTGAAGCTGGAAGACAATGAATATCTTGCTGCACTGAATCACATGAAGGCAAAACTGTCGCACTAGCTGCATCATCAGGTGCAATAGGTGGTTTGATATCAAGAGAAGGAGATGAAATGCAAGGCTCAAGAACGGGGTCACATGTGAGAATCCCCAAGTTCAAATGCCCAAAGTTCTCCTCAAAATCTGAATCATCAACATAGGAAGAACCAACCTTATCAATAGGACCAAAATCTGAAAAAGAGTACAACCGAGATGCATGATCAACCACCCCAGTTGCAATGATAGCTCCACTCTCCAAGTCTCTAATGATAACTGAATCAGGTGTGAACTCCACAGTTTTCCTAGTTGCCCCATGTGTGATTTGATAGATGGAAAGAAGATTTTTTGTCAAGTGGGGTACACACAACACATTATTGAAGGAGTTATCCCTAATGGCAATAGATCCTTTCCCAATCACATCCATGTATGTATGATTTCCCATCAAAATCTGCGGCATGTGGCAAGGCTCAAATGTAGAAAACATAGACTGCGAAGATGCCATATGATGAGAAGCCCCAGAATCTAGAAGCCATCTCCCTGAATCATGACTTGTAGTAACACAAAGAGCTTGTCCCTTTCCTTTATCTATCCCAAAAGAGTGATCCTTTCCTTTATCCTTGGAAGAAGAAGCCGATGTAGACATTCTAAAAGGTAGGTTGATTCTATTCTTCTCAAGAAGATTCTTCAACTCATCAATATCCTTCTTATAACAATGATGTTCATCATGTCCTGACTTCTTGCAATATCCACAAAAAAAATTGTCCTTATATGATTTCCTCTTAGGTGAGAATGGTGAATCACCTTGTTGTGGAGAGGAAGATTGTGCTCCATTTTGTTGTGGTTTTGACTTAGGTTGCTTTGATTCTTGCCTTTTCCTTGATTACTTTGATTCCCTTTGTTAGCCACCAAAGCTTGTGACTTTGAAGATTTGAGAATCCCCATCGTGTTCAACTTAGATTGCTCAAGTATCAACATCTCCATGAATGAATCAAATGAGGGAGAAGTGTATGAGGAACCTTGAGCTAACCTATGGGTTTGAAAGCTAGATACAAAGGCTGCATACTCTGAAGGAAGCTTGTCCAACAAGTTATAAACCAATTGAGCATCCTTTTTGTCAATTCCACAACCCTTTAGCTTTGCTCTTAACTCAGTTGCTTTTGTGACATAATTTTGGATTGTATCAAAATCCTTGGGATCCAAAGTTGTGAGTTCACTATCAAGCTTGTAGCCCTTAATCTCATCAACTCGACTATACAATTTCTTAAAAATATCCCAAGCCTCTTTAATTGTTGTACACTTATCAATGTGAAAAATGAGGTCATCTGATACATACTTTCTAAGTGTCCCAAGTGCCATAACATTCTTAGTAAGCCATTCAATTTGAGCATTAGGATCAGCCTTAGGATCAGGTGGTGCTGTAATAGTTTCATTTACATAATGAATAAGTCCTTTTTCCATTAGTTTACTCCATGCTTTAATTTTCCATGATGCATAATTATGAGGAGTTAAAAAGTGGAAATTTAGGAGAACCCATAGCACCAAAATGAAAAAACACAAGATAGAGAGAGGCACAATCACAAAAGACACCCCCCCAAAATACTCAATCAAGAAACCCCCAAAATGGTGATTTTGGCACTTTATACTTAGTGCGTGTACAATAGGCCACTTGCAAACAATGGCAAGGTGGACTTCTGATTTCAATTTACAACTTCTCAAAATGAGATCTAAAAGATTTCAACAAATACTACTAGTGATCTAAACTGAGATCCAAGCAAAATGCAAGTACCAAATATGCCAAAAAATGGCCAAATAATGAAAGTACAATTTCTACTTAAAATTATTGCAAAAAAATGGCAGATTATTGCAAAAAAATGGCACCTGAAAAGGAGTCCATATGAGAACCCAAATGAAGCCTCCAAAGTTGTAAAAACTGGGATTTATCGATTTCTGAAAAACCTGTATCCGAAAATCAGAAAACTCTTGCACCACTGTACAGATCATGAAATTCTACCCCAAAACAAAAAAAATTGCTCGAAAAAACGAGTCCGGATGAGTGAGATATCACTATTTGAAAAATACCTGCAAAATTATAATTTCTGGAAAATTTCCGCCGCAGCGTCAAATTTCAAATGCCTCTAGATTTGGCCTCCAAAGTCCGATTTGGATGAAACAAAAGGCAAAAATGACTTTCTTGGACCTCCTCAATTCAATAGCGACCTCAGATTTGATCCATCAAGCTTAAAAAAAAACCTGCAATAGAAAACTCCAAATTACACAACCCCAAATAGCATCAAATTTCTCTCAATTAGCAAACCAATGACACTCTAATGGCTTTGATACCATGTGAGACATGGACTAGCTCTGATACCATGTGAGATTTTGCCAAGATTAAGAGGCAATGGAAAGCACAAATAAGAGAGACAAAATATATGATAGAAATAAATTGTATTCTATCAAGATGAAAATACTGATCAACTGGATCATCAATCGATACATACAATGAAAATGAGCCTGCTTATATAGGCAAGGCTATATGGATATGTAAGCACACAAACATGACATGTGGCTCAATAAGAAACAAGGGTAGGTAGGAAATAGGTGTGGGTAGGTAGGAGAAATAATATAATAGTCCACTTGAGGTGGATCACCCACTGAATGTGGAGTGTAACAACAAGATCAACACCATAAAAGGTGGAAATTCTCCTACACACACAATCCCAATGTTGGCACAAACACCCAAGTGTCTCATACCCAAACTACTATGAAATGCATGTACCTAAGTAAACTTAAGTAAGGTGTAATAATATCCAAGATGAATAATTATTTACACCAACAATAACAAACCCCAATCTAATGCATAAAACAAACAAAAGGAAGAAAAAGACACTCATTACGGCTACAAGATCGCTAGACTCCAGAGTATTGTCAGACTCCAGCCTTATGTTGGGATGTCAATCCAGAAGATGCTATGCAAGTTGAGGAGGACGAGACACCTCTAGGATTGCCTGGGGTTCCATTGGTTGAGGAGGCAGCCCCTCATATTGATAGTGACTCAGAGAGAGACTCTAGCTCTGATCTTGATTTAGAGTCAGAGTTCCCAAACTCGCCGCGAGTCAGGGGAGTTCGGCGAGTTTTTCTGATTCGAGACTCGGACTCGGCGAGTTTTGACCATAACTCGCCTGACTCGCGAGTCAGACGAGTTATGGCAAAACTCGCTGAGTCCAAGCTCAAGGACTCGGCCATGACAGGTTAATGTTTGGACTTGCAAAAAACAAAAAAAACATGAAGTTGTTTGACAAGTTAGTCTCTTCGTCAGGATTCATATATGGAATATAACATTCAAGTATAAGTGGCATTTACTTATGTCTTTTCTCTTTCTTTTACTTTAAGTTATATTCCATATATATTGTCAGGGTGTTTGAGAGTGGTTTCGGACCTCCATGAGTTATAATGCAAAATCTAGTTTTTGGAGGATCCTTCAAATTTCCAGACTTAGTCAAATTTCAGGCCATTTCAAGATCAGGATGACATTCCAGACTTTTAAGGCGAGTTCACTCTGACCTTGATGTTAGGGATGAGACCTAGGAGGACACTATGCATTCAACCAAGGTCTGATTTAGCAACTTGAAGTGTGACTGGATAGTACACAAAAACCCTAGGAATGATCTAAATAACCCCTAATCACTCAACTGACCTAACCTCCTTCACTCCACCTTGAAGAGATCCACCTGACTTGATGACCTTTGAGAAACTCAATCCCTTCAATGCAAAGGCTAAGACACTAAAACGACCAACAACAAAACTAAAAGAGCTAACCCTAGAAAGCAAAAAGTGGGGGTCTTCATTTGCAATGGGGCGATGTGTGAGTACCTCACAACAGGGATGTTTCTTAAAATTTTGAAAAAAGGGGGTGAGTGGGGGACATTTCCTACCTGTCCCCACATCCCAAAAAATCCCCCCATGGGGCACAAGGTTATTTTTGGCAAGGGACATGTCTCTGAGGAGCATATTTTCAAACCCTTCTGGCCTCACAATTCCCCCTTCCATCCAACATATATATAGCCTAAAAACTAAGAGGTCCAAGAAAGACCAAGGTCAACTATATTCCCAGAGTAAAACCTAAGTTCAACAAGCACACTATTTAATGCTACCATACACAAGCACTCCTTACAGTTTCCAAGTGAAGATGTTCATGATGTCTCATGTTGGTGCTCCTAGAATTTCAATTTGGCCAAAGAAAATACTAAACAGAAGCCCCAAACAAGTAGATACTCTACCGGCATGCCTTTCATGGCATAACAAGCTAGCACACATTATAATTGGGCTTTATTCAATAATGGATGCATGAAACAAGTTTAAAATCGTTAAAAATCTCTTAATTTCAAGGGTTTTTTTATTTTGCCGAGTCATAGCCGAGTCACGAGTCGAGTCGGCATTGCTGAGTCCGAGCCGAGTCCAAGTCTGAGAACTATGATTTAGACTCTTTGTCTTAGACCTACTATGTGCTGATTATGGACAGCCATATATTTTCTTAGTTTATCTTGACATTATGATAGACAGCTGATTATGGATTTCTATGTTTTAACTTTTCTATTTACAGTTTATGTCATCTCATAGTTATATGGATGTTTAATATTTAATATTTATCATTTTATGTCTATTATGGATGTTTATGACATATGTTTGTTAGCAATCAAATGATTGATAAAAGCATTTGAATTTTGGTAAAATGTTTGTCAATTCTCTTGTGAAATCTCAATTCAAGTCTAATGCAATGTATTAATGTCTTTGATGAATGCTTTACCATTGCTATGATATGCATATTTGAAATTTCTCTATAATTGTAAAACCCCCCCTATTGTTTTAACAGCCATCCCCTGCCGTCCCCCCGAAAATGGCCCAAAAGTACCCCTGTACCGGAAATACGTCCCGGCGTTCCTGGCTGTCCCCGTCCCCGAAGCTCCGTGGAACATAGCATTGAACTGATAGACCCCAGTTTTCTGTCTCAATTCCAAACAATCCTTAGAGAACCTGTTTGCTTTCTTTATTTTGTTTTGCGTTAGAAATATAGTCTTGATGTTATGGAACTTCACAATCTCTGAAAGATTGCTAGAGATGTACTCAGCATAACCGAGGAATTCAACTGGAGACTCTACAGAGCCCTCCACTCTTTTTTATTGCTCTTGACTTTGTCATTTGTTTTTGGAAACTCCTAGCAATATGGTTACCCCATACCATTCTTCTTAGTCACCAAATTCAAGATTTCTTGTTCCAAATGATCTTTGTTGCAAATCTCTTACACCATCTTGGTTTCAATACAAAGGAATTGAGGGCATTCTCTTCCAGTTTTTACATAAACGGTTCAACAATTGTTGTGGAAAGTGGAGAACCCATCGCCACCTATTTACTGATTATAAATGATCACACTAAACGAGAAGAAAATATATCTCAAGCAATTTTCCACTTCGACAAAAGCAGCTTTCTCTTCATTACAAGAATATTCGATCATGCTTTTAACTTGCCCAATTATAACTTCGTCCTCTTTTATTGTTGAGAAAATTAATACATTGGACGGAAACCCAAAAGAAATATCTGGTCCTCCCTGCAAAATGTTTAAGGCACAAGCTAATAAATGGGAGAGTCTTTAGCATACACAGTCATCTTAATTGTGTTTACTTAAAAATATCAGAAGTTATTCTCCTATGCAATTTTCATCCGTTTAAAGGCAAGCTGGAGGGTTTTTGATCATTTTGCAGTTCACAATGCTCTTAGTGTTAATTGAATGCTTACTATTATGACTCTATGAGTAGATATTTTCTATACAAGCTTGTCTTTCTCATGTTTTATGCTTTACATCTTTTATAAGCTACTGTTGCATAATGTTCATGTCAAATCATTGCAGCAGCAGTGCATTTCATTTAAGCTATTTGTTTTCTGATTGTAGATTATTTTATCATCTTGAATTTTTAGCAGTTGACTTATTTCTTCATTCGACAGATGTTTGTAACTTTCTATTTGCTATTGGGAGTTTTTTGTTTTCATATATATCATTGTTTCTGTATGGTGTATTATGGTAGAAGTCATCACCAATGATATGATTTTGTTTGCTTGGAATGCCAGAATTAGTCTGCTGGGATATGCTTACATTTTTGTATATATTTTTATTCCAGGAGTATTGGTTCTGCAACATCTGTGGAGTGCAACCTGGGCGAGGATTTGGTATATATCTAATTATCACTTATCATATTGAGAGGGCCTTTTTCTTATTTCTATGGTTTGCAAAATATTTTTCTTAACATTTCATGGTTTATTTTCTTCTTGATTTATTGTCCTTGAGTAATATTCTTATCGTCCGTTACAGTAAAGGGTTTTTAGTAACTTCTCTGTAATTGAGGTTGGCCTAAAATGCTAGAAGCAAGGTCCTTAATTGCTTCTTATTCTGGACGGCTATCTAAGTCTTCTGAATTAATAAATATTCTGTTTATGTGGAAATGAAAGGTAGTTGTTTGTTCATGATAGCATTGGGATGGGATATGCATCTAACTAAGTTGTCCGAAGGAATACATATTCTGTTTATGAGGGAACGAGAGGCAGTTTATTTGTGACAATAGTAGTGATGGAATGTGTGTTCCATTTTCTAGGAGGAACCCATTCGATTGGTTGTGTCAACAGTGACCTGGCAGACTGGGCGAGACAGTTTAGATTCATAGAGTCAGACATTATTAATGTGACCCACCCTCTATAAATGATAAATAGAATATCTCATGTTTTCATTTCTCTTATCTCACATGTATTTGCAAGTTTCTCAAGAACTCTGGGGCAGAAGTATTTAGGTGAACTAACATATTTAAGGAAAAACAGCATTGTTGATTTTTTTTTTTTAAATATTATGTGGAGGGATGGCAATCTGTTATTCACAAATGGAAAATATTCTCACTTTTATTATGAACATGATACCCAAAATGTTATTATTGGTTTGGAGATTAACATTTAAACAGAATACCAACTCTCAGAATGTGCACTGAAAAGCTATAGAACAGCTGTGAAAAGCATATGTTCACCCCAACAGCCAAATAGCTAAATGCAAAATTCAATGATAATTTTTTATCAAGATTCAACTACATAGTTATTTAGTCATTTCATGAGTAGTTTTTCACACAAAACATAAGTTATTGGGTTCTTTGCTGTGGGTCTGGTCTTGTACTCAATTGGTCGGGCCTTGGGGGTGGCAGGGACATGCCCTGGTCTCTTAGGGTGTGCCTAAGCCCTCTTGTGTTTGATAGGTGCGGTTTAAAAAAATGAAGAAGTAAAAAATGAAAAAAATAAAGTAATATAAAATATTAAACATTTAAATATTAAAGAAGAACCGTAAAAAGTGCCAAAAGGCCTAAAATACATCCATCTTGTTTGTTTTTAACAAAAAGAAATATATTGCATACAGACTCATTCTTGTTTTGCTATTTTCGCATTTTGGAAGATTGTTGCCTTTTTTTGAAGGAGAACAATTGAAAAGTGCCAAAGGGACAAATTTGGCTTGCACAAATGACATCTATTGATCTTAAGGTAATTAGTTTAACAATTTTTTCATTTTTCATGGATTTTTTTTTTGAGGAAGAAAACTTGTTTCAGGTTTTTTCAAAATGTTTTTTGGTGACTATTTGAACTTTTATTAGTTTATACATATTGTAGGGTTGAATTTAATTTTTTTTTAAAATTTTTAATTTTTTAACATCAATCTATTTGGAATGGCAAATAGTTCAAGCTGAATGGGACCTTGAGGCAAACAAACAGTTTAAATATGATCAAGCATCACCTCTATGGAAATGTGTTATGATGCCTAAACGACTTCTAGGAGGCAGTTCTTTTATTTGAAATTGTAATCATTGTGGGGTCCAATTTAAGAGCTCATTTATCTGAGTGAATGCTCACTTATGTGCTAATGAGTGGGCATGAAAATAGAATATGTGAAGAGTGAAACAAGAAGTAGTTGCCAAAAGAACAAAATATGACCTTCATTAAAGAACAAGAAGAAGCTGATGTTTTTGAGTGAGCAAAATTAAAATCTCATCTTTTAGCAAGAAAAATTATTGAAGCCGCCTATAGATTCTCCTTTAATAGTAGTCTCCCAACATCTTTTCTTGGAGGTGTTATCTATCCAAGAAGAAGATCCCTGTCATTCTCATAAAAGAGGTCCATTGACGGAGGCATTTCAAAATGAAGCAAGAGACATTGCATATGGAACAATTGCATGTTGTATGATGCCAATGGTCTTCTTTTCAACTTGGTGAGATCACCATAGTGGCGGAAAATGGTGGTGGCAATTAGCAATGCACCCAATGGTTACACATCATTAGAGAACAAGAAGTTGATATTGTGAGTGAGGAAAATTAAATTTTATCCTCTACGAAGGAAAACGTCAGGGAAACTACCTATAGATTCTCCTTCAATAATGGCCTCCCAACATCCTTTCTTGGAGACACTATCTAACCAAGAAGAAGATCCCTCTCCTTCTTGTAGAAGAGGCCCATTGGTTAAGTCATTTCAAAATGAAGCAATAGACATTGTAGATGAAAAAAATTCATGTTAAGTTAATGTGAATGTTTTTTCTTTCTACTTGGTGAGATTGCCATATTGGTGGGATAAGGTGTTGGCAATCAGTAATGCATTCTTTGGTTAGACAAGTCCCAGATATGAAAAGGTGCACAGCATATTATTAGCAAAATATCTTTTTTTGTTAAGATATCTCAAATTGGTTAGTGATTTATGGATTGAAACATGAGTGTCCATTGTTTTTGATGGATGGAAAGATTACAAAAATTGATCCTTAGTAAATGTTATTGTAGTGACCCACAAAGGAGCAATGCTTTTGAAGGTAGTTGATTGTGAGGTGCAAGTTAAGTATGTAGAATTCATTTCTAAAATTCTGATTGAGTGCATAGAGATGCTGGGTCTTGATAATGTTGTCCAATTCATTACAAACAGTGTGAAAAACTGTACTGCTGTAGGTGTTTTGGCTGCAAAAAGCTACAAGCACATTTTTTGAACACCATGTACAATACAATCCCTTGGTGATGGAAGCGAATGGCATTTAGATAGAGTGGGTGAAAAATATATAAATTGAGAGTGAGGAAAACCAAATGTTTGTGACAAATCATCATGTCACAAGGTATCTTTAGGACTTTCTCAAATTTGGAGTTGTTGAAGGTGATTTAATTTGTCATATTTATTTATCTTGTAATGTAATATTAACTTATTTTTAACACAACATTAGTTTGTTGAGATCTGATTCACATTGCACACAACCATTTTGTGACAACTTGTGAGATTATGAAAGGCGTTGAGTGCCATGGCCATTAGCCACCAATGGAGTATTGGAAGCGGTCAAATTCATAGAGGGCCTAAAAGGTCAAGTCATTGATCTTGGATGATAATTGGTGGGCTTCTATGGACTATGGATTGAGTTTCATCAAGCCTAATACAATAATGATAGGTTTGTTAATACAAGTCAACTATGTTTGGGGGAAATCTTTTATGGCATCAACTCCAATATTAAAAAAATAAATAAAGGCCATTATAGCATAGAAGGAGAATAACCCTATAGAAACATTTTATGAAGTGGGATGAAAAATCATTCATCATTGTTGGCACAAGATGAACACACCCTTGCATCTCCTTGCATATGCATTATCTCCCAATTATTATATCATAGAGATACTTTCTTTGCTAGGGAGAATTGCACCATATAGAGATAGTAAAGTTGCCAATGGGGTACTAGTTGGCATTTCAAAGAAATTTCTTAGGTCCAAAAGTGATGGATAATACTAGGATTGAGTTGGCAAGTTCATTTTAGAATGAGATCATAGTATTTAATTTTGGGCTCTTCAAGACCAATACAAGGAAGATGATATGATCGTACATGGTGGTACCTTCATGGGCAAGATTATTTGTTACTCCAACCTTTTGCAATTAAGATTTTATCACAAGTAAGCATTCTTTTATTTATTAACATTCTTAGTACTTACCATCCTTTTGCATTTTTGATTTTTAATTTGTACATACTTCTTTATCCACTCAGTGAAGCATAATTGGTTGGCTGCAAAAAAGGAGAAGACTTGGTCTATATCGATTCTAACTTGCATCTCCTATCACATAGAGAAGTTGACTACAAGGAAGGGGCAATGGAGAATTGGGATATAATTCTTGAATGTACCAACTTGGATGCATTTATTGCAGAGCTTGCCACAATTAATGTAGATGACGATGATGTACCTAGTGGAGTGGTGCTCCATTTGCTTGTGGTTCAAATGATGTTGAACCAATCAATGACTTCGGTTTAGATGCTTTTGATGAAAATTGAAGACCACAATACAATTTTTTGATTGTATTATTTTCAAATTTTGTAGTTGACTTGTAATGATTTTTATTTGAAACTTGACTATGTATTCTTGCACCTATATGATGTATAACATAATATTGAAGTTTTGAACAATCAATTGACAATTAATATTATATTTATCACTATCATTGAGCAATGATTAAGTATCATACTATAAAAGATTCAAACACCATCATTATGATATGATGTATCAAATGTATTTTCAATTATATATATAGACATACTCAACCATGTTGTACCCTATAATCTTTTTGCCGTATCGACATGCTAGAATCTTGCACTTGTGTCTAACCTAGTACCAGAACAACTTAGCACAAAACCATCTCCTTGAGCATGAATTGTCCACTTAGCACTTATTGCATCTAGGTCATGCTCACAGAGGGGAAGCATTGGGCTTTTGCAAGTCACCCATCCTAGTACTACTTCTTAGGTGGGCTTTACCATGGAGTTTTTAACCTAAGATCAAGCTCACTTAGCTTGATTTGCAAACCCTTCATCAAGTGTTGTGCATTTTGAACCGAACCATTCATTATAGAGTCTCTTCAACTTATCCTTTACCAAGTACGAGGTATTTTTCTATAGTTTTCCAAATTATGATGCTTAATCAAGATTTAGTTTTGTAGTTTTTGATTCAATCTTGTTGACCCATATTTCATGAGGTTCACATGGAACCATCTCTTATTATCTTGAATGGTACCCTTAGCATTCGTTACTAAGGGTGATGCTCATAGAGGTGAAGTGACTTCTTGGGAGGTCACCCATCTCATTACTACTTTGACTCAAGCATGCTTGATCATAGGGCTTCCCACAAGATTGAGCACACTTGGCTTGCTGCTCCATTTGCAAAAACTTCATCAAGTGTTGTGCCTTATGAACCATTCATTTAGGGCTTCTTTAGCTCATTCGACAAATAGGAGGCATGTTTCCGTAGTGTGATGAATTATGATGTTTTGTTACCATCCAACTATGTCGTTTTTGAGTCAAACTCATTGATCCATATTTTACGAATAATGGTTCACACAAAACCATCTGTCATGAGCGTGAATGGCCCACTTAGCATTCATTGCATCTAGGATGCTCATAGGTGTGAAGTATGATGACTTTTTGGGGGTTGCCCATCTCAATACTACTTCATTTCAAGTGCACTTAACTATGGAGTTTCTCCCAAGATCATGTCCACATAGATTGCTACCCCACTTGCCAAACCTTCATCAAGTGTATTGCTGTGCCTTGTGATCATTCATTATAGAGCCTTTGTAGTTTATCTACTGACACGTGGGAGTTATTTTTCTTCAATGTGCCAAATTGTGATGCTTCATTAGGATTCAATCATGTATTTTTGGAGTTAAATTTGTTGATCCATATTTCACGAGCAATGGTTTACACAACCATCTCTTATGAGCACGAATGGTTCACCTAGCAGTCATTGCATCTAGTTCGTGCTCACATAGGTGAAGCATTAGAACCTCCTCAGAGGCCACTCGTCCTAGCACTATTTTGACTCAAGTGTGCTTTAACCATGAAGTTGCTTGAACAATCAAGTTCACTTAGCTTGCCATCCGTTGACGTGTTTTTTATGACAGCGCCTAAAACAAAATAAAGCTGCCTAACGGTCACTTCAGTCTCTTGATCAAAGTACAATTGTATGCTAAGATTGCAATAAGTTCAAATAGTAGACTCTAATGTTCCTATATGCAATGGATGTGACTCAGTTGGTCGATGTGATTGCTGGTAATCCAATGGGACTTATGTTTGGATCATTATTTCACCCCTTTGATGTGGCTGGAAATTCATCATTGGATATAGCAATTTTGCGATGCTTTTGCTTCAAACGGATTGAACTGGAATGAACTGAAATTAAAGGGGAAAGGGTTAGAGGATCTAAATCTACTCCTAAGGGCAATGATATCAATGGATAGTGCTCTGGTGGACAAATTCCAAATAAACCAAATCTTGCTTCGCCAAGATTAACTACAACTCCGCAAGAACCGGTGCAATCTTTTGAGGATGTTGAATATTTTCACATTGAGAAAGTGCATTTGAATACCCAACATGACACAATCCAAACGACTATTCGCAATTGAACTTAACACAAGTTTGGGGGTTCAGGCTAACTTAACTTTACACTGCAACTTATATTCAACAAGATGCAAAAAGTATGAACCATGGAAATTCATCAAACACCATTACATTCTCCATTAAAATCAAAGCACTATACTACTACTCTAAGTGAGGAAGGTGAAACCATGCAAGTTTTGAAAAAATAACTTAAGTGGACACCATCAAAGAACAATGTTTCACTGTTATTATCCCAAAAGCTTATCACAACAATTTCATTCAAATCTCCCTGCTTACAAATGAAGGGGTCACCCCTTTATATAGGCTTCAAGCCTTGGCTACATGCAAAACCCTAATTAGGGTTTGCCCTAAAAGATTCCCACACACGATGCAACAAGGTGAGAACATTCATTAAATGCCCACTTTTCTCATTTACAATAAATTCCGACATGCCCAAAATGGTGTCCACTTGTGCATTAAATGCACCATCTTCATCAAATTCACCCAACATGCAACAAAGATTCCTCCATGCAAAACTGCTCACGCTGCCATAAATGCCCATCATCTCCACATGCGACGGCTGCATGCAAAAAGAATTAGCCATAATGCCTTAAATGTGATGGCTACATGCAAAAAGATGCTCCACTACCTCAGCATGCGTTGACCTAGCTACCACTTGGCGAGAAATCCTTGGAGAGAGAAAACACTTGGAGAGAAAAAACTTTATCTTGGAAGAATTTTCTTGAGATTTTGAATTTGCCTCGTCTTGGAGGAGATTTTTCATCAAATTTCAACATCTCCTATTTCTAAGGAATTTTTCCAAATTTGAGTTCTGGGGTCCAAGAGAGAGAAATTCTTTCACAATTCCAAATCTATCATCATTTTGAAATTTGGATGAATTTTGATGCCCGAAAATGGATTTTTCAAAAAAAATTTCGAGGGGAATTTTCTTGTTTAGTTCATCCTTGATTCCTTCCTTGCCTTAGAATTTTTTTTCACCTTCAATTCATCCTATCGTGGAATTCATGTTGTGAAGGAATTTGCCTTTGGAAAGAAATTTCTTCCTTACCCTTGTCAAACACTTCATCTCCAACTTGGGTGCTAAAAGCACATGGTGAAGGAATTTTGCTTGAGGAGGAAAAATCCTCCATACCCTTCATTTGGTGCCCATTCTTGACCTTGATTCTACTTTATCCCAGAGGAAGGAAATTCTTCATGCCTTTGCCAATTTTTCATGATTTCCAAGAACTATGTCCTGAAGGATGGAATTTCCAACACTTAGTCAATTTTTCACTTTCCTAGATTTCTATCCTGAAGGAGGGAATTTCCAACACAGTGTCAATTTTTCACTTTCTTGGAATTCTATCCCGAAGGAAGGAATTTCCAACACTTAGTCAATTTTTCACTTTTTCCAAGAATTCTATCTTGCAAGAAGGAATTTCTAACACTTAGTCAATTTTTCACTTTTTCCAAGAATTCTATCCTGAAGGAAGGAATTTCCAACACCTAGCCAAATTTCACTTCCTAGGAATTCTATCCCGAAGGAAGGAAGGAATTCTATCCAAATTTCACTTCCTAGGAATTTCCAACACTTAGTCAATTTTTCACTTTCTTGGAATTCTATCCCGAAGGAAGGAATTTCTAACACTTAGTCAATTTTTCACTTTTTCCAAGAATTCTATCATGAAAGAAGGAATTTCCAACACTTAGTCAATTTTTCACTTTTTCCAAGAATTCTATCCTGAAGGAAGGAATTTCCAACACCTAGCCAAATTTCACTTCCTAGGAATTCCATCCTGAAGTCAATTTTTCACTCTTGGAATTCTATCCTGAAGGAAGGAATTTCCAACACTTAGTCAAATTTTCACATCCCTGGAATTCTATCTTGAAGGAAGGAATTCCAACACTTCGTCAATTTTTCACTTTTTCCAAGAATTCTATCCTGAAGGAAGGAATTTCCAACACTTAAACCAAATTTTCACTTCTTCCGAGAGTTCTGTCCCGAAGGAAGGAATTTCCAACACGAATTTCCAACACTTAGTCAATTATTTTTTACTTTCCTACTTTGTAGGATTTTTTTCAAATTTGAGTTCTAGGGTCAAGGAGAGAGAAAATTCTCACTTAGCCAAATCTTAATTTTTTTTTGAAATTTGGATGAATTTGGAATTTTTTTTCTCAATTCATCCTTGACCTCCATTTCCATGCCTTGGAAAATTTTCGCCTTTTGTCTTGGGCATGGAATTCATGTTTTGAAGGAAATTTCACCTTTTTCATGTTTTCCATGGCACCATCATTTGGGTGCCCATCACTCTCCTTGGGCGCCAAATCACCATGAGGAAGGAATTTTGGACTTTAAACATTTTTCCTTGTTGCCTTGGTTGCAGCGCTCCTTCCTTGACTTGGGCGCAAAATGCCTACAGTGGAGGAATTTTGAGTTCTTCAACATTTTCCACGTCTTTCTTCATTTGGCGCCCTTCCTGGGAAATGGGCGCTATTTCACCTTAAGGAGGGAATTTGCATTTGTTTTCACTTTCCATGCCATACCCTTTTCAGCGCCCATGACTTAACTTGGGTGCTATTTTGCCTTGGTGGAGGAATTATTGGTGTGGAGGGAAATTCCTCGACTCCAATACTTTAGCTCCATTTCTCTATGATGGTGGAATTTCGAGATTTTCCAATTTTCCTTGGCCTCCCCATTTTAGCGCTCTTCTCTTGACTAGGGCACCATTTGGGCAGAGCGGTGGAATTTGCAATTTTTTTTAACTTTCCTTGACTCCCTCATTTCAGCGCCCATCACTCTATTTGGGCGCTTTTTCCACTGCATGAAGGAATTTGACTTGCTTCTCTCTAGTCTTAATCAATTTTGAACTTTTTCACGATTAGGATGCCATTTTGGGGAATTGAAGTGATTTCCATGTACCCGACTTAGGAGATTTCCCATGCTTTCCACTTCTAGAATGTGAACCCATACTTAGACAATTTTTTGATCAGTAGCTTGCTTTTTTGAATTTTCCAGATTTAGAAATGTTCAGGAATGCTCAGTCTTCAGTGTCTACTTGCGAGGAACCTACAACAAATAGACTTTCCAAAAACAGAAAGTGTTTCAAAATGTCAAAGTTAGGGCAAAACGGGACACAGAGGCATTAAAAAATAAAAATTACTAAAAATAGTAATTTGATTTTTGGCAAAATTAGACCAATCTGGGAGGCAGTGAAATCCCTAAAAAATAGGAACATTCTAAAAATAGAAAGTTGCTCAGAATTCACTCAAATTTCATGTGCAGGTTCCTTAAAGGGTCTTGATTCCAATGCAACACTCAGTTTTTCAAAAATCCTAAAGGAAAGGCCTCAAATTCAAGTCTGAAAAACCCTAAAATAGACAAAACATGCTCCAGACTTGGCCAAATTTGCTCAAACGAGCTGCAGACTTGATCAAATTGACCCCTAGACATTCGCAAACCCAAAGGATTGACGAGATTGTCGCGAAAAGACCCAACAAACAAAAGCCAAAAGACTGAGAGGGCCTAAAAAGTAGGGGGGTCCCCATTTGCAATGGGGTGATGTGTGAAAACGTCACAACACTATACCATTTGCAAAACCTTTATCTAGTGTCATGCCTTATGAACTACTTATTATAGAACCCGCATAACTCATCCTCTAACAAGTAGGAGGTAATTATCTGTAGTGTGCCTAATGCTATATTAGGATTCAGTCATGTAGTTTACATGTCAAACTCATTGACCTATTGGGATGGGTGTGAAGTACAGATGCTTTGCACTTGTAACCATTCATGCTTATGAGAGCTGGTTTTGTGTGAACCATTCATTATAGAGCCCCTTTAGATCATTCATTGACAATTAGGAGGTATTTTTCAGCAGTGTGGCAATTTATGATTATTTATTAGGGTTCAACTACTTAGTTTCTGAGGCAAACTCATGGACCCATATTTTGTGAGTAGTAGTATACATGAAAGTATCTCTCATAGGTATGAATGGCCCATATAGTACTCACTGCATCTACGTGATGCTGATAGATAGCCAAATATTTGTAAATATTATACCCAGATACTAGTAAACATTATACACAAAAAACATAAATACAGTTGACATAAAACAATCATATAGTATCCATAAATAACCCCCCATTCATCGTCAAAAGTCCTTATAGGATCCTTGAACAATCTCTACAATTCAACAATTCTAAAACTCTATGCACAACTGTTACCATCTTACAATAATGCTATTTTCTCAAATGAGAAGAAAACTTCTTTAAATTTTTTTGAAAATTTCAGTTCACATGTGTTTCTAATTTAGCTGATTGATTCTTTTGCCAAGTGCTGTTGTGACTCATAGCTTCCAGATCCTAATCCATGCCCACTTTTTGTCAAGTCTGAGTCACGGAAGCAGAAGCATTCTCAATGTTATGTTGTGGACTTTCTGTGAGCAAATGTATTATTGGAATGCCTATTTGGTGTTTGTTCTGCTGTATGGAGACATTCTGAACAACTTTGTAGCTTATGATTATTATTTTTTATAAGATAGTTTCTGTACTTAGCTATGGTTGTATGGTAGGGGCTACATTGTTGCTAAATTTGAAGAATTCTTTGAGACTAAGCATTTTCTATTCATGATTTTAAGCTGTTTAAGCGTTTGTGGAACTTTCTTGTTACAGAGTATAGTACTGATGTGCTACCAAGACTTTTCAAGATCAAGTATGATAGTGGATTGTTGGATGAGCACTTGTGCCTTGACACAGCTGAAGAGTATGTCATATTTCTTTTTTAGTAAGAACATTGTTGTCATTTATAAGTGGGTAAATAGTTCTTTCTTATCTCATGTAATTATTATGCAAGTTACTGTTTTTTTAAAATTTTTTTTTGTGAAGCAGTCATATTGAATCATGTCTTGACGTAGTCTCAAAATGTTCTTTGTAATTTTTGATGATAACAGGAGCTACATGGTGTCCCCAGGGAAACATGTGCTGGTGTTTCCACGCGCAGTACATGAATCTGTGTTTCCAGAGCTACGGGTAGGAATCTGTTGATTGTATTCGATTTTATGTTAGTTTCAAGCTTTTCCTTGTATGAGTTGTCGCTGCAAGATTGCTATTATCTTTTTTCTTTTGTTTAGTGTTGTGGGTTAAGTAAAACTGCATGAGTTCAACTACAGAAAACAAGTTGTGAAATCTGTTTGGGAAGCTTCAGTCACTTTGGATGTATTTATTTTCACTTGTCATTATGATCCCTCTTTTAGATTCAACATTGGAGGTGGATTGGCTACTGAGGCTCAACAGCCAGAGTAAACAGTCTTCTGAGGCTCTAAGTAAAGGTTAGGTAGATTTTCTAGGTGGCAAGTAATAGCTAGTTGATGTAGTGATAACCAATAAATGAGGATTTTGCTTTTTATTTTTTGGATACTGTGTCTATTCTTTTTTCCCTTTCACTAGGGTTTACTTGAAATGTCCAAACGAAAAAGGAAATGATATTGTATATGAAAATTAAAATCCAAGCTTGTTTACCTATGGAATATATAAAGTATTAAAGTCTAATAAATCTGATCGGGAGTAGAGTTCTTTATTTCTTGAATGATGCTTTCTCCATATTTCCCATGTAAGCATTTATCGTGGGTCCTTGTAGGAACAAAATATGAGCTGTCATTATTTAGAAGAAAGACTAAGTTACCGGGTACGGTTGTATAGGCCCCTGTATTGCCCAAATACGGTTCTGGTTTGTGGTTCGTATACGGTTACAGTTCGGTTCAGTGACTCTGTTCAGCGAAATTTATCTAATGTTTTGGCCTCCTACTGCTGACATGCCGCAGCCCTAGGTTATTGGGTTCGGCGAATTTTGGCTATGATGTTCGAAATTCGGCGGACTTAAAAAGAAGACCTAAAAAAATTGCTGTATTTCGTCCAGAAATTCGTACGAAGTAGTGCTTAGGGTTTTTTATTAAAATATATTTAAAAATAAGTCTCTAAGTCCAACGTGGTGCATGAGGTTGCAAGTTCAGACATTTCGGGAGAGCTCGGGGTTGCATGAAATTTTGAGATCCCGTTTTGGCTTTTTAACGAAATTCGATGAGATTATTTTCCCGACTTTCTACGCCTCGGGCATTCCTCAATCTGGAGCCTGTGCCTTTTGTTCAACGCTCGAGCCATAAGCATGGGAAATCATTCACTATCGTTCCAAGGCAGCTCTACTAAAACTTAATATATTTGAGGGATAGACGCCGTTATTTTTTTATCTTCAGGAATCATGATTTATAAGATATTTATTATTTGTTGTATGAAACTTAATATATTATAATATAATATAATATATTATTTATATTATAATATAATATAATATAATATATTATTTATATTATATATCATATTATATTGTATAGTATAATATTATATTATATTATATTATGATATATTATTATATAGTATATTTTATATATATATTGATTGTTTTTGTACTAACGAACCCAAACCCCTTTTCAAAATTTTGCCGTACCGACATTCCGGTTCTGTGAACCCGAACCCGAACCGGCAACTTAGAAGAAAGATATTAATACTATATTTGTGTCTACTCTGTTATACAAAGTTACATTATCTGACAACCAATACATGATATTTGTGAACCTTATATTCTCATTGACGATCTCATTTTAGTTGCTTCTATCATTGATTTATTTATTTTGTTTTCTTTGAATGTTAGAGAATGTTATTACTTGTCCAAACAGACCTTTAGCACTGAGATTGGTAAACCTTACAAATTTAAAGTCAACCTTATGGAAGGTTTAACTTGAAATTTCAATGTGACAAAGGACAGATAGCTTGGTTGGTTGAGCACCCAGCCTTTTATTTGGGATGTCTTAGGTTCAAGTCATAGCCAGTCCAATTCGATTGGGGATTAAATACAAATACTGGCTGGTCATGTATAAAATCCTGTAGCTATATAGAGAATATAATCTTCTTTAGTGTCCAAAGAAAATTTTTATTTCTATTTTATTTTTATGTTGAGTGAAAAGTAGAGATTATGATATTTCCATTTCAGGGCAACAGCTTAAAGATGGACATCGATTTCCTTTTCATTGATCTGTCATGTGAAGGTATCAGTAGCAGGAGGAATCAATTTAATACAACCATCAAAACCAACAAGATCAGCAGGATCACCATAAAGACATTATCATTTTGTTCAAATGTATTGTGTGTCAGGTCCTTAAAAATGAGAATTCAATTATCAAGATGATGTTTTAAAATTGCCATTTGGATGTTGTTGACAAGATGACCACACTGACAAGAACTGTCCAAAGTATTGTGCTGCAAACATCAACCTGGCCCAAGTTGAAGAAACAATAGCAATCACCAGGATGGCGGCAAACACAGCACTGTACATCAACTGGGTAATAGAGAAACAAAGGATGGAGGAATTTTGGTTACAAGGCTATGCAAAGTGAAGGAACCAGGCCAAGAGTACCTAAGCAGCCAAGGTCTGCTTTACTTAGACTAGTGGTAACTCATGAATTATAGTGAAGTATGTTTTGCAGACATCGGTGCTTGTTAGAATGACAATCGCTATGCAAAATATTCCAAAATTGCTTGAGGTTTTAGGGGACATTAGTCTACTCCCTTGAACCTAAATGCATACCTTTGATGATCTAGAGTGATAAACATTTCCTCCACATGGGATTTTTTGAGTTTGGCAAGTTGGATAGAGACACTTTGTGGTCACCTCAACTCAAGTTGTGGGGAGCATATGAATATGACACTTCACCCTTGTCAGTATTTGGAACAAAAAATGTGATAATCAACACGTAGGCATTCACTATGGACTTTGTTGTTATATTCTATGCAGATTGGTCTGTGACAACTTTTGTGGTTAAAGAGTTGCAAATTGCAGGTAGCATATCAGTATAATTTTGCTCTCTTGGGCGAGTATGATAAGCAACACCTTTGGCATTATCATGTTTTTCATGGTAACATGTTTCACAGATCAGTTGGCACCTTGATAAGCAACACCTTTTGCATTATCATGTTTTTCATGTTAACATGTTTCACGGTTGACACCTTGAGTGGGCGAGTATGGCTAAGAATTGCCAAAACTGATGATAATTTGTGCATCACATCTAGAGCTATAAATTCATGATAGGTATGAAAGCTCTTCCAGTCAGTGAAGAGGTAACCACCTCTTTTTGAATCTAAATATGTAATCTTAGAGAACACAATCTGATAGAATAATGCCTCCTATTGTTGGAAGAATGTTTTGAGGATGATAGGAGGTATGATCATGGGATATGCACTGGTACTTTGAGGATTATTAAATATCTCTGACCTCTTGCCTCTGCTTCAACATTGATGTGGGTGGACATACAAGGTTGAAAACTCAAGTTCTGGAGTGTCCAATATTTTAACCAAAAGGGGTATTCTGTTTTTTTAAACATGGAAGCAGTATAATGGATTTTATGAGTTAATGGTCGGATAGATTAGTACACCCATATTTTGTCGATTGCACATTGGCACAGGAAATAAGTCATGGATTAGATCAGCCAATTTATATATTAATAGTTATTTTTTTTTTCAAAATTTGAAATAAATTATAGCATGTTCAAATGTGAAGCACTTCGTATAATTTGTTAAATTCAATGGTTGCAAATTCATTTGCATTTTATGGTGACCATCATGCATTGTTGCACTTGGTCTACAAGCTAATAATTCAAGATTATGAGAACATATCACTTCCTCTATTGCAAGAGTTCACATTTAAGATGGAGGGCTGGTTAGGAAAGAGCCTTGTTACAATTGTTATGGATCAGATTAGTTTGCTTGAGGGATGGATGATATTTTCCAAATGGAACATAATTTCACAAAGTAGTGTTCCTTATAGTGTGACTATGTGGTCCAATGACAGTTATGTGGGGGCATGCAACCAATTGAAGGAGAATTAGGAATAAGATGAGCTGTGTGTGATGGAGTAAAATGGGAATAAAATGGGAATTAAGGTAGTTCTTTGATGGAGTATGTTATAGGAGTTCATATGGGGCTTGATGCTACAAGATAGAGAATGTTGTTTCAAATACTTTAGTGGCCACTTTTTTTTAAGATGTGGTTGGTAGCAAACTAGTAAAGCCTAATGGGATATTTCTAGCCAGTGTACCTGTTGTCATTTTATGACACCCTTGGTCCATCAGTAAGAACCGATCAGAGATACGATCCATGGACCAGCGCTGCCCTAATGGATCAAGGAGAAAGCAAAAGAATCATGAAGTGTGAGGTGTTGCCTTGTCCGGAGGAAGTTCCTCCCTTGGCCTTTTCTTCCTTCCCTAGAGCTCCGGAACCCTGAGGTTTTGAAGTTCCTTCTCTTTGCCTTCTCTTGTTTTCCTTCTTCGGAACTCTGGAACCTCGAGGTTCCAAAGTTCCTTCCCTTTGCTGCCTCTCTTTTCTTTTCCTGGAACTCCGAAAACCCGAGTTTCTAAAGTTCCTCTCTCTTCTTCTTCGCTTCCCTAGAGCTCCAAATTCCCGAGGTTCCGAAGTTCCTTTGCTAAGTACCGCCTTTTCCTTGCCTCCTTCTCAGTTCCCCGGAACTTCGGAACCCCAAGGTTCCGAAGTTCCTTTCCCTTGCCTTACTTGGAACTCCGGAACCCCGAGGTTCCGAAGTTCCCTCCTAGCCTTTCTTCCTTTCTTTCTCTGGAACACCGGAACCCCGAGGTTCTAGAGTTCTCTTCCTTTGCTTCCCTTTTTCTTTCCCGGAACTCCGAAACCCCGAGGTTTCGAAGTTCCTTCCTTAGCCCTTTTTTCAGTTCCTTGGAACTCCGGAACCCCGAGGTCCCGAAGTTCCCTGCTGCTCTCTTTTCTCCTTCTTGGAACCTCGAGGTTCCGAAGTTCTTTCCTTGTCTTCCCCACTTCAAGAACCCGAGTTTCCGGAGTCCTCAAACTTCTTTCCGGTTGGCAACACTTCCGGATGGCGTGATCAACACTCAAAGCTTTAAATGCTCCGACAATTTTTGTGACTTGTGCACCTTCTTTTGTAGAGCCACAGGTGTGCATTTAATGTTTTTGGCAGGATCTCCATCAAGAGAGGTGCAGGGCCATGCTTGTTGTAGTGACTTATGTCATGTCTGCATGCTCTGACTTTGGAAGGTCAGTCAATCCACTCTTCTCAGGGTTGCCTTTTCAGGGTATGGCTAGGTTGCTTGCATGTACAGAAGTCAAGTGCATACACTTCCCTGCACTCCTAGACTGACATACAGGGGTCATGATCACTCTTGTAACCTTTTTTCTATATAAAGGGTGTTAAGTCTCATTGTAAAGGGTTCTCTCTCTGATGGCTTGAGCTATTCTATGCTCTCACTTGTCTTGTATTATTCTGTATTTTGCAACTGTAAGCTGGCCATTGGCCTTATAATTAATTGAAATCACCATTCTTGCCTTCTTTCAACTTATGTATGCTGTGTATGTTTCCTTACCTTCATCATAGGTGTGTGTTTTGTGGTTCTTCTCTCATATATGCTGTGTTAAATTTATTTCTGAGTGTGACTTGTGGGAAACCTTCTCCCCTTTTGACATTCAACGAATTCTAACTTCCATACATGCATTGGGGTCACTCATACAACTGAAGTTTGTGCATCTCCTAGGTGTTTCAGTTGATTCTTTGTGGCATTTCGGGTAGGGTGAGAAACAATGTCTTCTTGGTGCATCGCCTCCTTTTGTTTTAAGCATTTCTCTTTTCCCTTTACCTCTGCCAGTTGTTAGGATAGGCTTAGGTGTAAGTTTTGAAGTGTTGAGTTGGTTCAACACTTGCACCTGGATTGAGAAGGAAGACGGCCTTCTCCGGAGATTCAACTCCTTGCGCAAGGTCCCACACTTCGGGGTTGTTTCTATGTTTCACAAGGTTGCTGAGTTGATAGCTCAGCAAGGGTGCAAGCTTTTGTGATAACAGTACCCATTCTTCCTTTAGAAGTTGTTTGAGGTTTAGGAGTTTGGCTTAGTCTCATTGTAGAAACTTGACCAACTCCAGTAATGTGGGTATATTACTAATATAGTGGTGATAACAAAAAAACTGACAATATGGATAAAAGCCAACTGACAATATGGATAAAAGCCACAATAATATTTGACAACTCTACAAGTAATGCTATAAAGTTCTCTATAACAGATGCTTATTAGATTTGGCATACCTCAAACACATTAGGAGTGATGGAAACAGTATTTTTGGTTGATATGATCAGGCACCTAAATATTGTATTCTAAATCTTCTGTTCTTTTTCAGGTCTACTATTTGAGGGTTAATGCGTTGGTGGAAGACACTTATTAAATTCTGAACTTAGTGATTCGATAGTTTTATAGAATTGAGGTTATTGATTGGGTGTTGTAAGAATAAATAAACCTGGACAAACCTAAGAGAGTGGCTTAGGGGCATCACAGACCCAGGAATTGGGATATGCTACCACTAGGATCATGACGGTGGAGTCTAGGACACAATTGTGCTAGGCACTGGCAACAAATTATATATATATATATATGGACTCATCATAAAGTTCCAGGCATTTATTCTTTTGTAGCGTCCAACTTCAGCACTGCTTGTAGCAGGTTGACTTCAATTAATTTCCATTTGCAGTCATTTTGTTATTTAGAGACCAAGTTTGTGTTTTTCAAATCTGTCAAGACCTTAAAATTTGTCGAGTGAAAAGTATAGTTCAAAGACTCTAGCAATTGAGATGCTGTTTTGAAAGCTCTTTGACCTTATTGAATTTAAAGCAATGAGCAATAACAAAAGACATTTAAGAAAAAATGTGAGTCAAATTGTTTCTTTCTTTGAAATATGATAATTTCTTTTAAGTTGCAAGGGATGAGAATTTCTCATACTACCCTGAAAATCTTGCATTATTTATTCTGAGAGTGTTAATTCTGTTTCAAGACGTGCACAATTTTTTTGCACGTCAATAACATGTTTTTAGTAGCATTGAAGATATGTACATATAAAAGGTGCACGCATGTTACAATGGTTATATTTGTTTTGATTCTGGCTCATTTCTGATTCATAATAAGACCCTGATCCTCATGAAAATGTACAGGTGGTGCGCTATGGGAAGCTGAGAGTCACATTTAACAATTTCCAGAAGGTAGTTGATTACATAAATCGAGATGAAGTGTTTCATCTATATATTTAATTTGGATTAATATTGTTTTCTTACTTTTTTCTTTGATTTTCCAACTCGATTGTTCCGATGTGTTTTCTAGATATTGTCCTGGGAATTCTGTACTAAAGTGCATGATGAAGTTGTTCCCCGGAAAAATCTCCTTCAGCAGGTTTTTTTTTAATTGCCATTTCATGATTTTCCTTTTTCTGAGGCAATCTTCCAGTATTTATGTATGCCACAAAACATTGTGGATTAGATATTCTTTTCAATTCAGTTTAAAAACAAGAATGGGTCTAGACAATGAGAAGTTCTCTGTAATGTGAACATAAATGTATTATTTCTTAAAAATTTGTGGCAACCTGAAATGAGTTATTGATCCATAATTACTGGTAAAAATTACTCTATTACACTAATATGAATTCCAACAATTTAAATAACATTATTCAATTTTTCAAACTACTCTAGTGAATTAAAAAAACTCAATAAGAAATTTCAATGACCTAAATTGAGAAAAGAACAGTGATAAAATATGGACAATACACAGCAGATGCTAACGGAGTCCACCCCTTCTTGGGCTATGTCTCCGGGTCCACTTCAAACAAGGAACTAATCCATTAAAAATGATGAGAAATACATCAAAATGGCTTCAATCTGCAAAAGAGTTTATGATGTTCTTCTAGGAAGGCATAGTCGTCTCATGATCTGCAATAATCTCTTCCTGCAATGAACGCTATTTTCTTGTCTCTTTTCCCAATACTGGGCCGTGTCCATTCAAACAGAATATTCTGCCTTTTGCATGAGAGGTTGGGTGGTCAAATCCCACTCACTCCATCAGATAAGACATGCTTTCAATAATATGCAATCCAAATTTCTATACTTAGCATTTGCATGGCTTAGTGGTAAGCTAGACCAAATGTTTTGTAGAAGATCTTGGGTTCAAATACCTCCAAATCTGTTCCACAAACAAATCCACGAACTCCCTTCCATGCGTCCAGCAGGCTTTTTAGAAGGTCAATGTGGCAGCCTCTAGTTGCTCCATGTGCTGCCACATGTCAATATTTCATTATGACATGTATCAACCTCAAATATGCCACATGTCATCTTATCACCATGCAACGTGTCATCCTCATCATGCCATGTGCCATCTTGTGAATGTGCCACATGTCAAACTGTGAGTGTACCACGTGTCAATGCTCCCCTACTTGGCCTTCAACTTCTGAAGGCCATAACTTATGCATACGACATCCATTTGAGCCCATTCAAAATGCGTTGGAAAGCTCTTGACGAGCTTTACGACATGAAGACCTTTCATCAACATTCGACACTATCCATTTGAATTGATTGTGGGAATCCACCTGGTTCAGTTATGTATAATTGAGTGAGGGTGAAAGAAAGCAAAGTTGATTATTGGGAGTAATCTTTACATGTGATGGTCAGTGTTTGCTATAATGGAAGAAGAGGGGGAGATTGATAACTCGATCTATGCACTAATCTAACAATTAAACTGTATTTGCAATGCATATATATTGTTGTTTTAAGTGTAGACTGATTATAATAATACTAAAAATTAAGCAGCTTCTAGTCATCATAACATGCTATATTTGTCATTTACTTACATTCAGTATACTTTCTTATGCATGTATTTATATCAAGTGATGCTTTTGTTTCTATTCTTCAGGCACAACAGTTAACAAAGCTAGTATTGGAGACTGAACATGAGGGTTTTGACACTGATCCAGAAAATTTGAAAGCCCAATGCAATGCGTAAGTAGCAAAGGATTGCTATAATATCTTTTCAATAAAAGAATAACACTGTTTTTTACATTGTACATCTTATAACACTTCTGTTCCATATATTTATTACCATAAAGAAACAACTAATAATATAATGCAATTCACATATCCTTAACCCTTAATTTGTGACAATAATTTGCATCTTTTCCATGAATCTAACAATATGACCATATAAGACCACCTAATTAGAGATAACTTTTTGGCCTTTCTAGATAGTTCTCGAGGTCACCAACATGTAAGACACTGTTTTGGTGTACAGGACACCCCCCACTCCTTGCCCCACCTGCCTTCCCAACTCTCCTTTCCTTAGGGGTTGTTTTTTAATTTATATTATGTGTACATTTTATGACACTTCTGTTCCATATATCTATTACCATAAAGAAACAACTAATAATAGAATGCAATTCATACATCCTTACCCTTAATTTGTGACAATAATTTGCATCTTTTCCATGAATCTAACAATATGACCATATAAGACCATCTAATTAGAGATAACTTTTTGGCCATCCTAGGTAGTTCTCGAGGTCACCAACATGTAAGACACTGTTTTGGTGTATAGGACACCCCCTACTCCTTGCCCCACCTGCCTTCCCAACTCTCCTTTCCTTAGGGGTTGTTTTTTAATGTATATTATTATATATTATTTTATTGTTTGAGTTTGACCTCTTTAGATTTTGACCCCTTTACCAAGCACATAATTAATCCAAGCTATTCAAAACCATCTAAGCTAAAGTGTGAGCGTGTATATATATTTTACAAACTAAATACCTTATGATATTCTATGACTTAAAGATTGGTAGTTGGAAGTTAACAATTAATTGTATAATGGCCTTGTTTGTCTGCAGCAATGGGAAGATCAGTTTGGAATGAGTTTGTTGCTTATTCTTTTTGATTAACAAATTTATCCAAAAGTATTTCTTTCCAGTTATATTTTTCTTTTTTCAACCTTTTTTTGCCATAACTAACAGTTGAGTTCAAGTATTACATTTCAAATTTAATATTTCATCTTGCAAGGTAACATTCTGACTGACTTGATGCTTCATGTTAATTGTCAAAATTTTTCTGTTGTCTTGCCTAATTGTTTTAGAAGTGGGTCACATTTGCATGATATATTAAGTTCCATGATCTTTTTATATATTAGCTTGAAATGGTTGTGTTTATTCTTTCGACAGGTTCACTCTTTGTGCTAAACAATTGAAAGCAAAGTTGGAGGCTCCTAATGTGAATGATCTTGGTTTCTCAAAACGTTATGTCAGATGCTTGCAGGTTTGTTAAATATACCTCCTTTGAGTTTTATGGGTCTGAGGGACCTGTAATGCAAATAGTGGGGGGTACATGTAAAACTATAAGTTATAGCTTTTCAATACTGGCAATATTTTGTGAATCCTATTTTCTTATAAAGTTGATTTATTGCGCTTTCAATCTCATTTTTTTAAATTAGTAACCATGACAATCCTTTATATACTTGAAATATATGAAACCAAGCAATCTGGAATTTTTGGGCTTGACTTGGATTCAAATTACTCTAGCACGTCGGACAATTAAGTTCAGTATTATGTGTAATGGATGAAATCATTAAGGAAAATTGCCCTATTTCTCACTACTGTTTCTCACATCTGATAAATGTTTCCCACTACTGGGCATCGAATAAATGCACCTAATTATTTTTTAGATTTACACTTTGAAGCTTGCTCATACCATCTTCAGATTTACACTTCATCTTGCCCATCGGACTTTGATATATGCTATAATTTCCCAAATTTAGATATTCATCGTATAAGCACTTGGAAAATTAGACATTCATTGCATGAACACATGAAAAATTTGTACAAAATAATACAAAATCAAACATATTCTCTATAATGTATACGATTTGCAGATTTGTTTTAGGCTTTACTTATTACAACTGTAGTCTTGGACGATTTTTTTTTTTAAATAGATGAACTCAGAAAGTACCAAGGTTTGTTGGGGTGCATGTATCTGATTGAAATTGGGGCCCACCCAAAGCACAACTTCACTTGCTATGTGGATTCACACCTGCCCCAATAAACATGCCAATATCATCACTTGGAGTGATCTGTAAACTAGGCTGGAGACTCCATACTATAGTTTCCGAATTACAGATTTAATAAAAAGAATTAAAGTATTGCAGCATACCGCTAAGAAATTGAACGAGGGGGAACTCAAAGTAGCAACACAAGAATGGAAGACACAATGATTTACCCTGGAGAATCCAAATTACAGAAGAGATCTCCAGCATGAGCGAGGAACAATGACCTTTTCATCCATTATTTCCATTCCAATTACAATATTGGGGCTCTTGGCATACAAGAAGTAAAGAAAATATTGTGTTCTTCCCCAGAGATAAATCACTGTTACAATGGTAATGCGTTATTTTATTCAACGAATGAAGATGCACATATAGTAATTACAAAGACGATGTTTCGTAAAGAAACAATCATTCGTTGACGACGAAATTAGAAATAATCTAATCTAAGATTACACTAAAAATACATTATTGACCATTAATAATAAGATATGCGAATATTTTTCTAATGCCCTCCATTAATGGTCAATCTATCAACTACACCAAGTTGCCCCCTAAATTTTACAAACTTAAATGATCTTGGAGACTTGGTGAGCATGTCTACAGTCTGATCCTCAGTTGGAACATACTGCAACTATATCAATCCATCTTTTACAAGCTTGTGGATGAAATGACAATGAAGCTCAATATGCTTGGTCCACTCATGGAAGATTGGATTTTTGGCAAGTTTGAGCACCCCTTGATTGTCACAGAACAGGGCTGAAGGACTTGCCAAATTGCCTCACAAGCTTCTTTAATAGTTCCCTGATATTCTGCTTCGAGCGAGGAAAGAGATATCTCTTGTTGTTTCTTGCTGGTCCATGCGACCACACAAATGTCCAAACTGAAGACATACTCAGATGTAGACTTCCTGTCATCAGCAGGATTTGCCTAATCTGAGTATGTGATACCAATTAGTCTAAGATCTTTGCTTCTGCCATACAAAATGCTAAAGTCAGAAGTGCCCTTCACATATCTCAGCACACGCTTCGTTGCAACCTAGCGTTTAACTTTAGGGGCTGTCATGAAGTGAGAGATGTAGCTCGCAACATAATTGAGGTCAAGTCTAGTGGCGGTGAGGTAGATAAGGCTGCCCACTAGTTGTTTGAACGCTGATTCATTCAACATAGATGAATCCGATTTGGTTGAAAACTTCAACTTTTTCTTCATAGGTTTAGATGTAGGTTTGCAATTGTGCATTCGAAACTTATTGAGAAAACTCTTGGCATACTTCAACTGAGAGATAAAGATATTGCCATCTGTCTGCCAATCTTCAACACCTTACCAGTAATGTAGAAGTCCCAAGTTTGTCATGTCAAAGAACTGGCACAAACTTTGTTTGATTTGCTTGATCAAAAGTGCAGAACTACCAGTAATAATTAAATCATCAACATAGATGACAAGTAGAAGAATATCACCACTAGTGGTTTTGACATACATATTGGAATCGGAAGGACTCTTTTCAAAGCCTTGATCACCGAGGTACTTATTAGGAGCCTATTTCAGGCCATAGAGTGCTTTCACTAGTTTGCATACCTGGTGTTCTTTACCGACAACTTTGAAACCAAGAGACCCACCATTGAGGATTGCACTCTTGACATCCATTTGATGGACTTTCCATCCAAATTGGGTTGAAAAGGCGAGGACAAGCCGAATGGTACTCATTATGGTGGTGGGAGCAAAAGTCTCCTCAAAGTCAATGCCCTCTTTCTGTGAGAACCCTCTAGCAACTAGCTGAGCCTTGTACTTATCAAGGGTTCCATTAGCCTTATACTTGACCTTATACACCCATTTGCAACCACTAGGCTTCTTCCTTGGTGGAAGATCAAATAGGACCCCAATGTTGTACTTCAGAGGACTATGGTGTTTAGCTTCCATAGCCTGTTCCAACACAGGTATACCTTTAGCCTCTGTATATGTTTGAGGCTCATAAAAACTGTGAATGGTGGCCATAAGAGCAAAATTTACTGTATTCTACTGCTTGCTCTTGTTTCTAGACAATCTACACTAAATGAGCTCATCATCATGAAGATCACCTATAGTCTTGGCCCACCATTTAGGCCGGAGATTAGAAGTACCAACATCTGATTTAGGAGGAGCAACTGGACTTGGGATGGCTAGAACAAGTTCATTAGGATGTAGATCAACATTTTCCTGAGGAAATATGGTGGTGCAATAACATGTCTAGGAGACTCCACAACTTCAAAGTTAAGAGTTTGTTGAATCCCTTCCATCAGGTGGACCCAAGGGAAGACAAACACCCAAATCCTTAGCCTTCAAAAGTTGATCCTCAGGGCTCAAAACAAGAGAATAGAGTTGAACAGGCCCTTGTTCTTCATCAAAGATAACATGCTGACTGAATATAAGATGATCAGTGTCTACATCAATGAGTCGATATGTTTTGTGGTTTTCATTGTATCTTGTGAACATGAGTTTTTGGCTCTTGGAATCTAGTTTTGTGTGCTTAGCATCTAGAATCCAAACATATCCTGTAGAGCCAAAGACTTTCAGGTGATTGATTTTGGGCTTCTTGCCAAACCAGGCTTCCTCTAGGGTCTTCTTCTTCATGACCAGTGTGGGAGACCTGTTTAGAAGATAGATAGCAGTGTAGATTGCTTCTACCCAAAATTTATTTGGAACATTTCTATGTTCCAACATAGACTGGGCGATTTTGGTGATTGTGCGGTTGCGCCGCTCAACAACACTGTTCTGCCGAGGGGTGTATGGTGTAGTAAGTTGACGTTTGATGTCATGTTGTGCACAAAAGTTGGAGAAATCAGAAGAACAAAATTTACCCCCATTGTCTGACCTAAGAATACTTATTTGATGATTGGATTCTTTTTTTACTGAGCCCTTAAAGTTCTAAAACATGCTAAACACCTTTGATTTTTGTTTAAGAAAATACACCCACATTTTGCGACTAGAATCATCAACAAATGACAAAAAATACTTGGACCCAACACCTGGAGGAGTGTTCATTGGTCCACAAATATCAACATGAACCAATTGTACTACCTTGGCAGCTTGCCCTGTATCACCATTTGAAAATGGAGTCCGATGCTACTTTCTAGCCTAACAAGCTCCACAAACTCCATCATTTTGAGTTTGAATCTTATGTAAGTCAACAACTAGACCCTCTCGAACTAGTTGAGAGAGATGGTGAATGTTTAGATGCCCATAATCTGATGCCAAAGATTGTTGATGGAAGAACTTTTGGCTGCCATGGCATGCTCTTGAGAATCACTAGTGTCAACAATCTATAAAGACCATGATCCTCAATACCCACAACAAGTGTAGTGTGAGTCTCCCAATCAACAATACTGTTTTTGTGTGAACTGAATACAACATCTAGCCTAGGAAAGTGTCTCATAATCTAACTGACAGAGAGAAGGTTGAGCTCCATGCTTGGAACATAGTATACGTTGAGGAAAATTAAATTCCTCTGACTAGACTGAATGCACATTGCCCTTGCCGACAACTGTATACTCTTCCCCTCCTCCAAAGATCATTGGATCAGTGAAAGGCATGCATTCTGTGAACCAATCCTCGAGAAGCACGTGAATCAATGTACCAAGCAGAGGACTTAACATGATCTGCTGGTCTTTTAGCCATAAAGGTGTAATGTCCCCTACTAGATATAGGCTTGTTTAGTAACTCAAATCGATTTTCTTAATTAGGAGACAATTCCTATCTAAACTTAATAATAGCAATTCTGAATCAGATACTTATCATAATGCTCAATTAATTATTCATAAATTCATAATTTCATAAATCAGAGATAGGGCTTGAAGCTTACCTTATATTTGGAGAGTGGAGACTCAATTAAGATAACCCGCACCAACAAGGAAAGACACACACCTACAAACATAGAGAGGGGGAGAGTATATGGGGCATGCAATGATTGCTTGGGTCCGTCGTCTACCAAGCCCAAGGAATGTTTGCTTCTAACCTCATTCCTATACTTGGCGGCTTGTATTGCTGCCCTTTCAAGTTTTTATACCCTTACACACATCTCCATCTTGGTGAGATTGGCGTGGGAGGAGTAACTGGTTCCTTGACTCCATGGGTTCTTATGACCACATGTGATCCTCTCGTCACCACTGGAATACTCTCCCATCCTTTTCACACATGATGGTCTTAACAAACACAGTTTCTAATGAATTACTTTATGCTGATTGTATAATGCCTACTGTAAGAGTTAATGAATTTTCGGTACAGCAGTGACTTTGATATAAACTGACAATACAGATTTTCTGGCTTTCCATAATATTTTTTGTGCAGTCTCTAATGTAATTCAATATCATCAAAGACTGATAGGAAACCCTCTATAATCATGACGTATGTAATACAAGGGATATGTTGACTTACCAATCGATAATAATAGATGGCTGACCTTCAACGGTGATTGCTGATTGTTTCCTATTACTGGCAATAGTCTCTACGTTCTTCTCTCTCTCTCTCTCTATATGTAGTATGACTGCCATACATATTGCAGTCTATATTAATATTACCATTAAATTCTGCATAAAAACATTATCAGGTGTCACATATTAAGTACATCCTCATGCATACCGCCAAGAACAAGGATGTTACTGCCTGTAACCTAGCAACAGTTCTGATCTGATTTGATTGATGGTGCTGCCCCCTGATGCTTTGATCCCTTTCCTTGTATCTCTCAATGTGAAGGAAAAGTCACACCTCTTTATCATGTGTGCCCTTTGGCCAGAGACACAACCTTTCGTGATCTGCACTTATTTAAATCAGATCTCCACTTCTGATTCTCAATTTATCCTCCTCTCAAATGAGGTTCTCTTCTCCCTTTTATATCTCATATTTGAAGGAATCGAGAAGCTGTGATCGACAATTTAATAAGCATCACAGCTTCTCGATTCCGCTCATCAAATTTGTCCCGATCTAAACCCATCGTTGTAGGATGTTAAAATATTTGATGTTGTTAAACAATAGAGTGAGAGCTCTATATAAAGAATTTACAAGAGACGATGTTTCTAAAATAAACATTCGTAGACTGAAGCTGAAAATAGAAACTAACTGAAGATGACTAAAATGAGTAAGATGACTATTAAAGAAACATTACAATATTCTAATACCCTCCCTTAATGGTCATCGTTCTAACTACCCAAAGAAAAACAAAGAATGCTGCCCCCTTCTCAGAACGTTCTGTGACATGGGCTTGCCACTAACCTGTCATTGAGATGAGCTTGCCACTAACCCTGTCATTGAGATGAGCTTGCCACCAGCCCTCCCAGATTCTGTAGAACTTTTGGATAACACAAATCGTCCACAAACTTTTGCAAATGGGCATTGACGCCCAAAAGCAGATTGCAAGAAGCCACGATTTTTGAGGAAAAAATCGCCAAACCCAGAAACTGCAGTTTACAAAGCTTTTTTTTTTTTTGGAAAAAATGGTAAAAATCCTAAGACAAGAACACCTGTACTCATGATTTTTGAGGATAAAATTAGGGAAAACCTAACACGTTTTTTGAGGCAAATTAGGCAAAACCCTTAACAACAATTTTTGAGGAGAAAATTATATACCTTACAGAATGCTTTTTAAGGTAAAAAATTATAAACCAAAAAGAATAATTTGTTTAGGATAAAATTACTAAAACCCTCCTAGAATTTTTTAAGGGAAAAAATTATTAAAACTCTCCCAGAATTTTTTAAGGGAAAAAATTATTAAAACCCATCAGAACATCTCCAAGCGATCAAACAAAGAGGCAGATTGTGTGCCCTAGTCGCATTGTTGCAGGGAGATGAAGACATCGAACAAGGCCTAAGCCCTAGATTGTAGGTACAAAGGATTTGGAATCCTAGGTCGTAGGATGCAGAATACAAATGCGGGTTGTAGATCTGAAACACCACAGTCGCAAACAAAAACCAGAAATCGTTGGTTAACGATCTTCAAACGCAGCACCCAAACTGCCCACGAACACAGGTCAATGAAACTACAAAAATTTCGAATTATAGCTCCAAAAGAGCCCACAAAATTCTACAGAGATTTCAACAAAGCCTCCAATGATTTATAAAAAATCGAAAAACAAAGTTCTGGAAAAAATTCCAGATAAGAAGAGGTTATGAATTTTTTTCTCAAAAAAATTGCCAAATTTTATGAAATCCTATTGGCTTGCTCTGATAACATGTTAAAATATTTGATGTTATTAAATAATAGAGCGAGAGCTCTATATAAAGAATTTACAAGAGAATGTTTCTAAAAGAAACAATCATAGACTGAAGCTGAAAATAGAAACTAACTAAAGATGACTAAAATGACTAAGATGACCATTAAAGAAACATTACAATATTCTAATATAGGACGTGTAGACTTGCCTAGAACAATCCGGTGAAGGCATCGATACTAAAAAATGTCATTATCCGTTGCTTTTAGGTGTTGTAGTTGCGGCTGTTGAACTTATGACTGCCTTCCGCTTTCAGTTGTTGTAGCTGCGGCTGTTGAACTTATGAAGGCCATCCTTTACCCTTTTCGAGACACGAAAAACAAGGTGCACCCAAGATTTGATGGGCTGGTAAAATTAATTCACAAACTGACACAAACCTCGAGGCACAAAATCCACTGCCTATAACTGCAAAAATTGATTTTGATAAAAGAAGGGTTGCAAAAATTTTATTGAGTACCCCAAATTCTTTGCAAACCCCTAGTGTGCAAGAAAATCACAGAATTTTTAGAACTCCTGCCAAAAAAAAAGAAGAATAGGTTTATGAAACCCTAGTTGACCAACACTCAAAACTCATCCATAGAGAAAACGTGAACAAAGTAGTGAGGCCATGCAAAAAAAAAAATGTTCACGTGATGCACAAAAGTCTTGCGGGAAGAAGCAAGCTCCTGATGCAGATTGCAGGTGGAAGACACCAGTTGAGGCTCAGATAAATCTGTCGTAGTGATAAAATATGTGAAATTACGTCGCCACACAAACTTTAAACCCATTGTGAGAAAACCAGAGAAGATAGAATCTGTTGCGGGAGCAGTCAAAATGACACCCTGTCGTACGAGCAGAAACGAACCAGAGGAGGAGAATGACGATGCGAGCAGAGAAAGCATGCACAAAAGAAATACGAACTAAAAAATTGTGGTTTTCAGAAACGCGAGCGCAAAAAACTCCACGATCTTACACCAAAAACCTTCGGCAAATTCTTTTAGTAGGCTCGAAAAAATCTTCACAAAAACTTTGTAAAAACTTTTCACTAAAATTCGCTTTGGAAATTTTAGGATTATAATTTTGTTTTTATTCCTGCACCAATACAATATAACAGTGGTAATTGCATTATTTTATTCAACGAATGAAGGTGCACATATAGCAATTACAAAGATGGTGTTTCGTAAAGAAACAATCGTTCACTCAGAACGAAATTAGAAAGAATCTAATCTAACTAAGATTACACTTAAAATACATTATTGACCATTAATAATAAGATATGCAAATATTATTCTAATAATCACAAGGTCTTACATTTTCTCCAGTGATTTTTTTAGTGGCTAATATTAGCCAATTGGCTATTTTTTGAAATTTGGGAATCAAAATTTGGCTAATAGTTCAAGTTTTAAGGTGACATTAATTGCCACATTTTTACAAAATTTTATTTGTCTTATTTAAATCGTCAGAGAATTTATTTTATTGTTTTTTAAAGTCGAATTCACCACAATATTTGACATATAATTGGATTGCCAGATTCTAAATTAATTCCGCCAATAATATATCATAATTATTAGTTATTTTGGGGTTATATAATGGGTCTTTAGTTTCCGCCATTGGTTTAAAATATAATGTAATGGTTGTCATTGTATTCCATGAGGTAAAATGTACCTACAATTTGTAATGCTCATGGGGGTTGAAATTTTTTTTGAATTGCTAACTTCAATGGAAATCAATGGTCTATAAGCATATTTGGGTCCCATGAGATTTACAAATTATAGGTACATTTTATTTCACAAAATACAAAGAGGGCTATTAGATTATTTTAAATTAATGGTAGTAACTAAATATTGTAGAGTCTACCCCTTAAACTCATTAATGATTTCCACTTTCAGCCCTTTACTTTCCTATAAGAATTTATTTTTTAAACAAAAGAATTTGCCATAGTTATGAATGCATACGCTTATTATTTTCCAAGATTTGCCAATATTTCATACCAAAAAAATTTGATGCAAACCATTTCGCCAGTAAAATTAATATTTTTCTTTAAGAAAAGGAAATATTCGCCAATAAAAAATAATTTCTTTTCCAAAAAACAAACAAACAAAGTATTCGCCAAGATTTTATATCTGTTCTGTTACAGTTTTACTTACAGTCATAATTGCTCAATGAAGGACAGAAAATACAACAAAAAATCACTTGGACGCTTCTTTTTTTATATGCTAATTTACATAGACAATGCCTGTTTATGCTTTTTTAGAAGCCCAGACAGAAGATGAAATGATGCCAGGAAGTTGGAAAGTGCAGAGTTAAGAATGCCACACATTCTCTTTTGAATGCAGAACAAAACCACTACATGCAACAGATCCCTATAGGAGATTTCATGGATTTGATGAGATCTTCTGGGAGAGGTCTAGAGATGTCAGGTCAAGTCCCCTGTTGTCTGCAGATGTCCTCGTATGCGTCTCTGAGACAGGAGATGGATAAACAGGGGTTAGAGTACAAGTCTTTAGGTAACTGCAATGGATATATAAAAAAATAGATCTTAGAAGGGAAAAATTTAAAAAGAAAACAAAAAAACTTGGTTTTAGTTCTGCTAATCTTCATGAACATTTAATGTTTCAAGTTTATTTAAAACCTTTAATGTAACAGTGTACCGAAGTTTATCATGTGCCCAAATTTTGGGGGTATGCACCTGCATATCCCTACCTGGCATTCTTGTGCCTGTGCACCTGTACCCTGTACAACCCTACGTCTGCAGACTCATATAACTATTACATCTATACATAGGAATATCTGTAGATGATTGTTGTCTGCAAAAATTATATCAAGTATGAACAATTGTTTAATCTTCCCTTTATTAACCACTTTCGTAGCAACTTTCAAAATGGTACCCTTCTATTGATAATGTTCTGTCTTGCAGACCCTCCTAGCCTTTTATAGCAGCTTGAATCATCTAATTTGTAAGTTGTTTTTCGGCCTTATCTTGATATTGAACCTGTTCAAGGCTGGTTGGCCTGATTTTTACTTAAGTTTTCAATCCTTACTGAAGATTGCTGTAATTCTTATTCCTTAGCCTTCAACTTTGCCACATCCATCTTTCAGCTCTTAGCCTTCAGTTAATTTCTGTGAAAGGCTGTTTTATGTTACTTCTTATTGGTCTCTCACCTCTCGACTGTGGCAACACAGTACAGCTCTATTTTCTTGTGAGACACTCTATAGTCAAAAATACCCTCATTAGAACTCATAGCATTAAATATGTTTTCCAAAGCTGCCATCTCCTTTTTTGATTTCTTCCCTTTTCTAAGTTTGCAGATATTTAACTGGACATGTTCCCTCTAAGTAAGCTGATATATAACAGCTTGCGAATTATTAACTTTGATTTTCTTTGAACTTTCTTGAACATGGTACAGCTAGGACCAAATCTGATTGTATTGTCCCTTTTTATTAAATGCCCTAGTTTTTGCCCTGAAATCACAAATCCTAGTTGACATCCACAAGAATTATTATTTCACATCAAATAATATCTGTATGCCTGAAGCTGATTATATCAGGTCTGCCCCTGTTCGATCTCTTGCTGCTCATGAAGTCTGAAATTAACTACTCACGGAGTTTGAAATAATCTGCTCATAGTCTTCACACATTTCTTGGCCCCAAATCCAAGAAAGGCATTGCTTGGCAATCTTAAGGAGGAGCTAGTTACTCCTTCCTGGAACATTTTCTAAAATCTGTGGCTAGCCTGTCACCACAGGTGGAGGGTGCAGATAAGATTGGTAATGCAGTTTTGCTTTTGTATTTTGGTTTGTGAAGGGAACCTTGCCTTATGCGTGGATGGTGATCTACCTACCTTGGCTGGAGAAAGAAAGAGAATGAGAGGAGGGGATACGCTAGGAGTAGACACTACTGTTTGACACCACCATCTTCATGTGCATATTAAAAGTTTAAGATTCTATACAAACATGGTACATACTTCATATTAATAGTGGATATAGCTCTTGAAGATGAAGCACTCCCGAGTCCTTGGTAAAAACATGTAACTGCCCTGTATCTAATTAGTGGAAGTCTGGTTTTAGTGATGTCTGCCTTCTCAATCACTATAACAGACATAAGTGGTGAGATAGGCTGATTTGGATGGTTACTAGGTAATGCTAATGACAATGCAATATTTGTACTGAAGTGACATGAATGTTGGAGAAGAAACACACATGGTGGGATGGAAAGGAAATATGAGAGCAGTGTCAGAATGTGGCTCTTTTATGCGCATCTCCATAGGGATGACATCCTTTGCACTTTAAAGAGTACTGGTAGTGCCTCATTACCGGCTAAGCTTCAATCACCATTATCATAAACATTGTGTTGTCCTCAAAAGTTATTGAGGACATGGTAGTTCATTGTTATCTCTGAAATGAAATAAATTATGAAGGAGCCCATTCACTTTTTTAGTGATCAATGTTTGGTTAAGAAGCTTGAAATCATTATAAGGATACTTTAATTATGAAGAATCACTTTCCTGTTCTGTGATTGGGCACTCTTTCCAGTGCAAAAATGTCTTTCGTAAGATGTTTTTGTCTTCACCATCACGCATAAGGAAACAAAACCTCTTGCCAACATAAGATCATCCAAAATCAGCACTTATTTTATGGGCATAGCCAAATAATTTGCATAATTATTTATATTATTAAGTATCCACTCTCCATTGAGTATGAAATATTTTACCTTATATCTTTGTTCTCCTAGTGGGCTATTATTTTGTGCTAGATCTTCATTTTTTACATTATTTGATTCGTCAGTTGATTAAAGATTGTTTTGCCTCTTTGGAGTTCTACTTGCAGGACTTTGTTATCATATATATGACGAGTATTTGCTAGCTCATAATTAATAAAATCTCCTAGTGCTGGTCTGGAGTGGGACTTGGTTTCTTATTTAGGAGCCAAGAATGACGCTCATGGCTTATTGCATGCAATGTTATAGTTGGGCAATGGGGATTGTTGGTCTCTATGACTGTCAAGCAAAGTTGCATGGATACGGATACGGATACAAATATGGATACGGTATCAGATACGGATACAGCCATTCTTTTAAACCCCGAATATGGATACGGCTGGATACGACATTCATACAAAACACATACACATATATTAACACAATTTTCTAAGTTATTAGAGTAGATTTTCATTACTTCAAAAGCAATATAGCCACATAATTGCTACATAAACAATTATAAGTTGATTTAACAATTTACAATATGCAAAAATAGTAGAGTTGCTATGGAAGATAACCCAAAAAACTGGGTTGCTGAAATAGGAAAACATTTCATTTGTCTTGCTTAATTTGGTGTAGGTTTTGTTTATACCAATTTTTTTTTTTGAAATTGTATGAATGAAGTTTTTTAAATTAAATTTAAGAAGATTTATGTCAAATTTGAAAAAGTCAAATCATATAGTATTTGGCATGGTTGGAAATCAAGGTTTTTTGGGCATGCGTGGGTATAATATCGACGTGTATCCGGGCTGCATCGGATACATATCCATTTCGGATATGGAGATACTGGTGCCTAGGGAGGCACACAGGAATTTCCGGCTGCTTTGCTCCCAAGATACTATTTGAATTTTCAGCTTACAGCTTGATATTCCTTTTCCAGTGTTGAATATAAGTTAAGTTGCTATCTCTATTTCTGCTCTTTGTTGGTGGGTATTTAGGAGCTGACTATTTGTTTTATTTTTAGGAAAAATAATGATAGTTATTTTCTGTTTCCTGCATTCACTCTTTTGGATTTAGTCCCTTTTGGTTATTTAGACATAATTCTAAATTAGTAAGACAAATTACAATTTTTATCTACTATAGTGGCTGCTGGGCAGTCTGTTAAATGCTCATTAGGACTGAGTTTCACATCATTACTTGAAGAAAATTTCATCCGTTTTGGTATTCCATGTAATTCAATTTAATGTCAAAAGTATTTTCATTACCATATTATACTCTGATTTTTAGTGTCATATTTACACTATATTGATTATTAGTTATTGTTGTTGATGGTGACAGATAGCAGAAGTGGTTAATAGCATGAAAGATTTGATCTCTTATGAGAACAAGACCCACCATGGGCCAATTGGTAAGCAATAACAGAAACCGAAGGTTCAAGAAGCTATTGTCACGTTATAGATTTATATTTGACCTGAGCAATATAGCAAACGGTTATAGTCATTTGGTAACCTGTCAACTGGACTGCATGTTTGATTCCTATAACACATCTTTTATACCATGATTCTTATTCTGATTTGAAATGAACATATGCAGAAAGCTTGAGCAGATTTCCAACAAGGAGGAAGCTCCAGTCAGAAGGTTTTCTTCAACAGTCTGTTAATCATGTAATGAATCAACTAAGTCAAGGTCAAGGAAATTCTAATTCTCCATATGCAATGTCGCCAAGATTGTCTTTGCCATCGGGCCAAGGGATCTCTTTAAACCAAGCATCATCTTCTGTTCTTCAAGGGAATGACCCTTCATTGTCAAAGCCACCTTCAGCCGTGAATCAATTGCATGCACAACTAAGAAATCAGCTCGAGGCACGAAATCCAAGCTTGCTACAAACACAAGCAGCTAATCAAATGCAACCTCCATCTGGTTCGCATGTAGATACTGGTAGTCAGGGGCAGTCGCACACAAACAACCAAATTCTGTCGCAATACACGACACAGGCACAACCATCTTTGCAAGCACAGCATTTGAGCCATTTACAGTCTTCAGCCCCTGGTCAAATTCAATCCCAAATATTAGGTTGCCAGTCTCCAAATCTAAACCACATGAGCCAGCAAATGTATGATCAAGGAATTGCAAAACAGATTAATTTTCAGCCTCCAAATCAAGTAATATCTCAGTCGAGATCCTTGAATCGGACAGGGCAACAAAGTTTGCCAGGCACTCCTCAAAGTGAGATGAGTGATATGAGGTCAAATGCATAAAGGAATAAGGTTAATATTTTCCCACTTGTTTGTGGGTCCTTGTATATTATACTTAATTGTGAGGACTTTATTTATTGTTTAAGGGTGCAAGCATTAACAATTAGTTGGTAGCTTTCGCTGTAAGTGCTTCATGATTTGACCTTTTTTTTTCTCAATCGTATAATTTCAATATATGGGGACCTGCGGTTTGTTTAGGACTATGACGTGATCTAGTCCATAAAGGTGGTGTTATGAAGAAAAGGTTCCAATGATTTGTTCTACAAAATAATTCATTTTATATGTTTGTGTTCTTTGGGAAAGGAAGGCATTTTATCCGTCTGAGGGTAAATGGTTAATATTTAAAAATTTCTTCTGTAACATACATTGCTCTGGAACGTCTTTACCAATTACTAATAAATTAATAGTACTCCTTTTTATATTTGTTTGCAAAATTTCCTTGCCAAACACACTCAATCTTCCGAACTAAATGGACTAAGTAAATTTTGTGGCCCCAAATACATTGGTAACAGTTCTGTCTCCAAGCTTGCCGTGTGATTGGGGCAGCCTTTGTGTACCACACTGGGTTTTTTGACATTCATGTAGTGCTATAAATATCACTCTCTAATTAGAACTCTGATCAGATGCATTTTTTCAGTCTAACTGAGTAGAAATGTAATGAGTTTTCTCCAGTGATAAATTGTGAGGCTGCTGCTCTGAGGCATGGCATAGTTTTGTTGATATCTGATCTCCTTTCAATAAGACAAAATGATGTTGGATTCGTAGCTGTCTATATTAGCTTGAAGAGATGCCAAATCAATATTTCTTTAGTGCTCAACTTGTGCGTATAGTTATTACCAGCTGTGGTTGTTAACAGAGCTAGAAGAAACAACAAAACCATTTCCTTTTTCTGCTTGGATTGTAATAATGGTTCTGAATTTTCGAGACCCTTTTTGTTCTTATAATGTCGTTGCATTAACAGAAGTGAAAGAAGTGTTATTTTTGCATGTTCTGAATGATGGGTTTTTGACCTATGGTGAAAGCTGCATGGGTTTATTGATATTTTTTGTGAATGGTGCTCTGGCTAATGGATAAGGCACATGCTAGAGTACCATTGGCTTGCTCCTTCCTTCTGAATATTGTATACATTATTTAAATATTTAGCAGCATGCCATGACAAGTGAATGCTTTAGAATCCAATATGTGTCTGCATTATTGATGGTACATTGCCACTTGTCAATGTCCGATGAAGCACAGTGGACCAAGAACAACTATGATAGGGTACATACAACAATTCACTAGCATCTATGATTTTCGATTCAAACATTGAGAGACTATATCAGCGAAATACTTACCTGGCAGAAATCATATGTATTCATGGTGCAAGATACGGGCAGAGCCGTTTCTATAAAGTTTAAATGACTCTGGCAAGATAAGATAGAATGTTCTAAATTTAATTGTGAGTGGGAAACATACAATTCCTACACAATCACCGAAATTGTTCAATTGCCAAAGGGACAGATCTCAAAGTTAGGTAAAAGGGCAATAATGCTGGGAAGTTGACAAACATAAACTGCATGACACGGATTTATCCAAGAATGCATTTGTATGACATGATTTTATCCAGTTGTATGCATTTGTTGGAATTTAAGTGCTAGCAGGTCGAATATAATACTATATGGAATTCTTGTTTGCTGCTGATTGATTTGTGCGACTTTGAGGAAGTAAGAATATCCTAGAATATCCTGTGTGGCAGGAACTTGATCTGAGTTATCACCTACGAAGATGTAAATGAAGACATTCAAATTGCCAGGAAAAATCAGTCACGATAATCTGGAAATCATTTGAACGGTACGGTGGAATTTTAAGTATTTTGTTTTCCATGCAAAGGTACTAAGACCCTGGTAGGCTTTGTAAGCTACACAGACCTTGGGGTACTGTTGACGTGTATTTTATACACAATCATACACAGAATAAAATACCAATAGGCATCTTATCCTCTCTTGAGAAAATAGTCTCTAACTGCTGAAGATCTGCAAAAAGGATCAGTTAGGTAGACTCCAAGGTTCTTTTAGTAGGGTCTCTACGTGTGGACAAGCTTTTTTAGTGGTATGATGTGATTTGCTGTTTCCTCCAAGGGGTCTTACGCATTCTAAAGCTCGAAGATTTTACTAAACTAAAAGGAACTTTCAAAAAATAGCAAAAAGATAGGGTTTAAAGAGGTCTAATCTAGCCTAACCCTATGAATGACTTAGTATGGACGAGACTTGGCAAGATTCAACCAACTTCAATTTTGCCATAAGATAACAACTCAATTGAAATTAGTGCGATCTTCTAAGATAATATAATGGTATTCAATGCATCAAAGATCAAGGACACTACTACGAAGGTACATATCCAAGACACAATGATAATTGAAGATTAAGGACTCAAAGTGTTCTCCAGTCGACCACACAAGGCGTTCCTACAATCAGCAAGAAGCTACTGGTTTGGATTACGAATCCTACCAAATATCAAATCTCACACTTAGTCTTTCAAATTAACAAACTACTTCGATTGAGCACGATTCAAGTGTATCAAACAACCATGAAGATAACTCAAGAAATTAGCAACAAAACACCATAACTTCAATATTTTATTGATTTCCAAGTCATCATGTACAACAATTGCTTGAATTTCTCTCTTCAAGACTCAATCTTGCTACAAAATAAAGTTGCTTCTAACTCTAATCTCTCTTACATCAACTATTGACTATTATCTGACTATTACTCTATTATCTATATCTAATGAAATGAAAAATGGGGGTATAAATAGCATCCCCAGTTACAATGAAAGGTCCAGATTGAAAGTAAATCAACGGACAAGATCATGACACCTAAACCCTAATTAGGGTTTGTTACAAATGACCTCCTTTTTATTGAACAATATTAAATACATAGCCAAATATTAAATTCGGCACAAAAACCTAGGAGGTATCAACCAATGAGAAATAAGGTGTCATGTCATCTGTAACAACCTTTCATCTAGAATCTTATTCCCTTTCCAATTCTCTTTCTTAGCATATGCAATGAATTTTGTCACGATTCCTTCGATTTCTGTGATTGGAATCTCGGGAAGATTCTTGATATTCTCTTCCAAGTGGATGACCTGATCGAATGCATCTAGAAGAGCTGCGTCCCAAGTAGGTTCAAGTTCCTTTGTTCTATCAATCAGGAGCATGGTGGCAAACATCTGATCATACTGCTCATCTGTAACATCTGCGTCCTTGCGAAAGATGATCTTGATTCTATCCTCAAATTCTTGCATATCCACATCTGTCTCGACCTCAATCCTTTGGCCAAGAATGGTACGAAGTACCTCAAATACTCTCTCCTGGATCGGATTGATCACCTCCTCAACTTGACCGCATCTAACACTGATGTCCTCGAAAAGAACATTCTTTATATGGAGTAAGGTTGACCACTGAAATAAACTGTGAGAATCACCTTCCAAGATCCTCTCCTGCGCTAAAATTCTTCTGGATGTATGTCTTATAACTTTCAAGACAGGGATGATAACGTCCTTGGTATGGGCAAATGCAGCTACTGTTACCATCAATCTGTGGATTATCTCAAGAACTTGGATAGCCTGATGAATGATCTTCATCATCCTTGTAACAAACTCTATGGCCACTGTATGAGATCTATCCATCCAACTACATGTACGCTGGACCAGGTTCCTGAATCTTTTTGCTTCATTGATCGATTGAAGGGGCAATGCCTGCACTGGTGATCTAACTGGATCCTGACGTCCCAAAGGTTCATTGATGTGACTGAAATATGTCCTCCATGCACCGACCTCTCTCTCAAGCTTTCTATTCTTTTCCACCTCTTCTCTAAGCTTGTCCTTCAATGCCTCAAATGTGTCGGTGGCATCATCTAAAGTCTGCTCTGCTGTGGATGGTCCTAACTCAATAGTCTGTATATCATAATCCTCTGCTAGGATCTCACCCTCATATTTATCTGTTGCCGGTGTAGCTATCCGCAGTTTTCTAGATCCAGTCTCATCTCGAATCATCTTGGACATCTTTGTAGCCTTCTTCTTCTCTGTTATCACATGTGAACGTCCAACAAAGCTCTCTAAATCAATTGCATTGTCCTCGTCCTCTACTACGATCACCTTGGTCAATCTTTCCTTCAACCAATCTGGAATATTCGATCTTGTTTCTTGAACTTGAATTTCTTTATGTACTATTTCTTCTTGTCTAGGAGGAGATGTTATTTCATTATCTTCTTCTAAATCATAATCTTGGAGAGATCCATCCGATGAAACATGCTGTGCCTGTCCTTCCTCCTGCCTGTCATTCTGCACCATCGACTCCATGGACTCTTCCACTCGAATTGTTCTATCCTCTGGTCTGGAAGAAGTACCTGGTGTTTGATCTTTGTTGGCACCTTGCTTTTTCTTGGAAGGCTCTTTCTTTTCTGATCTTTCCTTTCTCTTTGAACCTCTCGGATGGAGATTGCCCTCACTGGCACATCGAAAGTTACCTTCACCTGAATTCCTAGGATTAGGATTGCCTTCACTCACACTTGCTCCACCTTCGGCTGGTTTCTCTTCCAAAGTAAAAGACACAGCTATGCCTTGTTCTCTCAACTTCTAATGCTGAACGTCTACCCATCTGCGAGTACAAGACAAAACTGGTGCCATCAAAGCATCTAAATCCATGACCTCGAGCTCATTCCAATCCAACCTTATTGTTTTGCTTTCTCTATCATAGGAAGACTGGATATGTCTGCCATTGTCCTGAGCTTGGTCGGCCACTCTGTAAATCCTGCATTTCCTGATGAAATCCAAAGGCAATCTAGAATGTATCTTTCGTTTCACTTCAAGATCATCTAGGAGGTTCATCATAAAATCTTCAATTTGATGCTCATGTCTAAATCTTCTACCGACCGTCTCCTCTAAATGTCCATGTGGATCAAAACTCTCTCTCCAAGCAAAAGACGAAAAAGAATACAAGGCTAACTCCTTCTCTGCGTCATCCAGGGCTAAGACATTAGGACATACCTCAACTGAATTACCCAAAATAATAGGTACTTGGACTCCATTCTGATGTCTGTGTCTGAATGCCTTCACATATGCTGCCAACTGCCTTGCTACTTCAAGTAACACAATTCTGTCTGTCGGATATCTCGGCAACATGTATGGTGGTAAAGGACATCCATGCACTCTAATGTAAGTAAACTTGGGAAACTGAATGAACCAAGCACCGTACCTCTTGATGAATTCCTGGGCGTCCTGAGATAATCTATTGTGAATCCCTCCTTGCAACGTCCTCGTGATGTTCATCGTGAAGGTATCATTGACTAACTTGTAGTTTTTCCCTGGCGGATGATGCAAGTAGGTATAGGATTCACAAGCTCTGACCTCGCCGGGTCCTCTTCCAATCACTCCTCTGTGAGGTAGTCCTGCGTACTCAACACTCCTGATCAAAGCATAGATGACATATGAACTCATGTGGAAGGACTTAGTAGCCCTGAGTCTCCTCAACTGTACGTCTAAGCAATGGCTAATTATTCTAGCCCAATGTATTGTACCCTTTCCTTGAACAATCACCTGGATGAAGTAAAACATCCACTTCTCAAAATAGAAGGCATGAGGTGCTCCTGTAACTCTGTTGAGCATAGTAATCAAATCTCTGTACTCCTCCTGGAAATCAATCCTGTGCGGTGTGTTCGGTACCTTGCTTAGACGGGGACGACTCTTAAGTAGCCAGTTCTTATTGATTATGCTTAAGCAAGCATCTGGATCATCATTGTACACTGATCTGGCTCCTTCAATGCTCTTGTATATCATGTCCCTGTGCTCTGGAAGATGGAAAGCTTCACTTATAGCTTCCTCTGAAAGGTACGCCAAAGTGTTTCCCTCATTGGACACAATTGTCCTGGACTGTGGATTGTAGTGACGGGCATACTCGATCATCAACTCGTGGCACTGAATAGCTGGAGGAAAACCGGCCGCCTTGATGATGCCACTCTCTATTATTCTCCGGGCGACAGGTGATGGCTTGCCAATGTAAGGGACCTCTCGAAACTTCTTCGTGCTAAAGTTCCCCAAGTTTGTATCTCCAATGTTGCTCCACTTCGACACTATCTTGGTCTCCACTTCTTCGGTCTTCTGATCTTCTTTCATGAGAGCTGAACGACTAGTGGATGCTCCCGTCTTCGGAGTCGCCATACCTACACACCATTTCATTATAAGAACTTGATTTTGCAATAAATAACATAGATTAGAGAGATAAAGTTTTTAGGAAACGTCATGATAAGTCTCTAGAGTTATCATTTCCTAAAAAAAACAACGATTGAGCTAAGAGAATCAAAATTCAAAACTTCAAAATTTAAAATATGACGATGAATAAATAAAACAATAAAATCAAATCGCCATACCTCAATAGAGAGCTAGCTCTAAAATGCAAAAAGACAAAAGATCGCCTAGGCAAAATTGACGTGTAAATAGTCTTCAATGTGATCTCTTTCTTCAAAATATCAATTTCGCCACCCTTTTGTCCTTGACGTGGTCTTCAAAGCAACATTCAAATGTAAACTTCAAGTTCGTAGCGCCTTGGATTGATGTTAATGCCTTGGTCAATACTTCGCACCACCTTGAATATAATTCACACTTCTTCAAACACAACTTCGCACTTCTCCCTTTGTCTTCCAAATCGCACTTGAATGAAGATGATAAAATGATAATGTAAAAATAAAAATCATCACCTCCCTTTTATAGCGCTTACCTCTCACCTCCATATAGGCCGACTTGGTAATTAAATAAGGCATTTAAAACGATTTTTTAATAAAATAACAAGGCCGACTTACTTAAAACAATAAAATACCAAGCGCTTCCCTTTGATTTTTTATTAATTAATTAATTAATTATTAAATGCCATCGTTTTTAATTAATAAACTTCAATTTTTTTACAAGGCAAAAAAATAATTAATTAATACCAAGCGCAATATTTAAATGCCATTTTTAATTTAAAATATCGATTTTGCTAGCATTTAAATAAATTCAAAAATGTTTATTTGAGCGCCAAAATATTTTGAAAATGAAAGGGACGTACCTCATCGCCCTGGTCCCTTGGAGAGGGATAGGAGCGATTCATGATTTTTGTCTTGATTCTTGCAACTTCAACGTTCATCTCCTTCCTTTCCATGTTCAATATCGATCATTTTGATGGGTCCTTCGAATTTGATTGCCTTGCATGTGCACATAAGTGCCTTTGGGTGTTCATCGCCCTGGTCCTTGTCCAAAGGACAGGAGTGATCTCCATGTTTTCACGTAGACCTTGCATCTTTGATCCTCGAACTTTCATTGTAGAGCGAATAACTTCATTGCTTGTTTCTTCTACGCTTGTTCCATTTGTTTTCATGAAGTGTTCGGACATTTGAGAGGATCATCGCCCTTGTCCCTTGGAGAGGGACAGGAGCGATCCATGTCTTTCTCCTTAATCTTGGCAACTTTAAACTTCAATCTTCGTTGTGATGTCTTCCAAACGCCGTCCTTTACCTTGTTCATCTTCGCCTTGCCTCAACTTTGAAGGAATATGAGTGTTTTTGATGGGATCGCCTTGGTCCTTGTCCAAAGGACAGGAGCGATATGAGCTCTTTAGCATGTTTGACGATGTTTGGACGTTCAAGACTCTTGCACGTGATCTTCAAAGAACGCCTTGGACCATGTATAATCTTATGAAGTCTTGACTTAGCACGCATTTGAAGCAAAATAGAGAGTCCAAGGCAAATCGCCCTGGTCCCTTGGAGAGGGACAGGAGCGATATGGTCCCTATGTACATCTTGGTGATTATTTTACGTTTGAAATCTTCATGCATCGCCTCCCTATCATACCATGGACCTTCTAAGACCTTGCAAAATCTTGACCTTACGTAAATCTTGCATGAAAAGGGCCAATATATCCAACATCGCCCTGGTCCCTTCCTGAGGGACAGGAGCGAACTTCATCATTTTAAGCTTATTCTTGTTTATTTCAACTTGCAATCATCTTCATTACGTGAAATGATGTTCTTTCGACCCTCTTGGTTGCTCGAAACTTGTTTGTCCTTTGAATTTTATGCCATTATGGAGATATCGCTCTGGTCCCTTCCTGAGGGACAGGAGCGATTTGGGTCTTAGAGTGTAAATCTCTTCATAGTGATGACCTTTAAGTGCTTGTGCTCGATGAAGATGTCTTGAAATGTCTTTGCCACCCTTTGTCTTGACTTGGATCGGTTTTAAACTTGAGTGAGAGGCAACATAACCACTGTATCGCCCTGGTCCCTTGGAGAGGGACAGGAGCGATCCATCTCTTGTGGCCTTCATTTCATTTTGTCAGGTTCCAAATTTATATTCAACGGATTCGTCATGCTCCACTCCATTCATCCATGCCTTGATATCGTCTGCAACTTGGCAAGAAAATCAATTATAACAAAAATCGCTCTGGTCCCTTCCTGAGGGACAGGAGCGAACTGGGCATTTTGGGACCCTTGTGGACGTTTAAAAATCTTAAATTTGTATTCAATGAGTTCATCTCACGCTCTTCCTTGCCTTTGGACGTAAACTTGCCTTGATTTTTGCCTGGATTTTGCCCAATGAAGGACATCGCTCTGGTCCTTGGGAGAGGGACAGGAGCTATAAGGTACTTCGCCCTGGTCCCTTGGAGAGGGACAGGAGCGAACTTTGCATTCTGGACCATTCTCCTTTGTGATAGCACTTCAAATTATATTCATTTGGTAAAGCATCTTCCTTTGGACCTCTTCAAATCATCAAGTCAACGAAATCTTGCAAGGACAAGGCAAAATTTGATTTGTAGCTCCGGTCCTTTACTGAGGGACAGGAGCGATTTTTCTCCTAGAGGTGTTTCGGTGCTCATGAAAATCTTCAATTTATATTCAATGGAAAGATCTCGCCGTTCTCCATCACTTCCAATTTGAAATTCGTCTTGACTCTGCAGGAATAGTGAAATATTTGAAAATGAGCTCCCGTCCTTCACTGAGGGACAGGAGCGATTTTGCTCCTACAGGCCAAAATAACATGATTTTTCACATTTAAACACTTCACAAGGCAAAAACAAATCATTTCCAATGCCGATGACCAAAAATCAAAAGGGTCAAAATTTAGTCAAAATATTCAATCGGACAAAAATTCACACTTCACTCTCAACACTTAGACAAATTTAAGCTCTGCATCAACATTCCAATTGAACATTAAACCATTCTGGCGAATTCATTGCATTCAAAATTTGCATCCTAGAAAAGGAAGCTCAAAAGCTCTCAAAACGACTGGATTTTGGCCTGAAAAGACAAAAATAAAAAACCTTAGGGGGTTGACCCTAAATCCAGACAACTAACTGACTAACAAAATCCTAAAAAATGAAGCAAAAGGCGAGCAAAAAGAGGGGGTCCCCATTTGCGATGGGGCGATGTGTGAAATGGTCACAACATCTGGTGACACCACTGAGAAATGTTGCAAAACATTTGGGAATCAATCTTTCTAAAGGAAAACTCAGAAAACCTCCCTCAACAAAACCAGGAGTTAAGAAACACTTACAAGAAGAGACCATCATATTGAGGCAAAGTATCAAGTCCACAGCTACCTATGTGTGTGCAAATGCGTTAATTCCCCTCAACAAGACAATCATGATCTTCAAGTTCCCCTGTGATAAGCTACGTAGTTCGTCTAAACTCCAAAAGCATCTTGGATAGAGCCTCGCTGCCAGTCGGACGTCCATAGTCCCGACAAGGTTATCACCGCAAGCTCACGAACATTGCTCCATTGCCAGTCAGGCGTCTATAGCCCCGATGGAGTTACTCGTAAATTCCCTTTAGCCAATTTTGATATTTCTTTTTAGCTCATCTCTTTTCTTTTGATTTTTCTTATTTTTTCATCTTTTCTTTTGATACTGCTTTTCAGTTCCGTCGATTCTTTGGCTTGTGAGTAGTGAAACTCACTAGGGTTTGAGAATTGCGGTGGCGCTGAAGCTAGACTTTAGATTTTTCACTGATCACAGCTTCGCCTGTAAACCATAATGACTCGGAGATTATAAGTGTGTGAAAATATAATAACTGGAGGACAAAAATACGTGAGTTCAATAAGGTAATCTACTTCAATGCAAATATGTCCTGACTCAAAGCTTCATTAAAAGAAACTCCCTTTGTTGTTCCAAAAGACTTCATGGTTCTCCAAATGCAACCAACAACTTAGCGGGAAGTCAGAGTGTTACATAACAAAATCACCCAATGTCAAATGGATACCCCTCAGGACAAAACAACTAACCTAAAAACAAAACACCTAAACTAAAAAAACAAAAACAAAACAAAAGGGAAACAAAACGAGAAACAAAAAAAAACAAACGAAAAACAACGAAAAGCAAACTAAACTAACTATGTACAAGGGAAGGCCTTGGCATTTTAGGACTGGAAATAATGTTTGAGATATCTCCCATTGACAGGGAACGGGATGTCCTCTCCTGTTAAAGTCTGCAACCTAAATGCATTTTCTCCCAATATCTCTGAAATTTGATAAGGGCCCTTCCAGAGCTTATCAAACTTATCATGTTCTCCTCTTTTCTCATGTGCTTTGTCCCAATACAGGACGAGATCTGAGATTCGGAATGCCTTGACTCTAGCTTGTCGATCAAACCATCTCTTCACCACTCCTTGGTGTTTCGCAAAGTTTTCTAATGCTTGATCTCTCTTTTCTTCTAGGTTCATCAACTGTGTCAATCTGGCCTGCACTGCATCAGTGTCTTCCATGTATTCCTGAATGAATCTCAAGGTCGGAATCCTGAGTTGCATGGGGAAGACTGGGTCTTGGCCATAAACCAGAAAATAAGGCGAAATGCCTAATGCGTTCTTTGTTCTAATTCTGTCTGCCCATAAAGCAAATCTCAATTGGATGTGCCATTCTCTTGGACTTCTCTCTAATAATTTCTTGATGACGCTGAGCAAATTTTTATTTGTGGATTCTGCTAACCCATTACCCTGAGGATAATAATTTGATGAAAACTTGAGGGTTACTCCGTACTCAAAAGCCCAATTTGAGAATCTCAATGATGTGAATGCTGATCCATTATCGCAAACCAATGCATAAGGGCATCCAAACCTTGTGATTATGTTCTCCTCTAGAAACTTGATTACAACTTCAGTAGAACAAACCTTAAGTGCTTGTGCCTCTGACCATCTGGTACAATAATCAGTAGCTGTAATGATGTACTTGTGTTGTGCTGAGGATGCGGGGTTGATGACACCAATAAAGTCCATTCCCCATTTAGCAAATGGTCTGGCTTCAATCACTGGATTCAGTGGCATGGCAGGATTTCTTTCTCTAAAAGCTGCGATTTGACATGTGTGGCAGGTCTTAATGTGATTGAATGTATCTTTGAAAAGCGTAGGCCAATAATATCCTGCTCTCAGGATCTGGTGAGCTGTGGCGAGGTTGGCTCCATGTCCGGTTCCAAACTTGGAATGGAAATGTTCAATTATCTGCTTTGCTTCATCTTTGCCAACACACCTCAGGTATACTCCTTCATAGTTTTTGCGGTATAAAACAGATCCTTGAAGCATGTAATGTTGACACTTTAATCTTAATGCTCTCTTTTGTGTAGGTGTCATATGAGCAGGACATCTGTGATTAAGCAAATATGTCACAATATCTTTGTACCATTCATCATGCGTGACATCTTCTAATTCATAAACTTGCTGGACTAATCCTGGTCCATCAATTGCCAATGTCTGAGCCAACGCTTGTCCTCGAACAAGTTTCATGGGCTGTATTTCAATATCAAATTCTTGGATAATGGCGACCCACTTCCCTCTTCTCTCTCCTAATTCATTTTGCATGGGAACAGTCTTGACGGCTGCGTCAGGCACTATTGCATAAATTTTGGCTCTCAGGAGGTAATGTCTGAATTTCTTCACTGCCTTTACTAATGCGTAGGCTTGCTTTTCAACATTTGGATATCTCAGTTCTGCATCTTTCAACGGAGTGCTCATGAATGCAATAGGGTTTTCATCCCTTTCTTCGCTTCTCTGGGTCAGAATAGCGGCACAAGTGTAGTCGGAAGCGAAGGAATATAAATAGAAAGGTTTGAGATAATCTGGGCTGATCAAAACTGGTGCCTCTGAGATGGCGGTCTTTATTTCTTCAAATGCCTTTCTGGCTTGTGGAGTCCATTCAACCTTTGCATCTTTCTTTAACATTTCATTCAATGGTCTGACAATCTCGGCAAATCCGGTAATGAACTTTCGGACGAAGTTGATCTTGCCGAAAAATGACTTGAGCTCTTTCTTGCTTGCTGGTAAATTGATAGTAGATATGGCCTTCATTCTTTCAGGATCGATAGATATTCCTTTTTCTGAAATGATATGTCCTAAAAGCTTTCCTTCCGTGACTCCAAACATGCATTTCTTCGGATTAAGGGAGACACCGTATCTTCTGCATCTTTGGAAAACTTTTCTCAAGTCGTCCACATGATCTTCTCTCTGCCTGGAGAAAATTGTGATATCATCCATATATATAATAATGCATTTACCAATTAAATCTCTGAAGGCGATATCCATAGCTCTCTGGAATGTGGCCCCGGCGTTTATGAGTCCAAAAGGCATTTTCTTATAAGCAAACGTTCCCCATTTGGTGGTGAAAGCAGTCTTCAGTCGATCTTCAGGTTCGACTAGGACTTGATTGTATCCTGAATATCCATCCAGAAAGGACATCATCTGCGATCCATTGACGATCTGCAATACTTCATCTAATGATGGGAGTGGATAGTTATCTTTCTCTGACGCTCTGTTGAGATTTCTAAAATCAACACACAATCTGATCTCTCCATTTTTCTTTCTAACAGGTACCAGGTTGGCGACCCACGTCGAGTGTCTTACTGGGAAGATGATTTTAGCTGTGAGTAACTTCTTCACTTCTTGGTATATCAGTGGTTCCAACAAAGGATTAACTGGTCTTTGTCTTTGCCTGAATGGCTTGCTTCCTGGCTTCAACGGGATTGTGTGAGTGATAATTGCAGTGTCGTAGGTCTTAAGATCTTCGTAGCTCCATGCGATGACATCTGGGAAGTCTCTCATGTTCTTCAGGATTCCATCTCTTTCAGTCGCTGTGCAGGACTTTCCAATGAAAACATTCTTAACTTGTGTTTCATCACCTAGATTGATTGCATCACACATATTTCCTTCTACATTGTGATTTTTCTTTTCTTTCAGCTTGTCAGGATCAAAAATCCTTTCTAATTCCACCATTCCTTTTGGAATAGTGTTTGTCTTTAAGTTCAGGACTCCTTCAGCATCGAACTCAGCTTCACCCACTTCATCTTCATCTATGATCTGTGTTAAGAAGACGTCTGTGTTGGTTAGGAAGTCTAGAATGTGCTTGTCGTCTTCGAAAACTTGGAAATTGGTAATGTTGTCTGGGACTGAAGGAACTGATATTAACTCGATTGTAAACTTCTTTAATCCTTCCATTGCCAATGGTATTAACGAACTAGCGGCCTGTGCAAGTGAATTGGCCACTTGATTCTGATGTCTATAAATTGAATTGATATTGAAAGCATCAAAACTTTCAATTAGATCCCAGACTCGATTCCTGTACTTGGTTAATCTTTTATCATGGCAAACATATTGCTTTCTGATTTGCCTTATTGCAATTTCTGAGTCTCCATATACTTGCAGTATCTTCGCCCCCTTTTGGATGGCTAATAGTAATCCATGAACCAAGGATTCATATTCTGCTACGTTGTTGGTGCAAGGGAACTGTAACTTGTGAGCGGCAAGGTATGTTTCTCCTTTAGGACTAATCAATTCATATCCAGCTCCAAATCCTTGTTTGGATTTAGATCCGTCGAATCTTAATGTCCATATTTGATTTTCTTGATTATCTGTTTCTGGACTTTCACGACTTTCATTTGATGTGTCGGACGAAACTTCATCTTCTACAGAACTCTCAGTCTCAGTAGAGCTTTCATTCTCTGAATCTTGAATTTCTTTTACAAGTAGTGTCTGTGGGACTCTTTTGTTTACTTGTTCTAATGCGGTCTGGCATAAAGCACAAGATAATTCTGAGTGGACGACATTGTGAATTCTACACCAATTCGGAAGAAGCAAATCTCAGACGGAGGTTAGGTTGCCAAGTTGCACACTTTGCTGGATGTTTCTTTGTACAAATCTTCTGAAGTTTTCAAACATGCCTTCATCCTCTTGATCGGATCCTTGATCGCTTTCAATGACGATCTCTGTTGATTCCATGAATTCTTGCTGGGTATCTTCATCTTGCATATCTTGTATCATCAAGATCTCTTCCACTTTGGGTTTGTACGTTCCTAGATCGGACTCTAAAAATAGGACTTCATTGTCTTCCCCATATTCAGTTATCATCAACCTCAACCTTGGGGTGCTATCAATCTTGATCTGGTTCGGGACTCCTCTCCATGGTAACCACATGTGTGCGAAATCGGTCGATACATATCCATTCAATTTTCGGGACCAATCTCGACTCAGGAGCATTCCATATGAATCTGGAATATCCACCACTGATATATCTATGAAATTCTGGACTCTTGGGTCCGCGGCCAATTGCATATGGATGTTGTTCAATTCGCCCATGACTGGAACTTCTGTCTTATCAAGCTGAGTGACCTTTCTCTTGGTAGGAGCGGGAGTTATGCCTAGTCTTTGACAAACAGCCAGGGGCATCACGTTACTTGAGGCTCCGGAATCATAAAGGCAATTGTGTAATAGCTTTCCAAATATCCTGACTGATAGCAAGAACGGTGCTGGTTCATCCTTTCCTTGAGAAGGCACTGATGTTTCCTCACTTAATTCTTGATGTTTGACTTGATTAATCTTTGAATGATCATCCTTTGCTGGACTCTCTTCTTTTGAGTGACTGGCTTTGCTTGTAGATTTTCCTTTCTTAACTACATCTTTCTTGATTGCGACTTCCTTTTCGGGAAGAACCAAGTTAGTGGTGAGGTTCTCTTTGACTGTAGGCTGAGCTTTCTTAGTCTCGCCCCTTTTGAGTAATACTTTTCCCTCCAACATATCTTCCTTTTTAGCTGGGAAGGTTATAGTTTGAACCATGCATTCATTTTGTTCGGATTGTCCTTGGGAATCGCCTTCCTCTTGGGTCACATTGATAGTGGCTTGAACATTTGACCTTGTTGTACTAGGTTCACTCAAACTATTGATCACTGCCTCTTTAATTTCTGACACTTTGAGCAACTCATAGAGTGGTAGACTTACCTTAACTTTCTTGAGTTCATCTAACACCAAGGCGGCCAATCTTTTCATTTCATTTCCCGCGGGAGGTGAAATATTCCTTTGTCTATATTCTTGGGTGTTCTGTGGATACTCTGGAACGTTGCTGGCTTGGGGATCCAGCGGAGTAGAGAAATTGTTTGGAGGGATCGACGTAGTTAGAGGTTCTTGATTCCTCTGATTCCTGTGATATACTCTTTGGTTCACTCCTCTTGATGATTGGTGAAATACCTCCTTTATTCCTTCTACCAGGACACTGTCGTTTAATGGTGGAAAATAGTATTCTGAATCTTCTACAGGTCCATTTGCAGACGCTGGCAGAAACTGAGATCCTGGTGGTACCATCGGTCCATTGGCTGACTCTGGAGGAAATCTCCCATTTTGCACTTGGCTAATTTCTTCTTGTGAATATCTGCAGGTTTCAACGATCATGGCTTGACCATACTGCGTGGTTGGAACAATTTCGTACCCTGTGGTGGGAGGATTTTCAGGTGGATTAGTGGTACGCATCTCTTGTTGGAAAATGTCGGCTGCAATTTTGAATTCAGGACACTGCAACTCGGAATGTTGGTTCGTGTTGTGGAGTCTGCACCAACTGGACAAGGCTGCTTCGGCTAAAAACACTTTGCTTGAAGAGGGGTTCTCTTGACTTTGCGCATTTGGTGGATTGTCCAAAGGCGTCACCACATTTCCATTGTTGGGAGCCGTATTCCATGGTCTCCTCTGGAAACCTTGGTTGTTATTTCCTTGATAGTTGTTTCTAAATCCTTGATTATTGTTTCCTTGGAGATTTTGATTGTGATTGATTCTTTGCATGCTTTGGAGTTGATTATTCTGGTTCCTCAAATGAGTGACCTCAGTTGATAGCTTCTTGACTTGTTCGATCAACTCTTTCATTTCATCCTTTTCCTCTTGTGTCCTTGACGAATTTGTGGCATTTTGTAGGTAGACGGGTTGCGCAGGTGGAGCTTGAGAAATTGGAGCTCCTGGGTGAAGGACCAACTGATTTGCCGGTTGTACGCTTGGATAGGTTGCTTGCGGGATTGGATTCAAGACTGGAGTTTGGTTGGCTAAGGCCGTGCCAACTGCCTGCATCTGGTTTGGTGCTGCGACAGGTCCCATGTGTAACAGTGGTCCGGTGATATTTTGACCCATGTGCTTACTCACTTCGATGGCCTTTGCATAGGCCGCATTTAGATCATTCGGAGTTGGATGCGTCCTTACGAACATAGCTGTGAGATGGTCTAAAGCACCATAGTAAATTTCTCTTGGATCTGCAATAAGATAAGGAGGACGTAGCATTGTGTATGCTCGGTGAAATCTGTTGTTGAAGGAAGTAATAGGTTCATGCTCTCTCCTTCGAACTTCAACAAATTGTCTGTAGAACTCTGCTGGTGTAGTTGGGATGCCAAATTTAGCAATGAATGCATCTTTCATCGCGTCCCAAGTCCTGATGGACCCTGTAGGCAAGTGAATAAACCAAAAGTATGCCTCTTCTCCCAATGAGTAGGGAAAAAGCCTACATGCCACATCCCCATATTCAATTTGTCTGTTACGAAGAAGGTCTTCGAACATCTTGATGTGATCCTCTGCCGTGCGATGGAAATCACTGACATTGAACTTGGAACAAAAGTGTTCTGGATTCTTCGGCATGTCATGGTAAACTGCAAATTCCAACGGTGATGGATTGTTGACTAGCCAAGTCGCACCATTGAGTATATGAGGAGGAGGAGGTGGAGGTGGAGCACGTTGAGCCATCGTACTCTTTGAAGCTGAACTTAATGAACTAGCTTGGCCCTTTGTTTGTGAAATTGCCTGGATACTAGATTGGATCGCTGCTTGTACTTGCTCTTGAAGAACTTGTGATGACTCAGGAGATCCTTCCAATCTTAATTCGAACTCCTTGGGAGTGTCTTCTCTTTTAACTCGTTTTGCCTTTGAAGTAAACTGAAGTTCACTTAGATTCTTGATGCCTGGTGTGGATCTCAACAACCTTTGATGTTTCTCGGGCGAGAATGAACCAATGCTATCCAGCGTGAAGTCTTGTGAAGATTATTTCGGGTTCCTTTAATTGCGAAGTTCTCTAGCTATGACCCTTCGATGTTCTTCAGCTCTATCTTCCTCTTGTTCCAAGATGATCCTGACGTTGTTGTACTCAACTTGACTTCTCCTTGCATTCCACGCTACTTGATTCAATTTGGAAATGATGTCCTCTTGGGTATTGCCTACTTGCAAGTTGGGTTGCACTACTTGATTCAATCCTTCATTCGGCAACACCATTGTACTTCATGATCATGTTTTTGCAATGTATTCTCTTTTCAAAATCTTCGGACTTCAAACTTTCGGAGACTAAGAGCCCTCCCTCTAGCGCCAATTCTGTTGACGTGTATTTTATACACAATCATACACAGAATAAAATACCAATAGGCATCTTATCCTCTCTTGAGAAAATAGTCTCTAACTGTTGAAGATCTGCAAAAAGGATCAGTTAGGTAGACTCCAAGGTTCTTTTAGTAGGGTCTCTACGTGTGGACAAGCTTTTTTAGTGGTATGATGTGATTTGCTGTTTCCTCCAAGGGGTCTTACGCATTCTAAAGCTCGAAGATTTTACTAAACTAAAAGGAACTTTCAAAAAATAGCAAAAAGATAGGGTTTAAAGAGGTCTAATCTAGCCTAACCCTATGAATGACTTAGTATGGACGAGACTTGGCAAGATTCAACCAACTTCAATTTTGCCATAAGATAACAACTCAATTGAAATTAGTGCGATCTTCTAAGGTAATATAATGGTATTCAATGCATCAAAGATCAAGGACACTACTACGAAGGTACATATCCAAGACACAATGATAATTGAAGATTAAGGACTCAAAGTGTTCTCCAGTCGACCACACAAGGCGTTCCTACAATCAGCAAGAAGCTACTGGTTTGGATTACGAATCCTACCAAATATCAAATCTCACACTTAGTCTTTCAAATTAACAAACTACTTCGATTGAGCACGATTCAAGTGTATCAAACAACCATGAAGATAACTCAAGAAATTAGCAACAAAACACCATAACTTCAATATTTTATTGATTTCCAAGTCATCATGTACAACAATTGCTTGAATTTCTCTCTTCAAGACTCAATCTTGCTACAAAATAAAGTTGCTTCTAACTCTAATCTCTCTTACATCAACTATTGACTATTATCTGACTATTACTCTATTATCTATATCTAATGAAATGAAAAATGGGGGTATAAATAGCATCCCCAGTTACAATGAAAGGTCCAGATTGAAAGTAAATCAACGGACAAGATCATGACACCTAAACCCTAATTAGGGTTTGTTACAAATGACCTCATTTTTACTGAACAATATTAAATACATAGCCAAATATTAAATTCGGCACAAAAACCTAGGAGGTATCAACCAATGAGAAATAAGGTGTCATGTCATCTGTAACAACCTTTCATCTAGAATCTTATTCCCTTTCCAATTCTCTTTCTTAGCAGGTACCCATTTTCTTTAGAGGGCTGTAAAATGCGGATGTTTTCATCCTTGACCGGTATTCCATTTTCTTTTATGAGATTCAGGCATTAGGCATACACTGCTTTTATAGGCTGCAATAGTTGGCTGCAACTTGGGGGTATGTTCGGGGTATTCTCGTCGCAAACCCCATATTGATCAGAACAGTTACGACAGAGAGGTCTAAAGGAGAAACAACCTGCCTACAAGCAATGACATTTTTGTCGGCATACATATATAAATTAAAGTACAACATGAAAGGATATTGTATAATGCTTTTAATTTTTATTTGTAATCCGATTGGCATAACATCTCTCAATAAGTATGCAAAACATATTCAAATTGCATCTCTTAAATTGTTCACTCAATCAATAGAGGTATCACATGCGAATTACATATTTTACTGTAAGCTCACAAATCAATGTTTTCATGATTTTTATAACTAACTCAGCAGTATAGGAGTCATATCACGAAAATGACAATCAAAAGTATTTCACACGTCATTTAATCTATCCATCTATCTATGATATATTCAAGTGCTCCTTAAGAACAATTGAAGGGCTAATTTGAAATCCATGCTAATAAAATCAACAACAATCAAGCACCCTTCAAATATGTTTCAAAAATAATCTTTGCGTCACTTCATTTCCAGCGAACATGTATTCTGTCGTATTTAATGTTTTCCATAAAATGTCAAATCTCAATCTATCTTCCACGTTGTGAGTCGATTTGATAGGAAGAAATAAGTGGGTAATTGCCTGGAAGGACGATGGAAAGTGAAATGAGGCAAATTGTCTGGAATAGTGACAACTTAAGAGGGGGGAAATTGCCTTTTAAGTGCGATTGTAAGAAAAACGAAGGAAATTTTCAAGGAAAGATGATAAAAGGACAGTAGAAAGGGTGAAAATTCTATGCGAAGTAGCCATTTCCAATGTATATCTGCCGGCATGCCCATCTTGCACGTTGGGAAAAAGATAATGTTTGACGACCTCTCATGTATTAATATATAATGCAATAACCTAACCAAGTCTATGAAACGACAGCAATATAGGGGAGACGGACCTGTAGTTGTGAGGGTTAACGTTGTCAATATGTAGCTGTCATATGGAATATTGGAAGTCTTCTATTTTTTAAGAAATGTAAAATGAACATTTAACTATCCACAACTAAAGTTAGAAGGCATGATTCATCATGCAACTTGTCAAAATAACATGTCTAGTGTGAAGTGTCTAAAAATGACTTTTTAAAGATTCGATCAAAACTTAATCTAAAAATCCTCAGATCTGTAATTAGTATAATAACATATTTTTATGTAAAATATAACTCGTATGCAATGTAAGGTGTGGTAAACAATGTCTTTTCTTTCAGTGGCTGTGCAACTGTCCGCTCGATTGAATTCAAAATTCTGACTTGCACATGCTGGCTAACAATGGAGGGGGCCTTGTCCCTTTGCCTGCGCACCCTCCCCCTGCTGTTGTTGTCGTTTCTTTTAAGGGCCCTACCTTGGTTTTACAAGGCATTCAGATTGAGGGCATTGCGGTGTTCTCCCCTGCTGATAATGATGAGGTTTGGAACATTGCAGACAAGGACGCGCATGGGCACCAAAAAGAAATCCCAAAATCCAATAATTGGAAGGGTGCGTTGTTAAATGGGAATCATGAGGATTTAACCCAACATATTATCCCAAAGTACCTCCTAAATGAGGAAGGTCTGGAAATTAAACTCTCAGACTCTTGGTTGACTGTATTGTCTCGATAAAAAATACACTTGTGGGGAAATTTTTCTTTTTTTGACCAACGATTGATGTGGTCAACAGATGGGTTATGGCGAAGTGGAAATTGAAGGGAGGTGTGACTTCGAGCGCCATGCGTAGTGGCCTCTTCCTGTTAAAAGTTACTGCTGAGGAGGGCCTTATAACAATGTTGTCTGGCTCATGGACATATGGAAAGCATTGCCTATCCTTATGTAGATGGAAACCAGGGTTTGAACCCGCGGCAGACTTAAATAAGACAACAGCCGTGTGGGTGAGGATGCCAAGACTTCCATTGGAATTCTGGGATGAGCAAATTTTTAGGATTGGAAGCACGCTCGGGCATTATGTGGCTATAGATGACGTGACTAAGGCAAAATCCAAGTTAGTTTATGCCCAGTTTTTTTTGTTAATGTTGATTAAAAGAACTTTACAATGAAAGCTGGGAAAATGGACCCAGGCTCTAGTATATGAAAATGCCACTATTTATTGCTAGAAATACTTCAAACTGGGACATATTATCTCGGACTGCAGAGGACCATCGGAGAAACAACTAAAACTCAAAGGAATATGCTCTCCCCCCTAGGTGGATGAACATAAAAGTGATGAAGTCTCAGAGGATGGGACAAATGTTTATCCATTCACTGATGGAATCCTAAAATTAATGGAAACTCCTATTAAATTCATTCCCCCTTCAAAGGACTCTATTTCTCTCATGAAGGCTCTGGTTGTGGAGCTCTAAGTCCACTAAAAAGCATTTGGAGGATGGAGAAATTGTCTCCGCCCCAATTGCCAAAACTCTTTTGTCCCTAATGGCAAGGTGGTGTTGGAAAATATCGACTCCTCTTCATTGAAGATTAAGAACCTGGATTCCAAAAACACTCCCTTCTCCCTAGGTGCTACTACAAGTAACCAAATGCCTAGAGATGAGGAAGAATGGACTACTCAAAAAAGGAAAACCAGAGCTAAGAAGATTGATGTTGGGGTGTAAAATAAGATTGGTTATCCATCACAAAGGCTTTCAAGGCAGAAAGAGGTAGCAAGGGAAATTGCCAATGGGAGGCAGATGACCCTTGATGTTCCTTTTAGAAGTAAGGAATGAAGGTCCCCTCATGAAATATGAGGGGGTTGAACAACCCTCATAAATAGTTTGCACTAAGGGATTGTATTTTGAGAAGATTGAGATTCTTTTAATTCAAGAAGTGAAAATGACTGGAGAAACCTTTTCCACAATTTTTGGCACCATATGGCTAGGGTCTGCCTTCTTCATTAGTGATGCTAATGGAGCCTCTGGGAAAGTGGTTACTATGTGGGACCATAGAAAAATGAAGGGGGACATCCCTTCATCTTCATCTAATTATCTAGCGGTTTCGTTCAATTCGAACAACTGCTCATGACATCTTTTCAATGTTTATGCTCCTAACACCTAGTTTGGCCACAAATTGGTGAGGGAAGAAATATTTACTTTTATTATAAATGATTAGGATTCATTATGGATGGCTAGAGACTTTAACTCACCCTTATTCCCCTCTGAAAATCTTGGTGGAGTCATAGATTACTCGGATAACATGTTTGACCTGACAAACTTCATTAGCAAGTCTGGCCTCTTTGACATTGAATTGGCTAGATAGCTCTTCACCTGGCCCAACAACCGTAAAGGGAATAGTCTTAACCAAGTTAGGCTTGATAGATTTCTTGTGTCCGTTGAATGGAATATTGGATGTAATGCCATGCTTAATGCCCTCCCAAGGACTATTTCAGACCATAACTTGTGATGTTGCATTGGATCGACAAACCCCCAAGTGGACCTCACCCTTTTCATTATGAAATTATGTGGGCCTCCCACTTGCTTTCAGAAGTTGTGTTTAGAGTTGGTGGGATGATCCTGTGTAGGGCTCAACCATGTTTTGTGTTTCGCAAAAACTGGATCTCATCAAGAAGCAAGTGAAAGTTTGGAACCAGGTTACTTTTGGGAATATCTTCGCCCAAAAGAAAGAAATCAATTCAAAATTGGAATCTATCCAAAAGGTAATCGTTATGGGTGATTGCTCCCTTTTTACCCATTTTGAAGAAGAGAAGTTGAGGGGATAGTGGAACTAGATATTAAGAAGGGAGGAGCTCTTTTGGAAACAAAGATCAAGGGTTCAGTGGCTGAAAGAGGGGGAGAAAATTTTTGCCTTTTTCCATAGGTCAATAAGCAAGCACATGAAGCAAAATACTATACGAAGTTTGAGGAATGACCTAAATCAAAAAATAACCGAGGACTCTCAATTGGGGGAGTTTGGTTGCAGATTATTTTAGCGATGCTTATAGAGAGGATGGTAGAGGTCAATTTGTTGCTCTTGAAGAATATCTCTTTCAGTGTCTCCCTGAGGCATTCAATCCCAATGACAATAACCAGATACTTGCCTCGGTTATGAAGGAGGAAGTTAAGATTTTTGTTTTCTCTATGGGTTCTTTTAAGACACTGGGCCTTGACGGTTTCCTACCAGCATCCTTCCAAGTATTCTGGGATATTGTGGGATTCGATATTACTATGGCAACTAAGGTCTTCTTTAGAACGAGAAAATTGCTGAAAAAGCTCAACAACATATTCATTGCCTTCGTTCCTAAAACTCAAGAGCCTAAGAGACTTACTAACTTTAGATCGATCAACTTATGCAATACAATCTATGAAATCTTTTATAAAGTCCTTATGAGTAGAATTAAACCCTTTTTGGATGGTTTTATCAATTGTAATTAGAAAGGTTTTGTGTCGAGGAGACAAATTTTGGATGTTGCTATCACTACCCATGAGGTTATGCATTCTATGAATATGTGTCACTTGCCAGGTATGGTTCTCAAACTTGATATCTCAAAGGCCTATGATAGGGTTCGATGAGAATTTCTCTTTAAAGTTCTTTTGAAACTAGGGTTCCAAGAGAGGCTTATCAATCTTATTAGACAATGTGTTGAAACTTTTAGATTCTTGATTATGGTTAATGGTGTTCTATAGGGATTTTTTGGAGTGGCCAAGGGTATTAGACAAGGTGACCTACAGTCCCCTTATTTACCATTTTAGCTGAAGTTTTGGTTAGGAATTTCTTGAATATGGTGATCTTGGGAAGACTTCAAGGTGTTAAATCAACCTCCACCATCCCTCCTATAGTTTTGTAGCAATTTGTGGATGATACTATCCTATTTGGAAGAGCTTCAGTGGTTGAAGCTAGGGAATGGAGAACCTTTCTTAATGATTATGCCAAGGCTTTAGGGCAACACATTAACTTAAAAAAAATTAGTCTATACTTTTTTAACACTAGGGAAAACTTGCAGTCTAAAATCAAAGCCATCCTTGGTTGTCAAAGTGTGGCCCTCCCTAGAATGTACCTTCGTCTTCCCCTTATTGTTAAGGATGTGACCCCGACATTTTGGACTTCTATCTGGAGAGATTACAAAAGAAGCTGGTGGGGTGGAAAGACAAACTTTTCAACAGTGCTGGGAAACTACAATTACTTGTAGCCTCGCTCCAGGGTATACCTATCTATTTCTTATTTTTTTTAAAGATTTTTGGTTCCATGGTAGGAAAACTTGAAAAAATCCAAAGGAGCTTTCTTTGGATAGGTATGGAGGAAAAAAAATAGAATGGCCCTTGTCAATTGGGAGACAGTCTGCGAACCTAAGAATTTGGCGGGGCTAGGAATAAAAGAAATAACCACTATTAACGAAGCTCTTATTTCTAAGATAGGATGGAAGTTTGCCCTTAACACTTCTAACTGGTGCAAAATTATGGGAGCTAAATATATTAACTCTGAGAATTTTCTTAGAACCCTCTCTTCTATTGGTTTCCCAAGTGGATCAAAAATTTGGAATAATATCCTTAAATGTAGAATTCTTATCCAATCGGGCTTGAAATGGTAGGTTGAGAATGGGCACAAAATTTGGTTTTGGGAGGATGTCTGGATTGGGGACATGCCTTTGATTTTTTATCAAAATTTTAGATGCCTCTATGATAATGCTAGAAGCTTTTTCAACACTCTTGTGATGGATTATCTTACCCCCTTTAATGGTTGGAAGGATCTTACTCAATGCTTTTTGAACCAACCATTTTTGACTCAAAAGGTAGGGGAGCTACACTATTGGTATTAAGGCTCTTGGTCTTGAAGGGGACTCAAATTTGATCATTAAAAGGGTGAAAAGCCGATATAGACCTTGTTGGTCTGTTGAGGGAATCATTGGGGATATTAGGAAAATCATCTTAGGGTTGGACTTGTTTGACATTGTCTATTCCTTTAAAGAGGGTAACATGGTTGCAGATGCCCTAGCTTGTATGGGTATTGAAACTGATGACACTAAGTGTTGGAGGAACATCAATTGTATCCCACCTCATGTTAGAACTCTCCTCGAGGGAGAGAGAAAAGCCAATTATTCTTTGAATTGAGTTTAAAAATTCTTGGTTACAAATTACCCTGTTTTACATATCATTTTTGTTGTGCAAGGGCTATTTTGGTAACAACTTAATTAATCAAAGGTGGGAAAATGATAGTGTGACGGGGAATTTGAATTGGCTTAGAAGGCGATAAGGGCTTGGGGTAGGAGATGATTATGTGGAGGGCTCCCTATGCAATATGCTGAGATGGATTACAGGGAAACACATGGACCATGTGAAAACCTTGAAAGATGTCCCAATGATGGAGTTGGTATCATGATGGGACAAAAAAGGTGAAATTTCGAGACATTTCAAATTTAGGAAATCCAAGGATAGATTTGGCGATCAGGGCCACATTAATTTCTCATAATAGAATGTGTTGTCTGCGTGAGTGTGATTTTATGAGAAGGACAAAGAGCTTGGTAGACGAGATTAGCACAATTTTTAATGATTATAACCTTTTCTAATTATTTACGCCCTTCTTCTCTTGCAAAATGACTTGTGGTTTTCATGAAAATAGTGTGGGCCTTTCTGCTACTGTGATTGATTGTGATATAATGGCTGGGTATAGGGTTTGAGTTGAACCAAGCAAGCATGACGAGTTAAAAAACGATTACACTATGTGGCACGTGTGTTATGAGAGGGGTGTTTCTTAGTTTATTGATAGTATTAATGGATACGATGAGGGCCTCTCTGTCCAGTTTACTACTTCTTGGTCTGATAGAAGGGTTTCGATGGGGGGAATTTTGTTTGAGGTTAATGGAGAAGTCATAGAGAAGTCTATGGGATTGCCAACTACGGGCTGGAAATTGAAAAAAACAAGCCGTGTCTTTGATAATGAGAGCCTTAAATAGATCTTCAGAGGAAACAAGAGCTCAGTGAAGTTGCATGGTGAGTTTGATAGATAGCTTCCATGCCCTTGGAACTGGGTATGTCTCATGATCATGAAGTATTTACCCTAGAGGGAAGACATAAAACCTTTTACTTTTATCATTTACCACTCCTTTATTACTTTAGAAATCGCAACCTCATTTCTTTTCCATTTTATCTTCTTAATTCACTGGAATGCTTGGTGAATGAGGTTACGGGGAGTGCCAAGAGCCAAGGGAAAATGTCCGTTCCACTACATCAAGGTTTGATTTTCTACCTCTATTATTTTCACCCGGCCTTGTGCCCCCCTAGGTAAATTATTGTGCAAGAAGTGCTGCTCCCTGCTACCCTACCTCATGCCAACCCCATTGATATCCCTGGTTCCATTTTGAAAAAAGATATCAAATTCCCATATGATGGAAAAGTTGTGTCTTGACCTGGGTCGTTTGAATCTCCCTTGGTGACTGAGAGTGAACATAAAGAATCCAAGTGCAAAGCCTTCGCCTCTGCTGGTAACAACAAAAGAAGGAAAAAGTTTACCCCCTTGGCTAAAAAAATCAAAATTTCTGAGTGAGGAAGAGGATGAGGAGGGCGAAGACTTGAGTAAATGTGAAAATACCCCTAGACGGTCCTTTAGGTTGACCATCCACTCTATTGAAAAGGGAAGGCCGAAGAACATTGTGGACTATGAAACGAATGAGGAGGATGATTTGGGTAGCAAAGAGAGGAGGGAAGGAAGAGTGCTAAAACTAACAGAGGAGGGGATAAAGAAGAGGAGAAAGAAATCTCTACAAATGATGATAGGTCCACTCATATTTCTGAGAGCCCAATTGATTTCATAAATGATATGATGCCTAATATTATGGAGATAAACAAACTGAAGGTTGAAGGGACCTATAACTTCCAACAAGATGGGACCTATTTTGGTTGCCAGACGAATGCCATGGAGCTGGAGAAGGTTAAAGCCAAGGTTGTAGATCTTGAAAAGAATCTAGGGAGTGTTTCCCAATTTAGTCTGAGAGTCGTGCATAGCTCGATCACATCCTTGTGTTTAATGTAAAAGAAGATATTGGGGGCGGACAAAGATGAAGACGAAATCCAAGTTCCTTACTGAGGATTGGTCCAGTGTTCTCCACTTGGTTGATTGCAAGTTTAAGTGATGGTTGCTAGAGTTGTCTTAATTTTTGTTGTCATTGCTGTTAATGCTGGTTATGGCCACTGTAGGCCCTATGTTAAGATTGTTTCTTATTTTGATAATGTTTATGTTTATGGCCATAGATGGCCTAATTTCAAGACTTTTGTTAGGATGCTAAAGATGTTAGCATTGCTATATATTGGTCATAGTTAGTTTTTGATATTAGTTAGCTGTTAATGTGTTGCGAATGTGCTATTAATATTTTGTTAAACTTACGCTCGTTGGGTTGTTGTTTTTGGGACAACACCCTTGTTTTGCTACTTTTTAATATCAAAAACTTATATGCAACTTAAATGGACCAAATACCTTTTAATAAATCATAAATTTATTTTATCTCTAACTTTTATATCCAACACCAAAGAACCTTATAGTTGAACACAAACAATTATTTGTTGTTATAAAGACAACATATTATTAAATATAAAATACAACTTATATTGCACACAAAGAAACTAATTGTTCAACAGTAAAACCTTTGGACAATCCCTCACATTTCATGGAAGTAAAATAAGGTATTTATTGTGTTCACCTTTTATATTTCTGATAAGACAAATTATTAATATGAAATACTCCAATGCATATACATTGCTACCCCAATAGTTGTACAATTAAGAATGATATTTTTTCACTATGATAAGTGTACTTGTTTAAGTGAGCATCTTAATTTATAAATGACACACTTATAGTGGATAGCTATGATATTTTATTTGGAACAAAAAATATTTTATTTTACTTGTTAATGAATGCAGTCGTGCCTTTTTTATATAACATTTATAAGGTCTCTTATGTTCAAGTATTGGCCCATTTTGACCATCATTTGGTAATTTTTTATTTACATGTGGATTATTTATTTACAATATATGATAAAAATATGTGGCAAGGCTGGATATTATAAGCACAAGTGGGTGTACAACTATTGGACCTTGTAAAACTACTAGCTCCTCTTCCCTATACCTACACAAGCAAGCTTAAAACATCATTTCAAACATTAACATTTCTTAAAACAACATCGTAGAAGTTTCCTTCTTTGATTCATTCAAATACCTCATCTTTACCACCTTCTATATTTATTGGAATAGAAAAATCATATTTATTTTAATATAATTATATATTGATGTATAATATATTTTAATAAAGTTGGATTCAATTTTTAATTTCTCATTATTTATTTATTTATACTTATCTTCATATATTGCATCGTATCTATTCTTATATAGATTATATATGTGCATCCATCATTTATTATACATATGTATACTCCAATACATTTGTTTATCACCTTTATATTAGCACACTCTTGTCTAAGGTCAATCACATAATGTGTGGAAGTGATCTTGCACAATGTAAAATTTTATTGTAAAATATTTCACATTTCTTATGAATTCACTTGATATATGTCAAATACAACTAGTTTCTATTTTTTAATTTTATGTGAATCCATTATTTAATTCATATTCATAAGTCCTATACGTTAGGAGAATAATTCTTTTAGGAACACTGTTTGAAACACTAAAAGAAATTTAATTTTCAATACACCTAGAACACTTGTAGTTTCATTGTTGTCATTAACATTCTTGTACTATCAATGAAGGAAATCAATTTAAGTGAATTTGGACCTTGGAATCTAACCATTTCCTACAAATGTTTTTAAATATCACCAATCCATGGTAATTGGCAAAAGATAGATATTATGAGAAATTTTATCATATTTATCTACTAATAAGAGATTCATTCTTGTGGACCATTGTAAATCACTTCCACATGACAATTTAACATACCCAAAATGAAGTTGGGAGTTTTTCTTTTAAAAAAAAGTGACAATTACAAAATTATTCCACACTATACATGAAATCAACATAAATAATCAATAAAGTTATTTGCATTAAATCAAATATCCAAGGTACATAAATAGTATGAGCAAAAATAGTACATCATCCAATATTTCATAATACAATAGGTAAAGTACTTCAACTATTAATAATTAATTACGTCAAGTACAAATAGACCAATAAGAGAAACCACCCCATAAAATAAATGGTTTTCTCAAAGCACAATATTACATTAAGTCTCCAGCTTGAATCTATTAGTCTCTCCAATCTCCGATAATTGATATAAAGTTATGTATTGAAGGAACAAAATCCTCATAACCATCTTCTCGATAATAAAATAATCAACCAAAGATTCAAAAGTGTGGAGTAAAAGAACAATATTAATGTTTTATTGATTCAATATCTTTTATGCACATAGATATATAATCTTATCAATAGATAAATAACATATTGAAGATGAACCATTTCCACAACACATATTCACCACATCATTAAAAAATAATTGAATTACATCAAGCCTACCAATTCTTTGCAATACTTAATAGTTCATTAACTAAAGCACCTAGAAAGTACACAAGGTACAAAAATAAAAGACATATACATGATAACGACGAATTACTTATAATTTAATATTACATACTTAATAATATTAAGATCCACTAACAATTAAATATTAATATTATAGGAAAAACGTTACTCCTTACATTGAATATTGCGAGAGAACTCACCATCATGTATCATTCATCTTAAAAAATATTCACATGCTCAAAATTGAATAACACGCATCCCATAATACATGTGCATTATCATCTTAGCACAATTCTATTATTTGAGATGTAGAACGAACCTAAAATAATAAGAAATACAAGAACACAAAATATATGATAACAATTAACTAGCATATAACCATAAAAAGACACAAAGAACAAGAACAATATTTCAATGATGAAAACAACAACACAGGACACAATACTGACTAATAATAATATTTACATTGTTGGCAATATGTGTTGTTATTGATGTCAACCCGATGTTTGACAATATATGTTGTTCTCTATTATTGTTGTTGATGATATTGTGATTGGTTTGGATAGAGATGTAGTTTTTAAGGAAGTGATGACATAGTCGTATGTTCATGTTTGTCGGTGTATGAGGAGATTGTTGGCAGCTGATTGTCAGTTATTGTCATGAAGAGATTGATATAGATGATAATTGAATATTGGTTGTAGAGGGCTTGTTGATGTACACCTTCTTGGGGTCTGATGTCTACACTTAGTATGGTGTTTTGATACAGTTGATGACACTGATAATATGGCCGATGGAAAAGATAGCATGATGAGGATTAGATGGATTGAGATATTAAGATGAGGATTAGATGCATGACAAGAGAATGAAGATGTTGATCCTATGTATATGGTTACGAGTGAGAAAATGATGTTTCTGGGACATTCTAGTCCTTGGAAGGTTGATGAAGCAAGTTGGTGCAAAATTATATATTGATGTCTATTTGGAAGAACACTTTCCATTCCTCCGCATTTGATGATATGGTCTTGTGAAATTGAACATAATGTTTATGCTTTGTGGACATTTCACTTCTATCTATTTAGGTCCTTTGTGTTGCAACTAATGTGGTTGGTGATTCTAGGTGGCTGATAGTGTGGTTGCTTGTCAGAGTTTGTAATGTCCCCTTTTTGGGACTTTAGAAGTCAATTAAATAATTAAATTTTAAGTTGTCAAATTATATCAAATTTAATGACAATTTAATTTAATTATTTAATAAAGTATTAAAATGACTTAATGGAGCTCAGTGAATAGCTAATAAATTTTTAATTTAAAAGAGGGAAAATAAAGAGACAAAGAAAAAATAACATGAAGGGACAAACAAGAAACGAAGAGTTACAGGGTTGTGCTATAAAAGAACATTGAGAGGCTCATTCTGATTATGCTTAGTTTATGTTTGGTTATTGTTTCCTCTTGGAGAATTCTGGGAAGCTCTGGCTTTCAGTAGGTTTGAGGACAGGAAGCCTCGAGCTTGGAGGCAGTTGACGGAATCCCATTGTCTGTTGGAGATATCATTCAAGTGTCTCACTTGTGTGTTGAATACATACTGCTGGTATTTCCAATCTGACCGTAAATTCTGTGGTTGAGATTGGATGTTTCTATTGGTTTTCTACTGGAGAGTTAATGTTAATATTCATAAGCAATTTTAGAGTTGGTTTCAAACTGTTATAAACGATTTTCATTTGTAAATTGTTGCAATTTATTGGTTGTTTATAGATTAAATTTAATGCAGATGATTTCATGAATATTCGTGTGAAATGTTTTGTTAAAAAATCTGGTAATATCTATGGGGGATATTATAGTGGTATCAGAGCTGGTTCTCCTCCAGCCTATGACAGAAGTGCAACTTGATTTCTTGGACGGGCTTATTTAATTCTTTGAAGACAGATTTTGCAAAAATAAAAGTATTTTATATCTGATGCATTTATCTTTGGCGTGAGCTATTTGGTTGCAAAATAATTGAAATATATTTGAAGAACAAGGTTTTAATTGGTTTAGTTGTTTGCCACGAGTCTGGTGTTTGCGGAGGTAAGAACTATCGCAAGTGTGAAACCGTGAGTTCCCTTCTTTGGTGAATGCCTGAAACGACATTTGCAGATCATCGTTGCAGTGAGACGTTCCCGTGGATTGCTGTTGTCGTGAGAAGTGGTGTGTTGGGTAATGTAAACTTTCAAAATTTATGAAGCTTTACATTATAAGTTGGTGTTTTCTGTGTACAAACAAAGTCTCAGGATTTTTGGTAGCCACCTACTGAATCAGAGTTGGATAAGCAGCATAATCTTTGCTAATTCTGGGTGCCATAACGAGTAGTAAAATCATTATGAGGAGTTTCTAGCTTTATATTCCAATTTGTAGTGTGGAGGTTTCAAGGATTGCTGTATTGTCTTGTTCGAAATGATATAGCACAATACAAACTTGACATGGTAATGATGGTTTCTGGTCTGCGAATACCCAATATTGGATACATCAGACTGTAATAGGTGCTGAAGATGTCTTGTATAAGGTAGAACCATAACGGTGCTGGAGATATTGTTGAATGCACAGTCTGACATTGGGAATAAAACAATTCCTATCAATGTGGCTTTTGAGATCTTCATGGGAGAGCTCAGGAAAATAGTACAGACTACAGTTTTGCATCAAGCCTATATTCTTGTTATAATTTTTTTGGTGTTGTCTCTAGACAACTATTTGCTTAACTGTTGGGAGTGAATTTCCATCAATAATTCTAATTAGAAGCCATTAATTGTATCTACTGGAATGGAGATTTAGGTTTCTTGTGGTTGCTATGATTCCAGAATGGTAGCTATTGTATCAGGTTAGAATATCACTCTACATCTCTGTATTCTGGAGCAGCAAATTCAAACAAGGAAATTTAGTAATTTACTGATGTTCTTGAATTTTAGTCTTCATTTTAGTAAATTTAAATGCAAGAATTGTTTAGCACAGCTATCCAAGAAACTTAACACATTATTGTTTCAAAGATTTGAAACAAAGGAAAGAAAACACAAAGTCAAGTTGGATTCAAAAAGTAGGACATTGCATTACTTTGGTAAGCAAATTGTTTTACAAAATGCTTGTCTAGTTGAAGTGGCAAGGTAGTGAAAACAAAAATTACCAGACATGGTTGCCCATTTCAATCGTTATCAAACAGAGGCAGCATCTTACAAACTATGGAAGTGTACATCAGATTTGGTAGATTTGGTAGGACATTCAGTTTGGACAAAAAAAAAAAAAATGAAGACAATGACAGATATGAAAAGTGTTCTCATTTCAAAAGAACTCAATTATACATTTAATGGTGTTCAACTAAGGGACTTGCATAAAGAAAAGGAAATAGGAAACTGGCTCCATGTAATTGGTTTGCAATTGGAGTCCATTAAAGTTCCTGATGGTGTTCTCTCGAAGTTGCAGGAATTAGATTCATATTTGTCCAAAGTAGACCAATCAGATTAGAGGAATCTGAATTGTGCGTTGCAGCCCTCAATGCTTGCTTTGGTCCATCACAGGTTACTGGAACATCCTTATGAAGAGTTCAGACTTGCAATGGCTACTTGTTTCAGTGAGATTATAAGAATAACAACTCCTGTAGCACCCTATAATGATAACATATTGAAGAGAGTTCTACAACTGATTGTGGAGAGCCTACATGGGTTACATGATGTCAAAGCGCCTACTTGTGGTAAGAGGGCTAAGATTTTAGAAATCATGGAAAGTAATAGATCATTCATCATTAAATGTTGGATCTCAAATGTGAAAAAATGATTTTTCAAATGTTTCAGTGTTTCTTAAACAAAATCAGGAAACATCATCCAGATAATGTGAGGGCTTGTATGCAAACCTTTATATCCTTAATCTTAGATGAAGATGATGATATTTATATCCGGTTGCTATTAGACTTGTTGGCCATTTAGAGGAAGGAACATGCTATATCACCTATTGCTTATGAATTCTCCAAAAGATTGATTGAGCATAAAATTGAAAGGTTCAAGAAACATATGACTAAAAATGAATTAATCTCAATGGGATTGCAGGTTGTAGGGACTCCCCAAAAAAGTAGGAACTAAATGAGAAGGGAGCAGATTTGTTTTACATGCTAGGAGAATTGGACACCTAATCATATTTGTGGGGAAAGTAAGGATGATAAATTAGCTAAAGAGGTATGGACCAACAATGAAGAAAATAGGAATGCCACAACTTTGTTCCAACAAAATATCACAAATGCTTGTGAGGAGATAGATTCGGCTATTATTGTTAATAAGGGATATACAAATCTCTATATTGGTCACTTAGAGGTTGTTATTGATAAACATTTTGATGAGGATGGTCTTACTCAAGGAAAGAGCATATTGGAGTCCCAAGATGTTTCCAACAAAGTTTATGAATCTTCACATGATGAGAAATTGTTTGAGATTGATGACATAACAAAAACTTGGACTTTGTATGATTAGGAGTTTGAGGCTAATGCTGAAATTGATGACATCCTTGAGAGGTGTGATTAATCATCTTCTCTTAATAAAAATAGTTCATTGATGGATGATGGTGTTTTGGATGACCAATCAAAAAATTCATTTCAAAATGATAATGATGAGAAACATACTTTGATGGATCAGCTAAAAGTTACTAATGATATGGTTGTTGCAGCCTTAGTATGTTATGTTGACAATCACAAGATCATTGAGAATATTTACAAGAAGGCTCGGGTGGAAAATACTCAAAGGGGTATGGAAGGTGATTCTTATGTTGCTAACTTGCAGATGGTCAAAGTGGCTCTGAAATCAATGAAATCTGAATATTTGTATTTACTTTTAGACATGGATCACATTTTAAAGGTTGCTGAAGTATATGCTAATAAATTGAAGGAAAAGGAAGATGAGGTTAATAAGATCATCAAGGAGCTTAACAATACATAGGAGACATTGGAGAATACATAGATTGCTCTTCAAGAAGCAAAAAATCAGATTTTTGTCACTAATCAGTTCAGGGAGCAAGAGAACAGAGGAAGGATTGGGTTTTTCAAGGAAGTGATTAAGGAACTTCATAGAATACAACAAACTTATGACTTGGATAGCTTTCCCAAAAGATCAAGTAATAAATTTTTGGACCAACCAAAACTTCAGTATGAGTTGGGAGTAAAGGATAATATTCAAGTTGTTGACAATTCTTTGTTTGAGGTGGATGTTGATCGTACATTTGATAATCCACTCTTCAAATTGGATGAGGGAGTTCTTTCCGACTCCAGTGATGAAAATGGAATTGATTGCATGATTTGGGACCCAATTATAGCTCCTAGTGACGAGTTTTGGCCATAGGATAGGAATAATGGGTTAATTTCTAGAGTTAGTACTACTGCTCACTAATAAGCCTACATATGAGTTCAGATTCTGATCTACATATGAGCTAAATGGATTCTTTGGTTCAACAGATGAGTAGTTCTTGGTTGAGGGTAGATGGTAGGTATGATTTGATAAGAGGAAATTATTTTTCAGCTACTTCCTTACTCGTGATTCTTATGTATTCAATGACATTTCAGATTTTTACTGTTGTGCTAGTTCCTTCCGAGTGTTGGCATTGACTTCAGAGTACTTGCAAACTTCAGTTTAGCTAGTTGTGGGGCATCTTTTGGGCACGAATCAATTATTCTTCACGTCCGTCTGGGCTAATTTGAGTCATTATGGTCACTTCATAACATCAGTATGTGTGCTTGCAGTGAGTTGGGTTTGTTGGAATACTCATTTTTCCTACACTAGCATTTGGAGAAAAAATTGTTGATGTCATGTTGTCAATAGTTGACTACCTAAGTAGTACTTGGAAAGTGATTGGCAAGGAGTTTTCTGAGGTGGTATTTCTTGAGTTACCTTGGCAAAATATATATCATGGTATTGATCTCAGTGCTCTTAGAGTTTCCAGACCTATGAGAGTTGTTATGGATTACATCAACAACTCAACATGCACCGATATGTTTTATTGTGTGCCTATGATGAGTCTTATGCACTTCCATGGGAGATCAATCATAGTTGGTGAGTTGTTCAGTGTTGATAGCTCTTTGAGTACTACTATCTCCTCATATTTGATAGTTTTGACAGGATGATAATGTGGAATCCTGGCATTGGCATAATTGGTGCATTACTTCAATGGGATTTTGACGAGTGACTTTACAATTCTAGGCATGCTGTTTATATCAGAGTAGCACAGCGGATTGGTGGATAAACATTCTTGAGGTTCATATGGGATCTAAGTGTATATGGTGAAAAGTGAATAATGGAAACAACAATATTGAAAGACTAACAAAGATCCAACCACAAAACCCCATCCTAACAATAAAAATGATCCACCATACACAAATCAAGATACCTAAGACCATGCAAATAAATAAAACAAAACAAGATATACCGTTCACATGTCAAGTAGGGTTTCAATCTCCATTGTCTCCTATCTCCATTGATCTTGTTTGATATATTTGCTCTCAGATTTTATGTGTGCACAAGAGCTCAACAAAGAACAAAATTGTGGTTGATAGCTTGATCACAAGAAGGCTTAATTGAAGCATTTGTTAGGGTTGATAATGAAAGAATTATCCCCTTATATAGAGAATACTGTAAGAAATGAAGGGATAAGATTAAGAGGTGTAAAGATAAATGGTTGGCTAGGATTAAAGGGTAGGTAGAGGAAATAATTAAATGATATAGGGGGTAGGTAAGAGAAGAAGTAAGAGATGAATGACATGTGTAATGGGTAGAAAAGGGTAATGAAATAATTAAATAAATAAAGATTTATTTAATTAATAGAGGAAGTGGGATCAATTAAATAAATAAAATATTTATTTAATTTAGGAGGACAATTTAAATAAATAAAAGTATCTATTTAAATGAGGAAAGACTTAGAAGATGATTAATGAATTAATTAAATAAATAAACATTTATTTAATTAATAGAAGACTTAGGATAAAATAATTAATTAAAAAAATATATTTATTTAATTAGACAGGACAATTTTAGGTGTAGATACATTTTGCCCCTTTGAGACAATGCAACTTGTCATGTTGGCTCAGAGAAGATAAGATAAACTGATACAAAGTTGTCCCAAGACCAGAATGATATGCTCCCTCGAGAGATTGGATGAAAACGTTTGAAAAGATCACATGGAATCTCTCGATAAGCAAGAAAGGCTAGAAAGGATTGACAAGATAAGGTGACAAGGTCACACAGGAAGAAGAGTCTGACACAAGTGACTAGGGTTAAGTAGCCTATATGATAGGGCCACAAGGAAAACATCCTCATTTACATCCACACAATTAAGAGATTAGAGTGTAGAGAGAGCTTAGAGCAGTCAGAGCAACCAGCGACAATGGATAGAATTCATAGGTTCAATCTAGTCTAGAGGACATGGGTGAGCCGGTAAGTACTCGGAAGCCTCTTTGTACGTTTTTGCATTTATTGCTATCATTAATGCATTTTAGGGTAGATAAAAAAAAAGCGAAATCGATGTTTTGCACTATGAACGCGTCTATGTCAATGCCAGACACGTCTAGGTGGGATAGTTGCGTCTAGGTTAGGTTTGGTCGCGTCTACGAGTGTAATTGCGTCTAGGTTTAATAGGGACATGCCTATGTGTAGAAGGCACGTTTGTGTCATAAAGGCATGTTTGTGAAATTTAAGCGCTTCTATGTAGGACAATAGTGCATTTGTGATGTATAGGTGCATCTAGGGAAAGCAAGAACATCTGGGTTGATGAAAACCCCATTTGCCTTGTAAAAACATGTTTGTGTCTAAGTAAGTAGGCTCAAATCGGTAGTTCTATGATGAACATACACTGTCGATTGCATAAGTTGCTGAGAGGATACACTCAAGCAGGTGCCCTAGGGGGACAAACTGAGAGATAGGCTAGAATTGACAATTCTGTGATAAACATACGTTGTCAATTAGATAAGCTGCTAAGAGGATACACTCAAGAAGGGCCTCTAAATAGGATCAAGTGCAATGTGATGAAAATATACACTAGGATGCAACACCATGTGATAAACATAAGCACTAGGATAGAAGTAGCACTATGTGATAGACATGAGTACCACTAGGATTGACGCAATTGTTTTGCTTGGATGCATGAGTACTTACCCCAGATAGAGTCATGAGAGAGATTCCATATGACATAGAGGTTACGACCAAAGTTGACCTTCGAGGAGTGGGAAACTATCGAGGGCATGGGATTGAGACATATCATGTATCTTCCTGAGATTCAGACAAATAGAGGATCATTGACTTCTCTAGTAGAGAGATGGCACTCTAAGAGTTGCTCGTTTCATTTGCTGACTCGCAAGATGTCGGTCACTTTAGAGGATGTTTATAGGATTTTGGGGATACTGATCCACGACGAGCTTGTGCCATATGACAAAGAGGGTAACATGGATGCACTGAGATTATTCTTTGGTGACCCAGAGCTAGAGATGAGATCGGGTCATGTTAGCTGGGATGTTATGCTAGCTACTAGATGGACACTACTGGCAGTAGTTTGAGGAGTGATTAGTGGTTACCTTTGTCAAGAAAGGGCGACACAAGGTATGTCTATTGGCTGGGGGAGGACTCTAGAGATGCCAGTGACACAACACACTAGATATGTATGGGGTATCTATGTATTAGCACATTTGTATCATGAGCTGCACCAGTTTGTGTATCTCATTGGCTGTGGGTTAGGGTGCTAGGTGACTCTATTACAGGTGTGGTCATATGAACACATTGCAGTGACTAGACCGGTTCACTTCAGAGGGAGAGGTTATGGAAAATCCTACACACACTTGTACAGTACTGTTGGCTTGATGATAATTTTGTAATAGATGACTTTATGTGTTGTCATTGATGGCAACTATATACACACACATATGTTCACATTATCATAGTGATCTTAGTTAAGACAAACTAGTACTACTCCTAAGTCTTTGTATTACAAATCGGTATAATTTGTATAGAGAATTCCAACCTGTTTGAACATGTCTAAGCAATATATGTAGACAATCGGTATATGCAGGAATGACAATTGGTTTTGGTCATTTTCACTGACACCAGTTTAAAGATATTGCGGAGATCAACAAGGAATCAAATGGAGGAGAATCGGTCTATGAGTTGGAAGAGGTTAACTCTTAACCGGTATCGATGTTCCAACTGGTTTCATTGATTGTGTGATGAGTTATCACTTGTCGTGACAAGTTATTCCTAACCAACAGATTTGGCGGTAATCTGTGATGTGTTATGTAAGATTGTCCAGATACACTACACCTAGGAAATTGTGATGAGGTTTTTGAGCCGACATGAAATCTAATGTCTATAAAATGACATTGTGATGAACTATTTTTATGATGTGAGATACAAGTGATGAGTTGATGCAACTTATCAAAGGAGTTGCAGAGTATGTTGGTGATGCAGTTTTGAGTGAGTAGAAGAGGATCTATACAAGCAAAATGTGCCATTTCTAGATTATACCACCTGTTGTTTTCTAATCACTATAATAGTTAAATCCCCTAACCGAGAAAGCTCTAACAAGCTTCATTGTACAAATCCTCTAACCAGGTGATCCATTAGTTTGGGTTTGAAATCCTCTACTGAGGTTACTCCTAACAAGGTACTACCTTTAACCGGGTATAGATCCTAATAGGGCATTGGGATCTTTAATAGGATTCGCTCCTAGCAGAGCACTTTGTAGACCTTAACCAGCCAGTTACCTATTTCTGCAGATAGTTAACTTGTGAGTCCCATCTCACAGTGGTTTTTCCCAGTTGGGTTTTCCACGTATAAACACTTGTGTTATAGTGGATATTTTACTTGTTGTGAATGCTTTATTATCACTTTGGATTGCATGCATAGTATTAAGTAAACTGGTTAACTATTTTTACTGGTTTGTGTCTAAAGTGATATTGTTTTTGCTATCACTGATTCAACCTCCCTCTTAGTGCTTTATAAGTATCAATTGGTATCAAAGCCTAACTTTATTAAGGCTTAGTAGCTTGGAAGGAAACCTTAAAGCCACTATGGGGGATATGATTTATTTAGAGATGGCTAGAGTTCTTGATGCAACCAAGGAAGATCTTGAAACCCTGAGGGTCATATTTAAAGCTTCACAGGTTAAAAGGAGAGATTTGACTGAGAAACTATTGGAGATCTCTGACAATAGTTCTTCAGATGAGGCCAACATTGATGCACTGGCTGAAGAAGTGGAAAAACTGAATGGTGAAAAGCTAAATCTGAGGAGAGAACTTGAAGCCCTAACAATTCGCATGAGTCAAAAATTTGAAGCAAGGAGGGTAGCTGAAGACCTAATCAAATAGATAGATCATGAGATTTCTAAGATCAAACAAGAGAATGTAGCTTTGCATGAACATTGGCATGAGGAGAAGGAAGAGAAAGAAGCTTTATAGTTAGATCTTGAAATGGAAATGTCTCTAAGAGAGACTCTGACAAAGCACAATGAAGATCTTACCAAAGAGCTTACTAAGGCTAATGGGAAGCTTGAAAATTTCAATAAGAGTTCTTCTATGCTGGATGAACAGAGCCAATCTCAGAGGATGAAAGGTGACACTTCTGGACTAGGATTCAATACATCTGAGAAAGGAGAATCTTCTGGTACCAAGAGCAACATACACAAAGGTAAAACAACTCCTAAGGCTAAGAAGACTACCAATAAGAAAGCTTTCAAACCTTTTTGGTTTATCTATCACAAACTTGGACATACTACTAATGTGTGTAGAAGCAGACCTAATGAGAACATAGGCTATAATGCTAATGCTAGATATGTGTATAGAAGATTTGAAGGTCATTGTTACACATGCAACATGTATGGACATAGATCATTTGAATGCAGATATGGAGAAAACAATCCGACACCTCACATAAATCCAAGACCTATTGGTGACTGGAGAAACATGAACTGCCAGAAACCCTGTCAACCGGTTTAGTCCATATGAAATGGAAAAGGTAACAAATGTGATTTGCACCATTTGCAATAATTATGGACATGTGTCTATGAACTGTAGAAGGAGAATTGGAAGAGGCAATACAAGACCTTGGAGAGCATCTAGCATGGCCTGCTATTATTGTCACAAACTAGGACACATGGAAAAGTTCTGTAGAACCAGAAAGAACAAACCGGTTAACCACTCTGAAGATTAGAAAGGTAAGAAGAAGGTTGATGTTGAAGAAACCAGAGAAGAGATGAACAAAATTTGGAAGAAGAAGAGTGAGGACAAGCCTACAGAAGAATTAAACTCTTCACCTATTGTGGAGAATCCTGCACCGGTGAACTGATCTTTTCAACAAGTCTAAGGGGAGCATAGCGGTAAATATACTTCCAGACCCCTTGAAGAGTGAGTTTTGCATTTCAAGTTTTTTTATGAGAATTATTGATATCATTTCCTATTGGTTTTCTATCGGATTACCAACTGGAAATATACCTATCGGTATAGGTGAGTTTGTTAAGCGGCATATTAGGGTTTGTTACCCTATCAGTTGTGCAATTAATGCAGCGGGTAAGTTTATATAAGGAATTTTTACTAAGTTAATTTTACCCTAATTGCATTTAAAGAAGAGTTTTTGAGTATTTGCAAAGCGAAAAAGAGAATTGTTAGCTGATTGTGAACATATTTGTGTTGTGGATCGAAATTTGAATCAGATTCAAAGACAAGAGAAGGCGAAACGGGTGTGCATTCGAGAGATCAACCGGAAACCCTGCCAATGCAAAGGGAATAAGGTATTCTTTTGTTAATCTCTCTTAAATCAAGATTATCTAGAATGGCATCATCGTCTACATAAGCAGAGAGACTTATGTTTATTGCTGAAGCTATGGAGTCTATGGAATTTGATAAAATAGAATCATATAATGCACTGTCTCAAGTTCTTGATGGTGTTATGATCAAAGGTGATTTATCCAGGTATATAGATTGTAAAATTGAGGATCTAGGATCATTGTCAATCTATTCACAACTCAAATATTTGTGTGATAAAAGTGGGAAAATCAAACCCAAATACATTAGGGTTTATGGAAAGGGTTTTCACAATGCAACATATTTTCTTGAAGATTTTGAGGAAGAGCATGTTAGGATAATCCTTAGTCATGTGCATGGAGAGAATATGTATCTTGACAGGTTGCACACAATCACAAATGAAGCAATTCATGCAGTGACTGGTTTTTGGAAAACTGGTGAAGTACCAAAATTGAGGACAATTTAAAAAAATACTGTGATTGCATTGACTTAGACCACTACTGACGGTCGTGCAATTTTGGTCAACAACATTGCAGATCAAGCAGTCAAATTTGCAACTATGGTCATTGATTATAGGATATTCCTTTTCAGCAAGATGAACAGTGTGCCATCTGCTGCTATGCATGTAGCCTACATGATGATTGTAGAGAATGCAGATTATGACTTGTGTGAGGAAATGAGAAGCCAATTGATGTTGAACCTAAAATAAATCAAGAATGGCAATAGTCAAAAGTTCAAGTATGGTCAATTGTTGATTGGTCTATTCTTTTATTTTTAGAATTTTCTACCAGTAATTGGTGACATTCAATGGTCGAAGGACATACCAATTACAAGTCAAATAAAAATTAGTATTAAGGCTGTGAAGAACACATTTCCTGTTGCCATGAATAAATATTTTAATGAATTTCAAAAGAAGATGAGCATGAGGTTAAGGCTACCTGATGAAGTCGTGAAACACTTTGAAAAAGACATCTATTTCATAGTAACCATTGACTTTTGCCTTATGGAGGCCATTGAACCCAAGGAAGAAAAGATGGAAGAAATGAGTTGTGAAGTCAACTATGACTTACTAATTGGTTATGCCAACAAAATTTTGGCATCTCCTAAGGATAAGAAGAAGAAAAGACTAGGAACTTACCAGGAAAGGATTGCACCTGCTCAACCCAGTAGCACCAAAGAGAAAAAGAAGAAAGTTGAGCAAGCACCTTCAGTGACCACTGGTAGAAGGGTGACAAGAAGTATTCAAGTCAAAAAGGAACCGACACCCAAAGTATATGCAAAGAAGCAAATTGCAACAAAGAAGAGAGGTAGACAACTCATTCTTCAAGAAGAATATGAGAATACTGACACTAAAGAGGAACCAACAAAGATGAAATTGACTGGTAAGAAATCCAAACCAGTAGGAGACATTTCAAAGCAAAGTACTCCTATTAATGTTACATCATACAAGCCTATGACTGATTTTGAGAGGACATTAAAAAAATTAGGGAGGAAATGGTTTGATAATGTGAAAGAATATTTTGATCCATTTGATGAAGGACATAAGAAACAAATTGTTCAGGAGGTAATCAACCATCTGTGTCAAAACAATCGATTGCCTCAAGATATTAAAAAGGACATTTATGACTCTTTGTATTCTATTCTTGAAAATAAATGGAAATTGGTTGTAGAACAGGATCAAGAAACTATTGATAGAGTTCTCATTTCATATTTTCCTAAATTACCTAGAGATAAATTATTAGCATTGATTGATAAATTCAAAGGACAATTTCATTCTAAGACAAGAAGACTAAGGTTATTGAGTGGAAAGACTCAACTTGGTGAAGATGATACTCATTTTATAGCCCAAGATATTCAAAGGATGAATGCACTTTTGGAAGGATATATTGACCAAATAGAGACTGGAGCTCAACCAAAGCTAGATGTAGAAGAGTTTATTACACCAGATGTTGTCTATCCTGTTAAAAATAAGGATGACGCCACTTCTCCACCGTTTATTTTCTTTGTAGATGATACTGATGAAATACAATACACTATTAACACCATTGGTAATATCATTGAACCAATTAAGGAATCTGTACAACAACCAACCACTACTAATACACAGGAAGTAGCTAGATCATCGGTCAATGAACCAAGTATGGATATTCAAATGCCACCAGAAAAATAACACCATTTTGAAAATCAATTGCCACCGGTTACTACAGCTACACAGGAGAAACAAACAGAGGCAGAGGCAGAGAAACTAGAGAAAGAGGTTGAAGAGAAGGAGACTAGAAAGAAAAAGGATGAGAAGAAAGAGAAAATAGAGGAGAAGATAGCTCAGAAAATAGCTGAATAGGAAAAAGAAAAGGTGAAGCATCAAATTGATGATGAGGATGACTCAATAAGCATTAAAGGACCTATAGATGTAGACAATATGAGTGCATCTTAACTTATTGAGATTGCTTCTGTGATGCAATCTAGGGCTCAAAAGAAAAGATTGAAAGAGCAGAGAAAAGAAGTAGAAACTATACAAACTACTATTGCTATTCTATCAAGTCTCCTACCAGAGACCGACACTAGCAATTTGACTACCCCTATCGGAAAGCTTGGAGAGTTGGTTGCTGATGCTTCTAACCAGCTAAAATCACTTGAAGAAGCAACCCATACCTTAGCTGAAAAGAATTACAGAAATAAGAGGGGAGAGAAATTAATGACATATATTGATAAAGGGAAGATTGCTTTATCTGTGAATAAAGATCTTTTGACAACTGTTGTTGAAAATGGAGGAAGGATTTTGGCCTATACATCTAACGTTTCAGGTTTCTATTCTGATTTGAAGAAGAGGCGAGAAGAGATAGAAAAGGAACTGGAAAGGATATGTACTGCTTACATACCTTTACAGGATTCCACCTTAGCAATTGGCAAATCAATTGATGCTTTGCAACATCGGCTAGATGTTTATGATTGTGAACAGGCTAAGTGACTTCGATCCTTGAAATAACTAAAGAACTAGTTGAGACCTAAAGTGGACATCTTACAATAGGCATACAAGGATGCATAAGCGGTTTTGGTGACTCCAGAGATGAGCACAGTGGATGCAATGGAAGAATTCACTGCACAAGTTATGACAACTATTGAGATCACTGAAACATTATTGGAAACATGGGATAATGATTTTACTCAGGTGAAGATTACTTTCAGTGTCATTTTCTTACAAATTGCAGTGAACACTACTTGAAAAACTCTTATATTTATGTAGTTTCTGATGAAAATTTTGATATAATATATATGTATTTTACTTTTCAATTTGGCATTGTTGTCAAAGGGGGAGAAAATATATGTATGTGTTATAAAATTTTGTATGTATTGTTAAGGGGGAGTAGAAATATATATGTACAATTTTTGTAAGCACACTTAGTTGTAAATTTTTCTAAGTGTTGCCATCAATGCCAAAGGGGGAGATTGTTGGCTTGATGATGATTTTGTAATAGATGACTTTATGTGTTGTCATTGATGACACATATATACACACATATGTTCACATTGTCATAGTCATATTAGCTAAGACAAACCGATACTACTCCTAAGTCTTTGTATTGTAGATCGATATCATTTGTATAGAGAAGTCCAACCGGTTTGAAGGTGTCTAACTGATATATGTAGACAACCGGTATATGTAGGAATGACAATTGGTTTTGGTCATTTTCACTGATAGCAGTTTGGAGATACTGCAGAGACCAACAAGGAATCAAATGGAGGACAAACGGTCTATGAGTTGGAAGAAGTTAACTCTTAACCGGTATCAGTGTTCCAATTGGTTTCACTGATTGTGTAATGAGTTATCACTGGTCGTGATGAGTTATTCCTAATTGAAAGATTTGGCAGTAATCTGTAATGTGTTATGTAAGATTGTCTAGATACACTGCACCTAGGAAATTGTGATGAGGTTTCTGAGCCGACATGAAATCTAATGTCTGTAAAATGACAATGTGATGAACTATTTTTATGATGTGAAATACAAGTGATGAGTTGATGCGATTTATCAAAGGAGTTGCAAAGTATGTCAGTGATGCAGTTTTCAGTGAGAAGAAGAGGATCTATACAAGCAAGATGTGCTATTTCTAGATCATACCACCTGTTGTTTTCTAATCACTACAATATTTAAATCCCCTAATTGGGAAATCTCTAACAAGCTTCATTGTACAAATCCTCTAACCAGGTGATCCATTAGTTTGGGTTTGAAATCCTCTATCGAGGCTACTCCTAACAGGGTACTACTTTGAACTGGGTATATCTCCTAACAGGGCATTGGGATCTTTAACAAGATTCGCTCCTAGTAGAGCACTTTATAGACCTTAACCGGTCAATTACCTATTTCTGCAGATTGTTAACTTGTGAGTCCCATCTCACCGTGGTTTTTCCCAGTTTTGTTTTCCATGTATAAAGACTTGTGTTATGGTGGATGTTTTACTTGTTGTGGATGCTTTATTATCACTTTGGATTGCATGCATAGTATAAAGTAAACTGGTTAACTATTTTTACCGGTCTGTGTCTAAAGTGGTATTGTTTTTGCTATCACTGATTCACCCCCCCCCTCTCAGTACTTTATAAGTCTATCAATTCCTACACTCGCTTGTATAGTATGATCACTTCTCAACCATAGATTGGGAAGGTGGACTATTGGAGACGAGTGATAGATGACATAGATAGTGTCATATGGAGACCCTATCTTGACTGTGAGGATTGGGAGGAGGACGCTGCAAAGCTTCCGTATGTTTTCAGGAGCAGGTATTTGATTAGGAAGATGCCTTATATACTGGACATACATCTCAATGACAAGGTATTTAGGAAGTTTGGGCGACAACAAAGGATGCATCAGGGATCTAGAGAGTTTGCACAGATGGTGCGAGAGCAGGTTCATTGGGGGCCGATTTTGTCCTATGATGTTGCAGTTACACAATTCGAGTAGATGGTTCCTATGCCATGGTATCTACTGAGGGATGTGGTTGACGTAGGTTGATGACTATTTTTCAACACACCCAGTACCGAGGTTGACAGATCCAGATGAGCCCGTGGTAGTGGAGGATGATGAGGATATGGGTGGAGAGAGATGGAGGAGGTGAAGGAGAGGAACAATGAGGAGGGTGGTGAGGGGCAGGTGTGGACAAAGGCATATTGGAGAGAGGGTCGAGGAGAGACAGGATCCACAGGGAGGGAGGCCACAAAGACCACCGAGGGGTAGAGGAGGACATGTCTTACAGATTGGTGGATAGATACAGGGACATGCTAGGCAAGAGGAGGGTGCATAGGGTGGAGATGAGGAGGAGGATGAGTTGCTAGCACTGTGAGAGATTGCAGCAGGACAGACCGATGGGATCAAGGATCTCAAGAGAGACGTGACTCGATTGAGGCGATAGTTAGCAGAGCTGTAGAGGGAGAGGGATCAGGCCATCCACAGGTAAAATAAGGTTGAGGAGGAACTGAGGGCAGGCAGGAGAGAAACTGAGGACATAGGGGATGTATACACATATGTCTTATGGCCAGGAGAGGAGATATCCTATTGGAGAGATCTGTACTACGTAGCTATTCCTCCAGAGCTGAGGGCTAGGAGCTTCAAGAGAGCTTCTAGGATGAGTACCATAGGGGGGGGAGACAGACGACATGTATCCAGTGCTAGGGTTATGGATCCACTGGCACCACCAGAAGGAGGAGACAAATGAGGTGATCCTAGAGTAGGGACTTCGAGAGCTTAGATTCCTTCAAGGTCAGGTGGCTCTGAGGGAGGGAGTTCATCATAGTTCTCTTAGATCTAGTTTTTGCATCAGTATTTTGAATGATGATGTAGACACCTTCGGGTGATTTTGTAGCCTTATGACATATTGACATCATTGTACCATGACACATTATATATATGAGATGAATCATTCCTTGTGGCAGCTATATGCATGTGTTCCTATCTGATGCTTCTATATGTTTTATGATGGTTTTATGATGCTTATGATATGGATGCAAATATGTACATGATGAAATGCAATATATGTTTGCTCTTTTTCTAGGTTTATATTTACTAAATGCAAATGAGTATATGGCAATTGATGCCCTCCTAAATGGCAAAATGTTAGTTCTTGATCAAACAACACAAAACACACAAGACGTTAGAGTTAGTCAATCAAAAATCAAACACATGAAGGCATTCCAAAGGAGACACTAAAAACATGCTAATGAATCTAACTAAAGAAGTAAGACAATGAGATATCTCCAACTATCTCTTAACATGATATTAGCTCTTTCTCCCTTGTTCCTCTCCTCTCCAAGTTCCAAAATAGTGTAGCTCTCAGCAGTTTTTTGCACTATGGATGCTTATGGAGGATTGAGATTGTAGAATAGCTCCAAACATGAAATGAAAAGCTATTTTTAATGCTAAAATGATGTATTTTACCAAAAAGACAAGATTTAGTTATGCTATGCTAAATGCTCTCTAAAATGTCTATAGCTTAAATGCATACAAGTTTTCAGGATCTGGATTATGAAGGAATGAGCTCTATTTATAGGAAAAATGGAGCATTGGATGGCCAGGATTGAAAGGTTTAATCAAGGGTCAAGCTTGAAAGTTGGGGATCCATGTGCACAATTGGCACCAATGAAATGGTGACAAGTGTCAACATAGGGTTGGGTTGAAAGAAGAGGTTGGAGGCATTAAAGGCCTGAGAAGACCTCATGGTTATCTAAAGGCTAAGAGTCAAGCCCAAATTAGGATTACCCACTGAATTAGGAATTGATCCAAGGATAAACCTTTGTGCAAATGATTAAGAGATAATTATGGTCAAAGCATTAATGGCCTGATGAGACCTTTGGGTTGGATAGAGGTTGAGTCAAAACAAATGTTTTAACCATGTGGGAGGGTTGAATTAACCATTAATGGTTATTGGAGACTTTGGGGAATTAAGCGGTTGAAAGTTGGAAGCCTTTAATGGTTTTCAAAGACTTTGAGGATTTTGGTGGTTGAAGGTTGGAAGCCTTTAATGGTTATCAAAGACTTTGAGGTCTTTGAGAAGTGACTCCATTTTGCTTAGGAATGTGACAATATTTAGGAGATGGATTAGGCTAATTAGGAAGGGGTTAGAAGAATCTAGAAGGTGATTAGATTTTGCAAGTGGATTTGGTGGGTGAGGAAAATAGGATTTTATTAAAATAAAAATTCATTTATTTCAATAAATGTGTGCAAGTTGCATTTGTAGGAAAATGCAAGTGGGGTGGGGATAATGATTTAAATAAATGTTTTATTTAATTTATTTAAAAGAGGAAAAGGGGATTTAATTAAATAAATTTATTTATTTATTTAATTGATTGGAATTGGATTTTAATGAATTAATTAAAATAAATTGGATAATTTATTTAATTAATAGAAGAATGTTTGGGGATGAATTAATTAAATATTAATTTAATTAACTGGTGGCTAGTGGATTTTTAATCAAATAAATATGAAATATTCATTTAATTAAAATGGACAAATTTATGTGACTACATTTGCCCCTCTTTGAGACAGTGCAGTTTATCGCATCGTTTCAAAGAAAGAAAAAAATTGGTGTGAAGAAATGCCCCATAAAATGTAAATTTAATGGGTGGTATGCCCCCTCGAGAGATGGGCCGAATTTTTTTGAAAAATCAGGCGATCTCTCGAAAAAGAATGAAAATTGGCAGGGCGGTAGAAAAGAAGAAGTTAGGCATACTGGGGAAAAATAGAAGAAATCGGGGGAAACATGGAGAAATGGGGGGCTCGGGAAGTTCACGGGGACCACAGCGATGAGCAGGGCGAAGTTACAGTGACGGCGGGGGAGTATAAATGGGGTGAAAGGGGTGAAAATAGGATCATTTGTGACCGCGACCAGTTGAAAACTATAGCTCTGACAGTGACATTTGGAGGAGCAAGGAGGAGCTACGATGCCGTTTCCGATCACCGAGCACCGATTTGAGCGAGTGCGACGATTCCAGCGCCCAGCCGACTATGGACCAGCGGTACGCAAATTCGAAAACTTCCTTTTTATGCATTTTTAATATGTTTTTAGCTGAGTCCAAGTCAAGTCGGAGGAAGAGCGCTGGAATTAGGGTTTTAACGCTTTTGCTCCATGAATTAGCGCTATTGTGCCGCAATAGCGCTTTTGCACACTGGTTTGAGCACTTTTGTCAGTTTTTAGCGCTTTTGTAGGAAAGTTTGAGCGCTTTTGATAAATTAGCGCTAGCGTATGGGTAATTGAACGCGATTGACTCGTAATAGCGCTATTGTATAGTGTTTTTAGCGCCTTTGTTTTTGTAGCGCTATTGTAGAGCTGTTTGAGCGCTATTGAGGTTGTTGTAGCGCTATTGTATAGAATGAGCGCTATTGTAGATGAATTAGCACTTTTGCCTTATGATAACGAGATGCCCCAGTTTCAGACAAAATAAATCTCCTGATGCCGAACGATTGATGGATGGCGAGATGACGTGGGAGTTGTTTTGAACCATAGCAGCCCGATGAGACTTAGGTCATTTGTTAGGATAAATGCCTGTTGAAGTCTAGGCGGCCATGATTGCTTACCTGTTGAGACCCGAAGATACTTGATCAAAGTATCTGATGATAGTCTAGGTTTAAACTTAAGAAAGTTTGATAACAAAACAACTGATGGTGGTTTTATGAATGTCTATATGCAGGAGGATCTGCGCGTGTTGCAGTTACGTGAGCGCCACCCCGCGACACAGGGGTTGCGAGATCGTTTGACGCAGCTAGAGATTGACTGTATTGCGGCTACTGGCTTGTACGAGGTGATGCACATGCCCGTGATTCAGATGAATCACGACTTGATCATAGCATTAGCAGAGCGATGGCACAATGAGACGTGCACGTTCCATCTAGCTCAGGGAGAGATGACGGTGACATTGGAGGACGTGTGGCGTATCCTCCGGATTCTGATTCGGGGTGAGCTGGTGACATATGATCGATCCTGGGGGACGGTGTCTTACCAGAGGATTTTTGATGAGGACGTATTCATTGATGATGGCTCGATTGCCTGGGAGGATATAGCGGCACTATATGAGCCCCTTCCAGCAGTTTTGTCAGGGATCGTGGGAGGACTTCTGTGTCCAGACAGGCGGTCACATGGATTAGCGGTCGGGTGGGGACAGGTTATAGAGATGATGGTGACTGAGGGGACCCGATATGCCTGGGGGCCGTGCGTGTTAGCGCACATGTACCAGGAGTTACACGAGGTAGTGTACCGGGGGAGAGGTTCGCTTGCAGTAGGCATGACGCTGCTGCATGTGTGGGCATGGGAGCATCTACCAGTGACTCGACCAGTGAGTCTGAGATTCCGAGCCGTGGACCAGCCCTATATGTTTATGTATAGTGGTATGATGAGCCAGCCCCACTTGGGGAAGCTAGAGTGGTGGCGGCGGGCATTAGATGATTTGGATGCAGTGATCTGGCGGCCATACTTGGAGTGTGAGCCATGGGAGGATGATGCGGAGGCACTACCATATTGCTTCATGACCTGATTCCTCATTGGGAGGACCTCGTATCATGTAGAGAGACAGGTGCCGGGACGGGTGATGAGGCAGTTTGGACGGCAGCAGGGACTGCCGAGTGGATCAGGGCAGTATGCACGAGTGATCCGGGAGCGGTATGCATGGGGTCCAGTGCTACCGTATGATCAGGCACTGGCAGAGTTCCGGACACTGCAGGTGAGGCCATGGGACTTACGACCGAGGGTCGTTGATGCAGGGGTGACAGCGGAGTATACACAGTATCGGGCGGCGCACCCGATCCTACGGATATCAGACCCGGCAAAGCCGATCCCAGCCTTTGAGGATGATAGGGGACGGGGACGAGGACGGAGAGCAGGAGGTCGAGGAGGTGGAGGAGGTTTGGTGATGCCGAGACAGCGGAGAGGGAGAGGTGGACTACCTCTGCAGATATCACAGGGACCTTTGATGCAGGGAGGAGTGCAGCTGAGTGGGAGGGGGATGGAGAGAGAGATCCCGATGGCTACAGGTGTAGGGGAGGGTGGTGCAGGGGAGGGACCTAGTGGAGGGGGTGATACAGGTGCAGCAGCCATGGACATGGGGGAGGGAGCTACTGGGGATCTGCGGGAGCATATGATAGGTTATTTGCAGACCCGGGTAGAGAGATTAGAGGTGGAGGTAGCAGCTAGAGATGTGCAGCTATTTGCACGTGAGTCAGAGCTGACAGTGGTGCTGTGGGAGAGAGATACTGTGGTGGAGAGATTGGCAGAGCTGCAGGAGAGAGTGCGGACTGGTGCACAGGGTCCTTCAGGGGAGATTATGAGGGAGATGCGGCGAGCTCAGGCGGAGATAGAGTACTGGCGGGGGTTATATGAGCAGGTGGTACCGATTAGTCAGCGAGCTCTCAGCTATTCACAGATACGGCAAGCCAGATCCGAGTGATCACAAAGGATGCAGAGCAGTGGGGGTGTGATGGGTCCTCTTCGGCAGGAGAGATCAGGGGATGCAGGAGGGAGTGGGGGTTCGATGAGGCCTCCACGGAGAGATGGATCAGGTGGTGCAGGTACCAGTGGTGGAGTAGGTAGGAGTGGTGGTGGTACAGCATCTGGCTAGAGTGGCATTTGAGAGAGCATTTTTGCATATATGTATTATATCATTGTCTATTTTTGGACTGTATCTTGGATGGCTCTTTGGTAGCCGATTTTTGTAGACTTCATTGTACTCTGATATATGAGATGATATATATGAGGAGATCCCATATTGTGATGAGATGCATTTGATTATGTATGGGCGTTTATGCATGATGATGATTTATTGCTTAGATGTATGTGTACATGTATGCATTTGATGAGATGTTTCTTTTATGCATGTTTTTATGATGATTTAGGATGTTGTATACTGACATATGAATGCAGGTTTAGATGTATTTGTTGTATTTGATTTTTGATGTAATGCTTTATGTATGTAATGCTATGATGATATATGCTTATGCTGGATTTTATGAACAGGATTTTGATGGTGTTTCCTATTGCGATGCAATGATAAGATGATTTATGTGATGATGTCAATGCAATGGTTTTGAATGAATGATGTATATGTATAAATATGCATCTAGATGTGTTTTTAGATAAATGTAATATGGATAAACAAAATGTTTAAGTGCAAATGTTTATATGATGATATGAATGTTGATGGATAAACAAATGTAAAGGACAAATGTTTATAAAATGATATTTTAAATGAATGCAGATGGATAAACAAATGTAAAGTACAAATGTTTGATGTGTTTTGTAAATGAATGGATACGTAAAAATGAAACAATGTTGTGTAAACAAATTTGTGTTTTATGATTCTAAATACGTTTTAAATATGTTGGTAATGACAAATGATAATATGATAACTAATGGGGATAATAACTGCACCTTAATGTGATGATAATAAATGTAATGTGAAATGAATCCTAAAATGAGCATTATAAGATACTGTAGTAATGAATGAATGCATCTTTTTACTATAAAGAAATGAATGCAAATAATAAATGATGAAAAGTTTAATAAAATGATAATGGATAATTGATATGAAATGAATGCTTATTAAATGATGTAATACAACCCAAGACAATTTGATCCCATGAATGAATCTAATTATTTATGATTGATAAAAATGATTTTTACATGAAAAGTAATGTCAATAATGAACGATATGCAATGTTTTTGAAAAATGACATGAATGGACGTAATGCAAGATGCACCTAAATTTAAGGATGATATGATCATGAGGAATGCAAGGTTTTTAAGACTTTGCATGATGCATTGATGATGTATCAGAGTACTCAGTCGTGATTGTATCCAAGACCAGTTTTTATTTAGTCATTTTTGCATGTAAAAGCCTACATATGAATGAATGAGTGGATGGGTGATATGCAACGGAATGCAAGATATAACAGATGAGGTGAAATGACGATCCATAGTGCTCTATTTTCATCATTGAGCTTTAAAATGTTGGAAGAGAATACAAGCATCTTGACACAATAATTCAAGATGACCTGAGTATTTCTTTCATGGATTTTAATATAGCAAGTTAATACAAACGACTTGATATAAGGGTCAAGTCGACCAGAGTATTGCTTGCGGAACAGACAAGGATTATCTCCTTTCATGCATGACTTGGATCGTCCTCCTTGATCTTAGGCTGATCATATCCTGAGACAAGTGCATACCGTATTAAGAAATAAAAACCTTTATCCAAATTGGATGAGGAGGAACCAAAGGATGAGCATTGCACCTGCAAACAAACAGCATATATACATAAGGAATAAAGAATAAGGATCCTTGGTAATGCTTCATGTCCATATGGTCGAGGTATACGCTGTAGTCAGCAAGCCGTAGTGATCTATGATTGCATTTTGCATAAGATCACGTAGCTTAGTGAACTTCCCACGTAGACACCATTAGTACATGCCCCAGAACTTCATCGAAAATAATGTGCAAATGATACAAAACAATGCTAAAAGATTCTGATACAGATAAACAAACGATTGTACTCACAAATCAACCAAGTATTTGATAGCTTAACATAATTTTCTTGTCAAAGAAAACGTCATCTTGTCTTTGTTTTTGATAAGGAAGGATGCATCCTTGTTTTAAAGACAGTTTGGTTTGTTGATGTTGATTGTGTGGTTGATTGGTAAATGGTCATTGTGTGAGTAGTTTGTCAATGTTTGTTTTGGTATCTGCATGGATGGGTATGTACAAGGTGTTGCCATGTTTTTGTGTGATTTTTCAATGGTTTTTCAATGTTTTTTTGGATTTTTGTGAGACATTTTTGCATGTTTTTTGGATTTTGTGTTGAGACATTTTTGAATGTTTTTGGTATTTTGATGATTGCTTGAATGAAGAACTTAATGAATCATAAGACAATGTAGAATCCACTTCCATCAATAGTTTTTAAAGGCATTGCCCCCAGTTTTTAGACATGACTTATGAAAAAGCGGGACGCAAGATGCATGGAGGATGTATCATATTTGCAGAGAAATAACAAGCCATGGTTTGTCGGATGGATGGATGTATGTATGAAGTAGATGCGATCGCAACAAGTCTGAAAGACAATGGAGTCATAGCCTTTATGAGTGGCGCCTGTTTGCCAGGTTTTCACCACTGCACTTACCCAAGGTGCCACCGGAGTGGTTGTTCACCGTTTGGATGCATGATTTTTCTTTACTTTTTTGAATGTTTTTGTATTTTCTTCAGGACATTTTCTGAATGTTTTTGGTATTTTCTAGTATGCAGGGGACCCTGATGCTCTGTTCAGCTTAGGTATAAAACCGTTTGAGGTGCATGCTGTTAATTGGATCTACAAGCGGTTCTCCTTCTGATGTAGCCAACTGATATGCCCCGGACCCGAATACAGCAGTGACAACATATGGGCCCAGCCAGTTTGATTCAAACTTGCCTTGATGTTCTCTATTTGGTTGGTTGCGAGGATTTTCTCGAAGAACAAGATCACCTACCTCAAATGTACAAGATCTAACTCGGTGATTGTAACTTCTACTCATGCGCTGCTGATAGGCTTTGAGGTGATTATATGCAGCTTGTCGTTTCTCATCAAGTAACTCTAAGTCCTGAAGGCGTGAGACTCTGTATGCTTCATCATCAATGAGATTGTGCAAGGAAACCCGTAGTGACGGTATCTCGACCTCAATAGGTAAGATAGCTTCTGCACCATAGACCAATGAATAAGGAGTTGCACCTATAGGGGTTCGAATGCTAGTTCGATATGCCCATAATGCTGGATTCAATTGAACATGCCAATCACGGCCGGCATCATTGACTGTCTTCTTTAGGATCCTCAGTATGTTTTTATTGGATGCTTCGGCCTGACCATTGCCTTGTGGGTAATAGGGAGTGGAAAAGCGGTGTTGGATATGAAATTTCTCACAAAGCTCACGGACATCCTGATTTTTGAAAGGAAGACCGTTATCTGTGATGATGGACATGGGTACACCATACCGGCAGATGATGTAGTTGAGGATGAATGAGGCGATCTGGTTGCCGGTGACTTGGGTAAGTGGAACAGCTTCGATCCACTTTGTGAAATATTCAGTGGCGGTAATAATGAATTTATGGCCGTTGGATGAAGATGGATGAATCTTACCCACAAGGTCAAGGCCCCATTGACAGAAAGGCCATGGTGTCGTGATTGGTTGCAGTTCCTGGGCCGGTGCATGTATCAGGTCGCCATGAACTTGACATTTCTTGCATTTCCTGACAAAGTAGTAGGAATCCTTTTCCATAGATGGCCAATAGTATCCAGCTCGCATGAGTTTCTTGGCTAGTGACGGACCACTTGAGTGAGTCCCGCAAATTCCTTCATGTACCTCTTCCAAAGCCTTTGTTATCTCATCTTGTTCCAGACATCGAAGGAGAGTACCATCAAGACTACGGCGGTATAGGGTTTCGGCAATAATGGTATATCGAGCAGTTTGGCGAATGAAGGTTTTACGTTGATTATTTGATTGGTTGGGAGGAAGGGTATGATCGCGAAGATAGGTGTAGAACTCACCGTACCATGGGGATTTAGGACCGACAAGGCGACATATCATCTCAGATTTAGGGATATCATAAGCGGGAATCCCAAGCTGTTCTACCAAGAACTCGTAGCGTGTTGAATTCTGTGGAAGATCTAGGAGAGATGCGATGGTAGCCATAGCGTCAGCAGCTCGATTCTGATCTCTTGGTATCTGCTCAAAAGTGATAGTAGTAAATGATGTCTTTAGAGTGTCCACCATTTGCTTATATGGCATGAGTTTATCATCTTTGGTCTGATATTCATCTGTTGCTTGTCGAATGACCAGTTGCGAGTCGCCATATACTTGAAGTTCTTTTAATTTCCATTGTATGGCTAGCCTGAGTCCTGTGATCAAAGCCTCATATTCTGCTATGTTGTTTGTGCATGGAAATGTGAGCCTGTAAGACTTCAGGATGCTATCACCTTGAGGTGTGATAAACAGAATGCCTGCCCCCGATCCATGCCTAGTGTATGAACCATCAAAATATAGTTTCCATGGTTGTGCTTCTATGATCATGAATATCTCTTCATCTGGAAAATTGGAAATGAGAGGATGATCGCCTATGAGTGGTGCATCGGCTAACTGATCTGCAATGACCTGACCTTTGATAGCTTTACGATCCACATATTCGATGTCAAATTCACTTAGAATCATCACCCATTTGGCCAAACGACCTGTCAAGGCTGCTTTGCTGAGTAAATACTTGAGTGGATCAATTTTTGCGATGAGTTGTACCTTGTGTGTTAACAGATAGTGCCGCAATTTAGTGGCTGCCAGGATTACTGCTAGGCAAGCTCGCTCAATAGGTGTGTAATTGAGTTCATAGCCAACCAGTGTGCGAGAGATGTAGTATACAGCACACTCTTTGCCTTCTGCATTATGTTGTGCCAGTAGCACCCCCAGTGCTGTACTTGTTGCTGAGATATAAAGTAACAACGGTCTACTTGGATCTGGTGGCATCAACAATGGTGGATTCATGAGATAATCTTTGAGTGCCTGAAATGCTTGCTGGCATTTGTCATCCCACTGAAAGCGGATGTTCTTATGTAGTAGGTGTGTGAATGGGTGACACTTATCAGCCAATTGTGCAATGAATCTTCGGATGGATTGAAGCCGTCCTTGTAGTGTCCTTAGCTGACTGATATTCTTTGGAGGTGGCATGTCCATGATTGCTTTTACCTTTGCTGGATCGACCTCAATGCCTTTGCTTGAGACAATGTATCCTAGAAGCTTCCCGGAGGTCACTCCAAAGACACATTTCTTTGGGTTGAGTCGAACATGGTATTGTTCCAGTCTATTAAAGATCCTCTCTAATATGTCCAAATGACCTTCTCTAGTGAGTGATTTTGCTAGTAAGTCATCCACATAATCTTCCATCATAGTATGCATCATGTCATGGAAGATGGTGGTCATTGCTCTTTGATAGGTCGCTCCTGCATTCTTTAGACCGAAAGGCATTACATTCCAGCAGTATGTGCCCCATGGACATGTGAAGGCTGTCTTATGTTGGTCCTCTGGTGCGATCTTTATTTGATTGTATCCTGAAAAGCCATCCATGAGTGAAAGCATGGCATGTCCTGCTGTCAGATCCACTATGATGTCGATATTTGGTAGAGGGAAGTCATCCTTAGGACATGCCTTATTCAGATCTCTGAAGTCTGTACAAATGCGGATGCCCCCTTTTGGTTTGCCAACTGGCACGATGTTGGAGATCCATTCTGCATAATCAATTGGTCTAATGAAACCAACATCCAGGAGTTTCTTGAGTTCGGTTTTGACTAGCACTGCAATCTGGGGATGCATCTTACGAAGCTTCTGCTTGACAGGTTTGGCTCCTTTTGCTACTGTGAGATGATGCATAACTAAATCAGGATCAAGCCCAGGCATGTCTGCGTATGACCATGCAAAGTTGATCTGGCGCTGCTGGAAGAACTCTATAAATTGAGGCTGTTCCTCTGGAGTGAGAAGAGATGCCAGATGTATGATATGAGGGTTTTCAGGAGTCCCCACATTGTATTCTTTGGTCTCCTCAATAAGAATTGTTGATCGTTCCTGTTGTGTACTTGCAGGGAGAATGTCAAACCCTTCATCCTCAGGCGCCTCAGAGAGGTTTTCACCATTGGATACGCTCTTTCTTTTTACTTTTGTCAGATCAAACAGTGCCACAGTGTGGTTTTCACTGGAAGATCCATGTTTTATTGTTATATTTTTGCAGCTGAAGGGTTTGGCATCCGCCCCGAAGTATGCTGCGCTATTAAGTTCAATGGCGAATCCAGCTTTGTGATCCCCGCTTGGTAGATTATCCCTTAATTCTAAAAAGTCAATGATAGCCTCATCGTTCTGGAAGAGGTCAAGACATGGGGGATTTGATTGGTTCCATTCGATGAGTTCAGGATGGATAATGGGCATTACTTCATCGATTAGATTAAGTTCGTTAGAGGTATCAGTGAGGGTTAAGACAGTGTGGTGAAGGTTGTTGATGGTACTCTCCCTGTCAGAATCAGGCGTAGGATGAGACGTAGGGTCTGTGGAAGATGTTTCCAGCTCAGGTACCCAAGTGGTCTTTATCTGTGCTTCTCCGTAAACAGGAATGTCTTTGCGTGGCAGAGGAGGTGATGTGTCTTCCTCATCTGAAGTGTTAAGCTGTACAGAATCAAATTCCCACTCATGTGAGTCGGTCTCTGAATCACTTTCCAACATCCGATTGCTATACCATACTGGGATGTCGCTGGAGTTGAATACTGCAGGTGTGATTGGTTTATGTATCTTTGTGGTGATCGGTGCTGCAGGAACCGTGATGGGGTTTAAAGGATTTGTTACTGGAAGTATTGGTAATGGTGACTCAATGGCTTCTGCTGGAATTACTGACGCCATAGATGTTGCTGCGGGTTCTGATATAGTTGCTGCTGCTATTGGTGTTATTGACGGGATTACTGGTTCGTTTGGTGGGATGATTGGCATTGTAGATGGTTGTGGTGGGTTTGTGAGCCTCGATGGGGCAGTGGGGATAGTTTTTGATGGTGCTTTGATTATGAAAGGTGTCCTTTTTGCAGTAGGTGGGCAAAATGGTTTGCTGGGTTTACCTTTGAATCTGAGTTTAGGAAGGGTCTCTTTTTCAAAGCCTAGGCCGGTATTACCTTTGGGTGTGAACTCTGGCAGCAGTGGTTCTTGTCGTCCTTGTTTGCAGGATCCCAAAGCACTTTGACCATCATACCCCATTCTTTGCATAATGAGGAGGCCTTTACCATACTGTTCTATAGGAAGTGTAACTTGCGGTGTATCAGTGGTGATGGGATCCTTATAAATCCATTCCGCTAGGTCCTCATCTTGTGTTTCTTCCTCTTGACTCTTTCCAAGGACGAAAGGCGTCAAAGCACATGCGGGCGTGACTATGGGTTTTTGGAGTAACTGCTGTGGTTTACCATGTGTTCTAGGAGAAGTGGGCATTTGTCCCACACAAAAGAGCTGACTCAAGTTATATTCTCCAGGACCTTCCTCTGCGACTTTCATTTTAAGCTTTTCTTGCTTGGGTATAGGAGTGTTAGAACTGGCAAGAGAGGCGGGACTTACATATGATGTGGAGGAAATAGCTTCCCTATTATTAGGAACAGTAATTTCTGGTTGATGGCTGATATTATGGCAAAATGCAAAGGGATTTGCATCGCCCAGGATTGTGATCTCTGCACCATTATGTGGGAACTTGATACATTGATGGTAGGTAGATGGAACAGCTTGCATGGCATGTATCCAAGGTCTCCCTAATAATAGGTTATATGGCAGAGGAAGGTCCAGAACCTGACAAATGATATGCTTTACCACAGGGCCCACTCGGATTGGTAGTACCACAGCTCCTTTGGATGAACGCTCTGCATTATCATAGGCCTTGATGGTGATCTTCTTACGAGGATCCACTGATTCTATTGCATATCCCAATGCTGTGACCAACTGAAGTGTGCAAATGTTTAGGCCTGCTCCATTATCGATCAAGACTCGCTTGATCCTGTGTTGGTTGACAAAGCCTTCAATGTGGAGTGAGGCGTTATGAGGTTGCTGGAACGAAGAGTTGTCACTTTCAGAAAAAGTGAGACAAGGTGATGACTTTAGATTTCCAACCATGGCTTGAAATTGGTCTGTGTTCAGGTTTGCAGGAACTGATGCCTCTTGGAGTGCTTGATCCAAGATAGTTTTATGAGATGGTGATAGGCGTAATAGCTCTAAAATGGATATGAGCGCAGGGGTTTTGTCTAATTGTTCCACAAGGTTATATTGCTTTGGGATGGAGGTGGTGCCTTGTGGAGCTGCCTTTATGGTGACCTTGCCACGACGTGTAACAACATTGCAATTTGAGGTGGGATTTTTGAAGGTGATAGTTGCAATTTGTTCACTGGCATCATACAGGTGATTGACAGTGTAATTATACGCAGCTTGCGTATAATCAGTGGTATCAGGACCTCGTCTGGAAGTGGAAGGACCCCTTTGATCTTGTGATGGAAGTGGATTCTTGAACATCAGATGATCATTATTTGTTGTTTTTGGGTCATGTCCTTCAATCTCAATTTCTCCTCGATCAATAAGATCTTGAATGAGATCTTTCAATCGGTGACAATTACTTGTCTTGTGTCCTCTTCCTTGATGGAACTCACAGTGTTCAGTATCTTTCCACCATGCTGGTTTGACTTGAGGCTCATAGTTTGATAGCTTAGGTAGAGTGATCAAATTTAGAGAAATGAGTTGTCGCATCACTGTTTCAATGGGTTCCCCTAAGGGAGTGTATGTTCATTTTTGTTTTTGCTGACGAAGTCTTGGTTCATCCTGAGATGTGATGCGACCTTGATTAGGAAGACCATTTGTGTTATTTTGAGGTGGAGGATTTTGTCCTGCAAATCGCACCACAGGTTGTGCATTTTGGATAGTTCGAGCATCCACAACTCCATCGTTGACGATATTCTTATTCTTGTTCCAGAAGTTTGGTTTATCACTATTGAAATGCGGGCGAGGACCATCTTTAGGTTCATTAAAGATTTTGATGAGTCCTTTCTTGATGAGTGCCCGTTCACATTTTATACCCTTGGTGATCATATCGTTAAAAGAGTCTGTGTCTTTGACATCCAGGTGAAATTCCATTTCTTCGTTTAAGTTGGAAATGAAAATTTCCACTAGTTCTCGTTCAGGTAACTGAAGAGAACGTCTGCTAGACATTTGGCGCCATCGTTGCAGGAATACTGAGAATAATTCACCTGGTTTTTGTTTGGTGTTGCATAGATCAGCCATGGTGATGTCGCGTTCAATATTATAAGAGTAATGAGATAGGAACTTCTGGATGAGTTCCTCAAATGTTCTTATGCCACCTGGAAGTCGGGAAAACCATGATGTGGTTGTTCCTCCCAAGCTTTGGGGAAAAAGGCGCATTAGGTAGGTGTCCTCATAAGCCACTTCAAGACAAGCGGAATGAAATTCTCGGACATGATCACGGGGATCCCCCTTTCCTCTATATTTTTCAAATTTGGGTGTTTCGAACCCGCGTGGAAAGGGTGGCATATAAAGATTCCTATCAAAAGGATAAGGACAGATGTCGTTAAGTGAAAATTGATTGGTCTTAACACCACTATGAAGTTGTTGGGCGAGATTCTCGACTTGTTGCCGCAACATCTCCATTTCGTTTGGAGGAGGAGGTGGTGGATTACCTCGAGGAATGTTATATCTGATTTGATTTCTACCCCTTTCCTCCTCATTGCGACTTTGTCTTTCTGATGCTTGTCTTAATTGGGCAAGATCAAAGTCAGAGGGGAGTTTGGCTCCTTCTTGAGCGAGTTTTAAGAAGTGAGCATCCGCATTGCTCCTAAGTATTTCATCAAACAATCTGTTAAAATGAGGGTTATGCTGAACCCTTTCAATTGTTGAAGGAGTGGGAGTACTTGGGTTTTCATCATTTACATTTCCTCCAAGTGCTTCTTGAAATTCATTGAGGTTGTCCTCTTCTTCCTCAATTTCTATTTCTCGTTGCCTTGATCGCGATCGGGTTTGAGCCATTTTGTTTGCAAGTTTGTTTGAAGTTGATTTGAAGATGATGATGAGTTGTTTGATGAAAGATGGATGATTAGTGGATTTGTATGGTATGTAGATCTCTAGCACTCTTAAGGTAGATGTTACCAGAATTCCTTCGTCGAATTGCTTGTTTGTTTGGTAAGTTTGGATGTGATAAGGTGTAGAGAAATCTGAGATGTGTTACAGATTTTGACTACCTAGCAATGAGAGGATTCACTCATGAACTAGTTTTAACCTGCATAGATGTGTCTCTTAGGATGAGCTTATCCTATATGTAGAAACAATCTAAAAGTGATGTGATGTGTTTGAGTCAAGCAATATCTAAAAAGGAATCGTGGGACAAGAACCTCTTAATGTTTTGAGAGTTTTGGGATGAATTGATGATGGAATAATGATGTATGAATGAGATGATGGATGCTTTGTTTTCAACTTCAATAAAAACTTTGTGTTACAAATGGAACAAATTCTACCTCTTCCCTTGCAGGCGTTGGTGGCACTTCTCAAGCTGTGTTATAGGTGATACAGATGTTTGGGAAGAAGTTGGGATTAATCTTTCCTCCTTGATTTTTGTGATAACTCAGAGCTCTATATTGCATAAAAGCTCTGCGGTTCAATGATTCTAAATCAAACTCGTTTGTTTTTCCTTGAAGGTATAGACGCATGCGATGTAGGAAGACTCTATGTGAGACAAAGATTTGTCTATTGAGATAGAAGAATTTCCTTCTTTTGATCAAAGCCTTTGAGCTTAGTGGTCTCCTTTTCAAGGTAATATTCTGGTGACACTTCTTCTTTCGTAAGACGTGAAGAATGGTCATAAAATGTGATTCTTTTTTTGTTTGTACTGTGTTTTGGGTGTTTTTAGTTGTTTTTGAGAAATGTTGGATGAATACTTTGTTTTTGGGATTGACTTTCTGATTTTTCTTTGACAAGAAAATAAAGCAAGCACACAAACACAAGAATGTTGCCTTAAAGGCACAAATGAGTATGGGTCTAGATCAACCCAATTCTTGGACTTGTTTTTGACCCTTCCTTTAGATTTATTTTAAGGTGTATTTCCAAAGCCTGAAGTCGGCTCAATTTGCAATAGGTCTGTAAAACGAACACACTTCAAACACTTTTTATCCCTAAGGTCAAATGGCCAGTTGTGATAAATTTAGCCCACATCTTGATATTTCTTCGACTTTGGTACTACATACCTTATGAATCCCGCCGTGGCAGGTAAGGATGTGATATACTAAGTCTTGCACGAGCATAACAAATAGATGATCCCTATGATGGGGGAGTCACCACTTTTATCAAGTCATAAGTGACTTTTCAAAAAGCTATGTTTCTACTCAAGGAAATATGTATGGTGAGTATCTTGGGAGCAAAACCTTCTATGCTCTTGCACTAAATTATATCTCAAATATCCTCAATCAATAGAACAGGTGGGCTACTACTTAAAGGTGTTTAGTCATGTTCGATGGCTTTAGACATAAGTTCATTCTGCAGTGACTCGCTTAAGAGCCTTGTAACTGGTGGTGGGGCCCATTTGTCCTTTCGGCCAGTTACACTGTAGGAACAGCTATACCCAAGGCTACAGCTTTCGCTCTCACCTGATTTCTATAGCGGCTCGAAGGATTTACCGCTCGAGGTCGTTCCCAAGAGTATCGATCCCTTGGCAGGCCTCTCTTAAAAAAATAAAATTTTGAGTGTTACTAACACTTTTCTCTTGCACCTAGGACCACGAGAGCCAAGGGAGAGGATAGTGTGTGTTAGAAGTAGGTCCACTCGACTGACTTTTGTGCACAAGCGTGCCAAACACAAAATTCACTTGTTCTTTTTAATCCATCATGGCAATATGATCTAACTATTTGGAGATGTTGCTCCAACAGTCATGGTGTTCTTTTTAACTTCGAAGCAATATGTTTTGTAATCTAGAAGTTGAAAGTCTTGGTCAACTTAATGAAAAACACGTTTGCATGAAGGAAAATTTGTTTTTTTGCCAAAAATAAAGACAAGTGAATTGTTCTTTTTATCGCACCAAAAATTTGAAGTGTGGATTGTGATTTCTTTAGTTTGATGCAAGAAAATGGAATTCTTGATTTTAAGCACCAAATAAAATGAGGCCTAACTAGAAAACAATGAAAAACTATTTTTTGTGTTTTTAAGTTCTTTTTAAGCACTAAATGAAAATTTTTGTGATTTTTGTTGTGTTGTTAACCTACACAAAGAAAAGAAACAAGTTAATAAAATCAATGCTCAAAGGGGGGGCTTCCACAAGCCTAAATTCTAATTTTTTGGTTACAAGTCCATTTGGGCGACACTCTGTCGCAATAGCGCTATTCTGTGTTTTTTACAGAAGCGCTGATTCATACAACAACGCTAGTATGCGTGAGCAGAAGCGCTAATTTAAACGGTAGCGCTGAAAGAAAAGAAAATCCCGAGAAGACAAAAGCGCTAGAATTGTGTCAATAGCGCTGAAACGGTGACAATAGCGCTGGAATGTTATCAATAGCGCTGAAACATTTTCAATAGCGCTATCTTAGGGTCAATAGCGCTAAAACGCGTTCAATAGCGCCGAAGCGCGACCTGTGTGGCAATTTCAACAAGCAAAATGTTAATTTCAACAAAAATTATCAGAAGGTTGCGTGTTCGATTCACGTCGGGTTCACCAAATGATGCCCTCCTAAATGGCAAAATGTTAGTTCTTGATCAAACAACACAAAACACACAAGACGTTAGAGTTAGTCAATCAAAAATCAAACACATGAAGGCATTCCAAAGGAGACACTAAAAACATGCTAATGAATCTAACTAAAGAAGTAAGACAATGAGATATCTCCAACTATCTCTTAACATGATATTAGCTCTTTCTCCCTTGTTCCTCTCCTCTCCAAGTTCCAAAATAGTGTAGCTCTCAGCAGCTTTTTGCACTATGGATGCTTATGGAGGATTGAGATTGTAGAATAGCTCCAAACATGAAATGAAAAGCTATTTTTAATGCTAAAATGATGTATTTTACCAAAAAGACAAGATTTAGTTATGCTATGCTAAATGCTCTCTAAAATGTCTATAGCTTAGATGCATACAAGTTTTCAGGATCTGGATTATGAAGGAATGGGCTCTATTTATAGGAAAAATGGAGCAATGGATGGCCAGGATTGAAAGGTTTAATCAAGGGTCAAGCTTGAAAGTTGGGGATCCATGTGCACAATTGGCACCAATGAAATGGTGACAAGTGTCAACATAGGGTTGGGTTGAAAGAAGAGGTTGGAGGCATTAAAGGCCTGAGAAGACCTCATGGTTATCTAAAGGCTAAGAGTCAAGCCCAAATTAGGATTACCCACTGAATTAGGAATTAATCCAAGGATAAACCTTTGTGCAAATGATTAAGAGATAATTATGGTCAAAGCATTAATGGCCTGATGAGACCTTTGGGTTGGATAGAGGTTGAGTCAAAACAAATGTTTTAACCATGTGGGAGGGTTGAATTAACCATTAATGGTTATTGGAGACTTTGAGGAATTAAGTGATTGAAAGTTGGAAGCCTTTAATGGTTTTCAAAGACTTTGAGGATTTTGGTGGTTGAAGGTTGGAAGCCTTTAATGGTTATCAAAGACTTTGGGGTCTTTGAGAAGTGACTCCATTTTGCTTAGGAATGTGACAATATTTAGGAGATGGATTAGGCTAATTAGGAAGGGGTTAGAAGAATCTAGAAGGTGATTAGATTTTGCAAGTGGATTTGGTGGGTGAGGAAAATAGGATTTTATTAAAATAAAAATTCATTTATTTCAATAAATGTGTGCAAGTTGCATTTGTAGGAAAATGCAAGTGGGGTGGGGATAATGATTTAAATAAATGTTTTATTTAATTTATTTAAAAGAGGAAAAGGGGATTTAATTAAATAAATTGATTTATTTATTTAATTGATTGGAATTGGATTTTAATGAATTAATTAAAATAAATTGGATAATTTATTTAATTAATAGAAGAATGTTTGGGGATGAATTAATTAAATATTAATTTAATTAACTGGTGGCTAGTGGATTTTTAATCAAATAAATACGAAATATTCATTTAATTAAAATGGACAAATTTATGTGACTACAGTAATGATATGATATGATTATTTACAGGATGAGATGCATGATGTGTTATTATTTTGGAATTTTATGTTTTATATGAGAATGCATATACTAACCAATGATATATGCAATATATGATGCGATTGTGATATCTATATGTATGTATGAAATAAGATATGATAACATGTGATGATGCAGGTGCAAACTACATGAAATGCAAATATTTTTGGCATGTCATTATACTAAGTCACGTGACAGCGGGCTACACGGAGTCAGAGAAGGACGATGAAGGTCAATCATGAAAGGGGGATGGAAGGTAGAAGACATGAAAGTGAAAGAGATTCTTGTGCTTTATCATCATTTAGCTTTATTATGGAAAATAGGTTATGACAATCGAGGTATAGGTTTGATCGAGAAAGTCATTGTACCCGTTTGCATGGAGATCTGACAGTCAGAAATAAGGAATGCCCCAGTTCACACTAGATTCACAGTGTCCTCATATCCTTGGACAAGTCACAACATTACTAAGAGACAATCCACAAACAACAAAATAATAGGTGAACATATCCCATCCTTGCATTTCTAGTCATTTAGACACCTTGGAGATATAATCTCTAGTCAGAGACATCCTGGAAAAGCTAAAAGACATATCACCAAAAAGATAAAATGAAAAGAAAACCGAGACTTGACACCAACACACAATGATATCGTCAAGTTATTTGTGTTTCTTGGTACATATGCTTACATTTTTGACTTGGTCACAATATTGTCATCCTGATAAATGACTGATAATGCTGAAAACCATGTTGTTGTCAAAGTCTACTGAAAGATTTGATTTGTTGAAAGCCACTGCTGCTTGTGCCTCATCTGAAACTAACTGAATCCATAAAACTGATACTTTATTGTGAAGAAGATCGAAACTTTATTGCAGATTGGTGATGCAAAGGAATTTTATTGTGGGTTGTGTGTGAAAAGAAGGAGGAATGAAAAGACGATACTCCTCAAAACATGTGATGCTCAGGGTACCACTTCCATCACTAGATTTAGGATTTTGTTCCAGTTGCAGATTGGACCTGATTTATTATGGGAGGAAAGGGGTGAAAAGGGAGGATTTATTATGAATGGCTAACCAATATTAGGTAGATCAATATTAAGCCATGATGGGAAGGGTAAATTTATTATGGATGGATAGGTTGTGAGTGTGCGCAAAGTGAAAGCGTGAGATTGAATCTTGAAGGAGGGAGGAACAATGTCTCTATAAATGGCGCCAGTAACCTAGTTTTCACCATGGTACTTTCCTAGGGTGCCACCAAAGTGGTTTTCACCATTGGAAGAATTTATTTCTCTTTACTTTTTTTGATTTTTTAATTTTTTAATTTTTTTTTTGTGTCACAAGGTGCCTGTTTGCCAGGCTTTCACCAAGTAACAATTTTTTTACTTTTTTTGTATTTTTTTGATATTTTTTGATATTTTTGTATTTTTGGGATATTCTAAAAAGTTATGTATAAACCTGCAAAGGTGCATGCTATTGATATGATCTTCCAAAGGTTCTCCATCTGGTGTTGAGAAACGATATGCACTTGATGCATTGACTGCTATGATGACGTAAGGACCAAGCCAATTTGGTTCAAACTTGTCCTTCTCTTTGTCTTGCTAATTCTTAGGATTTTCTCTAAGAATTTTGTCACCCACCTCAAATGTGTGAGGCTTTACCTTATGATTGTAGTTGTGACATTCCTTGACTGAATGATGTGTTGCTCCAATGATTGTCTTCCTTGATGAAGGAACTAAGGTAGAATTACTAATGTGTGAACTACGTAGGCCCATATGCGTATCACCTAAAGAAGTTTGGACATCCCTGATAAAAAAGTCCTTCAAGGAAGTTCCATTAAAGGTCCTTTGATGTGATATATTGCCAAAAGGGAATGGATCTTTGGAACAAGTGGAAGAGGAATGAAGGATTATGATTGCAAAAATAAGTGAAAGTAGGATAACATGATGGAGACTTAGGATCAACAAGTATTCTTTGTGGCTTTAAATTTTAGAACTTTTGCCCCTAGTTATTTTGATATTATGGGAGATCAACTCTTGTTCTTTTTTCTTCATAGGAGTTTTATCCTTGACTTTGATTTTTGCAGAGTCCAATAGCTTTTGATTTTGATTTGGATTAAAGGACTTTTCTTTATTTTTGACTTTTGGATTTTTCTTTTCAAAGCTTGATTTTTGGTCCCTAATTAGTAAGGGCTTTTGTGTTTCTTGTTGATCCAAGTCTAGGAGAGGAGTGGAAATGGAATGAGTGGATGAAATGGTAAGTCTATATTATTTCTCAAGAGGGCTAGCAATATATTCAATAGATTCTTTGTTGGAACCACTCTTAGGACTATTGATATCAAGAGTTGCTTGCACCACTAGAGGAAATTTGCATTCAGGCTTGGTAGCCACAACACTAGGTGGTTCATACCCAATTCCTTGACATTGTAAATTGTGTGTAGGTTGTTCCTCTTGACTAAATGGTTTACAATGTAGTGGGAGTTGATCAACATGAAAGATATACTCACTACATCCCATGTCTTTAACCTTGACTTTGCCTTTGCGCTCTCCTTGCTTTGATGTAGAAGCTTTCAATGATTTTGGATCAACATATGCTGAGGATGGAGTTTCTTGTCTATTAATTGGAATTATTATCTCTAATCTTGATCTTATATTATTGCAATATATGAACAAATTTGGATCAACTTTTATTGTTACTTCAACTCCATTGTAAGGGAATTTGATATATTGATGATATGTTGATGGTACTGCTCTCATTTCATGTATCCATGGACATCCCAAGAGTAAGTTATATGCGAGATCTAGATCAAGGACTTGACAAACCACATCCTTCATGACTAGCCCAATTCTCAGAGGCAAGGTGACTGTTCCTTTGGATGAGTGTTCTTCGTCATTATATGCTTTAATGGTGATCTTATTCTTTGAATTCACAGTTTGTTCAAAATATCCCAATTGTTTAATAGAGTTCAATGTACAAATATTCAGACCTACTCCTCTATCTATCAAGACTCATTTAATATGGTTTTTATGGAGAAAGGCTTCAATATGTAGAGGTGCATTATGAGGCTGGGTTACAGATGCATCATCGACTTTTGTGAAGGTTAGGCTATGTTGAACAGAAAGGTATCCCACCATGGCTTGAACTTGGTCCATGTTCAGATCAGTGGGTACGAAGGTCTCTGTCAATACTAAATATCAAGGATGGACTTGTGTGCGGGGGATATGCATAAAAGTTCAAGGATAGAGATGAGGGTGGGTGTCTTCCCTAACTGATCTACAAGGTCATACTCATTTTTGGTAGATGAAGAGGCTATGGGCTTAGATGGAACATCCTTGTAAGGTTACTTTACCTCGATGGGTTGTGACATTTCATTCAAAGGTTTGATTTTTGAAAGATGAGGAAGATAGTCCAATGCCTTTCAAAACAACTTTACTCCTTTGGGTAGAACTCTCAGGAGCTTTGTCCTTTATGATGATGGTTGAAACATGATTATCCATTGAAATGTGATTAATAGTAGAATCATAATCATAGGGCGTCTTGGTATAATTAGCTTGATTATCTGTAGTTTTGGCTTTTCCTTTGTCATGTTTAGGAAATGTCTCCTTGAACATCGTATTCTCTTCATTGGAGGTATGACCATCAACTTCTATGTCACCTCTATCAATGAGATCCTATATGATATTCTTCAATATGTAAGAATTGCTATTTAGATGCCCTTTACTCTTGTGATATTCACAATATTCATCATCATTCCACCAATTTGGTTTTACTTTCGGCTCATATGGTCGATTATCTAGTAGTGTTATGAGCTTGTTTGCCACTAACTTCTTAAATTCTATTTCAATCGGTTCTCCCAACGGAGTATATTTCCTTCGAGGTTTTGATTACCTTTGATTGTTCACTTGATTGTTCGTGATGCCCTCCTAAATGGCACAAGGTTAGTAAATGATCAACAACACAAAAAGACACAAAACCGTTAGATTGTTAGTGTTAGTCAATCAAAAACTAATCTAAAAAGGCATACCAAGAGAGATACTAAAAACATGCTAATATATCTAACTAAAGAAGCAAAGATAATGAGGCATCTCCAAATGCCTCTTAGCATGGTTTTGGTTCCTTTCTCCCTTGTTCCTCTCCTCTCCAAGTTCCAAAATAGTGTAACTCTCAGCAACTTTTTGCACTATGGATGCTTATGGAGGATTGAGATTGTAATATTGTGCTTCGAATATGAAATGAGAAGCTAATGCTATGCTATTGATGCTAAAATGATATATTTTAACCAAAATAACAAGGTATTAGATGACTATGCTAAAAATGCTCTCTAAAATGTCTATAGCTTAGATGCATACAAGTTTTCAGGATGTGGATTATGAAGAAATGGGCTCTATTTATAGGAAAAATGGAGCAATGGATGGTTGAGATTAAGCAATCTCAACAAGGGTCAGGATTGAATGATTTCAAATCCATGTGAGGGATTTCAACCCAATCCCAGGATGACAAGTGTCAATGTGAGATAGGTTGAGAGGAGAGGGAATAAGCATTAAATGCTTGATATGACCTTGAGATTTAGAGTCAAGGTTGGTTGAATGAATAAACTCTTTATTCAAAGAATAAAGCTTTTATCCAATGGATAAACTCTTGTGCAAATGTGAAATGGATGAATATGGTCAAAACAATAAATGTTTGGGGAGACAAGTTTGAAATAACCATAAATGGTCATGTAAGAGCCTTTAGTGGTCTTTGAAGACTTTGGGGGTTAATTTGTTGAACACACAAAGCATTAAATGCTTTTCAAAGACTTTGGAGTCTTTGAGAAGTGACTCCATTTTGCTTAGGAATGTGACAATAATTAGGGGACGGATTAGGCTAATTAGGAAGGGGTTAGAAGAATCTAGAAGAGGATTAGATTTTGCAAGTGGCTTTGGTGGGTGAGGGAAAATAGGATTTTATAAAAAAAAAAAATTCATTTATTTCAATAAATGTGTGCAAGTTGCATTTGTAGGAAAATGCAAGTGGGGGGGGGATAATGATTTAAATAAATGCTTTATTTAATTTATTTAAAAGAGGAATAGGGGGATTTAATTAAATAAATAGATTTTATTTATTTAATTGATTTGTATTTGATTTAATGAATGAATTAAAATAAATTGAATAATTTATTTAATTAATAGAAGAATGTTTTGGGGATGAATTAATTAATATTAATTTAATTAATTGATGGTTAGTGGATTTTTAATCAAATAAATAGTGAATATTTATTTAATTAAGCTGGACAGATTTGTGTGACTACAGTTCGTATTAGGAGAACTTGCACCAGGGAAAGTTAACTTAGGTTTTGCAACATTTGCATCTTCTATCCCATCATTGACTGTGTTCTTATTCTTGTTCCAAAAGCAGGGTTTGTCTTTCCCATTTGATTCCTCTTTGTTATCTTTGAATATCTTTATGACACCTTGTTCAATAAGGAATCTTTCTATTGCCATTCCTTTCTCAATGACCTCTTTGAAGGTAGACAAACAAGCTTTTCTTAGCTCATATTCAATATCATTGTTGAAGTTTTGAGTGAACATTTCTACCATTTTTTTTTGTGGGATATCACAAGAGCATCGACTAGCAAGGCCTCTCCATCACTATAAAAATGAAGAGAAAGATTCCCCATTTTTCTTCTTACTATTGCACAAGGTAGTTACTAACACATCTGTTTCAATGTTATATGAGAAGTGTTGTATGAAAGCCTATACTAAATCAACCCATGACTTAATTCCAGGTGGAAGTTGGGAGAACCATTCCATTTCTTGTTCACCTAAGATTTATGGAAACAATCTCATCAAGTATGTTTCTTCTCCTACTACCTCAATGCAAGCTATGAAAAACTATCTTATGTGTGCCTTAGGGTCCCCTTTGCTTTTTTACTTATGAAATTTTGGTATCAAAAAATATGGAGCGAATGGAGGCATTGGAATGCTTCTATCAAATGGGTAAGGACATATATCCTTCATTGTGTACTATTGCTTTGGTGTATTCATGTCTGGCATTTGCTTTTGCAAATCCTTGATTTGTTGTTACAAGTTATTCTTGGGTGGTGTCTTTTCTATTTGAGCTAGTCCCATGCTCGAACCACTAGGTGGAGGAGGAGGGATATAATGCATGCATGGATGGTATTGATCATAGATGTGTTCATATGGAGGAGGAACATAGTTATAGCTTTTATATGGACCACTTGGTATGGTGTTGTAATGAGGAGCACTAGGTCTTTGTTGATACATGCCATGACCATGAAGATGGGAGGTATCATAAGAGTGATCTTGAGTATTTCCCCCAAATCTGACATAGGGTCTCCTCGTGACATGATTTTGAATACTCCCTTGAGTGTAATTGTATGCATTGGTATGATCTTTGGTATTATCATGATCATGTGTAGTGGTAGTTCTCCTCCATGGGAAAGGATGACTGTGGGGTTGTTCATGAGAGTTTCTATCATAACTAGCATGAGAATGAGTGTATGTGTTTGGAATTTCAGGTTTATGCAATAGGGAGGAAGGTGACTCAAGCACAAGACTCTCTCTTCTATTACCACCATTATTATGCCTCCTTTGCCTTGTATTAACTTGCTTTGTTTGATTTGTATCATCCTCCAAAATTTTTGACATATCAAAATCACAAGGTAGTCTTATTCCACTTTGTGCCATAACTTGTAGGAAATATTGTCTATCGCTCTTCATGATTTCTTGAACCAATTTATTTAAATGAGGATCCATGATAGTTTTCTCAACTTCTGCAGAATACATTTATACATTGTCATTGTCATTATCATTTCCATTATTTTTGTCATTGCTGTCATTGTCTGGTATATTACTGGGATTGTCAAATGGATCATAAAATTCATCTCCATCAAACTCAGAAGTACTCATGTTCAAAGACCTTAAAGCTTCTTTGGCTTCCCTTCTAGACCTTTGTGAATGTGGTTCAACCATGGACCAAATTCTTGACCAAATGAAAGGTAGTATGAAAATGCAAAGATTTTGGAAGACCAAGAGGTGTATGAAGTGTAGAAGAAATCTAGGGTAAACTTGCAATGTCCAAGAGTGTAAGACCAAAGTATGTATGTTTGAGAGTAAGGTGTGGCTTCCAAAGAGATGATGGATCTCTTGATGAGGCCTTGACTCAAGAAGACCAAATGAGACCCTAAGATGATAGATCTTGATACGAGAATCACCTAGTGTTGTGTTGTAGTATGTTTTGCAAAGTTTGACGAGGACAAGCAAAGTAAACTTTTGACTCAAATTTGGAAAATATGTATGAGGGAAATGCAAATGAAGGAAAATTATTGATTATGTGTGACCAAGACAGGTTGACTGAAAAATGAAGCCCTATAGGAAGCAATCTTAGAAGCTCTTTGAATCTGAAAACTTAAGTCCCTTTTGTTCTCAAGAATTTTCTGTAATCTTTTAACTATGAACACAGATGTAGTTTTAACCAACCTAGACGTGATTTTTGATCCCAAACACACTTTCAGTAGACACAAACATGATTTTTGGTGATAATGACATTTTTAGCCTAAAGTCAAAGACACAATTCTGATTTGCACAGACGTGATTTCCAAACACTGACACATACATGATTTTAAAGTGTTCTCTGGCAAATGTGATAGTATAATTCTCTAATACCCAGACGTGATTTTTCTCTACACAGATGAGATTTCCCAACTCAGACACGATTTAAACTGACACATAGTTTTGAAAATGTTTTACAATTTTGTCCAATTATAAAGTTGTTGAATGTGACCAAATCTCAATGTTTTGGTTGATACTTTGACGAATGAAGACAAGCACAAATCCTAAGGTTGACTAGGTCAATAGTTATTGGATCTCACTTGGTTTCCCAACTATGCTTATTCAAAGTGGATACTTGGATGCTTGACCCCACTGGCTCCCCTCCACGACACTCACTTCTCCAAGGCAGCCAAGCACCAGTCCCTACGAAAACTCCCTGTGGAAAAATTTGTATCTCTACTAAGAACTGTAAGAATGTGAGACAAAATTAGAGGTCGGACCTCCTGTACCAACAACTAGAAGGTTTTTGGCTTCTAATACAAAAGGGTGTCTAGTAAGGGCATCCATTCGGGTGGCTATAATCAACAACGTGTTACACTCCATTAAATGGAAGGTCTCCCAACCTATAGAGGTTGCACTCTAAAGGGTTTATGGGGAGTAATAACACCGTTATAGCAACATGTAACACCCGTTGCTTGCACATTTTGTCACAAACACTTTTATTTATAGTGGCTTGGAAAAGCTTGTCTTTATCTCGTTACCACTTGGGTCGTTCCCTCTCATTTGGACTTATGGGATTCTCAGGAGGAAAACCCTCTAAAATGTAAAACACAAACAACCTATTGCTCAAGACACAAAAGACACTTATTAATTTTAGAGCACCACTTGAAGTGTTTTGCTAGACTAAAGAAGACAAAGCAAGCAATCTCAAAATCAAATATTTGCCAAAGGTCTTGCACCAAACTTGTTAGTAGTTGTGAAATAAAACCCCTCCTGTAAGCACACAAGCTAGGTAAATTTTTAGAAATCCCAAATGACTTTGTGAAATAGGGGCCTTTGACAAGACGTTTTTCTCTTTTTCAAACAACAGCACCACTTCGTTAGTGTAATCAAGAGAGGTTAGCTCGAAAATCCAAATATGAAAAACCCTAAATGAAAGAAAAAAGAAAATCTGAAAAAACAAAGATGCAACTATACTAGACGTAGGCATGATAACATAATAGAGATGCCAAAAGACCTAACAAAAATGTGATTTCTAGATCTGAAACCTGCAAAATCAGTAGAAAATCGAAACACAGAAACAACCCGCACAAACGTAATTTTTAGATAGAAAAATGATTTTAACTGACATAGACGGGATTTCAGAAGAACCAATCCTGCAAAACAGAAAATCAACCCTACACAACAGAAACATGGCCAAACATAATGCATACACAAAAATAAGTCAAAAATGTAGTCAGATCTAACACAAATGTTCTTCAGGATAGCAGATCTGCAAAATGACAGCAAAATCAGAAACATGGAAATATTCTTCACAGATGCCGGATGAAATCACATATGCGATTTTATCTGTCAGACGCAGAAAAACACAGTTGCATCACAATGTCGAACCTGCAACTTTTAAAAATGCAAAATCTGCAAACATGATGTCAAAATAAAGAGGGAGAAGAGTCCCACCGAGTGTGCCAAAATGTATATGATGAAAAGTGAATAACGGAAACAACAATATTGAAAGACTAACAAAGATCTAACCACAAAACCCTAGCCTAACAATGAAAATGATCCACCATACACAAATGAAGATACCTAAGACCATGCAAATTGTTGTGGTTGTGAAGTGTGATACCTGCAATTGCAACATAAACACTCAATAGATCATTACAAGCATGGTTAGCAAATTTAAAGCAAAGAAATATAAAACCATGACAAAGCTATCTATCACCTCCTAAGAGATGCGAGTGTGGATTTTCTCTCAGATCTGGATAAGCAAATTCCAGTGACTTGACTACACCTAGATGGAGGATTTGAAATGATAATGATGCAATTAAGCTAGAAAAGAGATTGATTAAGCTACATGATTCAACAATTATGCTAGAAAATAATCAAATTAAGCTAGATCTAAGATGCAATTGCCTATAATAACAATGCTCAAATGATATGCTAAGAAGAATATGCCTATATTAATAATGCCTAAGATGCAAATGAGATGGGATGATTTGTGCTCCAACATGGGGGATATTTATAGGATTTCCAAGGCCAGGGGTGAGGTGGCAGGAATCAACGGTCAAGATTGAGTCTGAATATATCAAGGGTGAAATTGGAGGTGGTTGGAGAAGAGGTTGGAGGAAGGGACACTTTCCATCTCTGTGGTGACAAGTGTCAAGGAGCCTTGCTCATGAGAGGGCAAGTGTCCAAGAGAGGAGACATGTGGCCCAAAATGCCATGTGTCTCAAGGGGAGAGTATCCACACCATAGGAGGTTAGGATGTGCAAGCTAAGATAGGGTTAATTAAACCCAGGGTTAGATGGAATGGGTTAGGTTTAGGAGTGGTTAGGTTAGGTGGTTAGAATTTAGGAGGCATGTGGGGAATTTGAATTAAAAAATTTAAATAATAAGAAAAGGCTAATTATCTTTCAGCAACTCATAAATTAATTTGTTTTAATTAATTAGGAGATTAGAAGAAATGAATTTGATGGGGAAGAATTAATTAATCAAAGGGGACTATTGAAACGAACCTATTAAATAAATCCTTAGATTTATTAATAAGTAGATGAGTGGGAGAATTTAATCAAATTGATAATGAATTCAATTAAATTGGGAAGGAGGATTAATTAAATAATTGCTTATTCAATTAATTATCTTGAGACCATTTTTAGGTGTATACATTTTGCCCCTCTTTGAAGTGAGGTGTGATGACGCGTTGATTCAAAGAATAATTTCATTTTGATGATAATATTGGTTTGATAGGATGCCCCAGACATTGATTGATAAACTGCGATATGATTATGCCCCCTCGGGAGATCAATTGAGATTATTGACTTTTGGAGTGTTTTGACGATTGCGAAATTGATGTCCTGATTAGAAAAGATTTGATTTTGCAACATTGATTGATGAAAGTGCGAGTTCTTTGGTCACGATGGTGTGGTTCTTGATGATTGAGAGAGCTTGATAAATTTCAACAAGTTTGATTAGTTTGATAAGATCTAGATTTAGTCTGGTTTCAGGAAAGATACATCCTGTATAAGACAAAGATGATCAAAAGCGTCTGGTTTTAGGAATGATATTTCCTATATAAGACTTGATCATAACGTCTGGTTCCAGGAAAGATACATCTTATATAAGACATGATAGAATAGATCAAATGCGATCGATTGATAGAATGGATAAGGTTGATCGGATAAAGAACTGACATTTTGTTGATATTAGGTTGCAGGATGATTTAGATATGTTGATGTTGGTGCGAGATAGATTTAGCCTTGGATAAGATAAGCTTGTGGGATCCCATGCTAGAATGAAATGCAAGCTAAATGCCAATGCGAATGCTAATGAAATGCAAAGCTACGATCGGACTAGTCACTGGGTTATTGCGTTTTGTCATCATTAAGATTTGGAAATGTGGGAAGTGAGTGCAAACATCGATGGTATAATTAAACCATGATGACTTGAGCACTTCTTTCCTGGATTTTTATATTGTAAGCTAGCACAAGCATCAAGGTATAATTAAACCATGATGACCTGATTGCTACTTGCGTAAAATAGATAGTATTAACCATTAGTATATGCAAATCGGAAATGTCTTTGATGATACTTCGATGATCATGTCCTGAGACAAATTCGCACCTACTAATGATTAATTTATAGACAACAGACAAGAAAAATATCATGTTCCTTCCTTGTTCCTCTAGTCAAAGACATCCTGGAGTCACCCATAAATCATGACAGTGAAAATCAAGATAGTAAAGTTGAACCAAAGTGCTGAAAGCAGTATCCAAAAGATATCATCCATTGAAAAATGTGCGATGTGCTTAGACTGACGTGTGATAGCTTGATGGTTAACAATGTGATTTCATGTTCAATGTGGGATGTGTCTCAGTGTTTTTTCTTGACAAGTTTTGTCTAACTATTGGTTTACCTGTTTGATTAAGCTCAAAATGATCATAAATTTTGCCCCCAGCTAGGTGTAGGATTTTTGCCCCAAACCTAGAAACAAAGTCATTATGATATACCCAATGATCCAAACCATGGCGAGAGATCAGGTGCGAAGCCTGCGTATGTACAAAGGCTTTATGATGGATTTGGACAACACTAATGGAGAATGAATGAAAGTGGCAAGATGCGGGAACTAATGGATGGAAGAGATAGCTGACAGATAGTGCTTGTTTGCTAGGTTGTCACCATCTGTTTTTATTGTGCATGTTTTCTCATTTATTTATTTATTTATTTTTCACTATTTTTGGATTGTTCTGATTTTTCAGATATAAAAATTCTTCAGATGCATGCTATTGATTGGTTCCTCGAGCTAATCCCTGTCCTGTGTTGATAGTTGATATGCTCCTGACCCAAATACTGCTGTGACCACAAATGGTCCTAACTATTTTGGTTCAAACTTCCCTTTCTTTTCTTAATCTACTTGGTTGCGTGGATTTTCTTTGAGTACTAGTTCTCCAACTTGAAATGTTCTCGGGTTGACCTTGTGATTGTAACCGTGACACATTCTTTGTTGATATACCTTTAAATGATCGAAGGCATTTTGTCTTCGTTCATGAATCAATTTAACTCTTGCAATATAGATACTCGTTGTTCTTTATCTGGGATAAGACCTTTTAATAATACTTGGAGAGAAGGTATCTCTACTTCGATTGGTAGTATTGCTTCTGATCCATAAACAAGAGAGAAAGGTGTGGCACCTGTTGGTGTGTAGATACTAGTACGGTAGGCCCATAGAGAAGGGTTCAATTGAATATGCCAATCTCTGCCAACATCATTCACTGTCTTTTTGAGGATTTTCAGAATGGTTTTGTTTGTTGCTTCTACTTGCCCATTCCCTTGTGGATAGTAGGGTGTGGAAAATCTATGTTGAATCTTGAATTTCTCACATACCTCTTGTACGTCCTGATTTTTGAACGGTAACCCATTATCTGTGATAATGGTCATGGGTATTCCATAGCGACATATGATGTAGTTCAAGATAAATGCAACAATTTGTTTTTCTGTGATATTGATGAGAGGTACTATCTCAATCCATTTTGTGAAATATTCGGTAGCTACAAGGATGAATTTGTGACCATTGGATGAAGAAGGATTTATCTTTCCTACTAGATCAAGACCCCGTTGGAAGAAAGGCCAAGATGTTGCCAAAACATGAAGTTCTTGTGCTAGTGCATGAATCAAATTCCCATGGATCTGACATTGTTTGCATGTTCTAGCTATCTGAAAAGAATCTCGTTCCATAGTTGGCCAATAATAGCCCAAGCATATGAGTTTTTTTGAAGGGGTAAGATCACTTGAATGAGTGCCACAAATGTTGTTATTGACTTCATTTAAGGCCTTCTCAGATTCTTCTTTTTAGAGACATCGTAAAAGAGTACTATCCAGACCTCATTTAAATAGGGTATCTATGACGAGAGTATAATGGGAGGATTGGCGAATAAAGTTTCTCTTTTGGTTCTTTGATAATGTAGCGTCCTAAAATTGTGACACTTGCAATTTCAACTGCATTTGGGTCTTCACGATGGCGGTGCAACATTGAACCTGAATGGAGACCCCGAAACCTATTTACAACACCAAAAACTGCATTTTCTACACCTTGGCCTGATCCCTCCTTGCACCCTGTTGTCTCGGGAGGTGGGACCACGGCGCCTAGCGCCCTGGTCCCTGGCCCTATTTTGGGCCTGGTCTCTTGTTGGGCATCGGGTCTTTAAGTTTGCAAATTGGAAAATATTGTTTCTAGATCGGCCTAAGGTCGGGAAAATCAATCTCTCAACCCTAATTGACAAGTATATAAACTACATTTCCTCTTCCAAAAAGGGAGGAAGACATATGTGCTCAAGAGGCGGAAGCAATATTCAAACATTCAAACATTCAAACATTCAAGCATTCAAGCATTCCTTCAAGCAATTGAGCATTCTAAGTCTCCATTCAAGGCTAAGTGTTGCATTCAAGACAAGGATTCAACCATTGAAGAGGAGATCACATACAACATACAACATACATTACACCTTCGCATGTAAGAATACAAACATTCTTACAACAAGGTATCAGTACTTGTTTACATTACAAACATTTACATTTACATCATTCTCATTTCTTGGTTAATTCCAAAACTGGGGTTTGACCTAAAGGCAAACCCCTAATCCCTAACCCCCCAATCATCCTCTCTTTTTTGTGTGTAGGTTGCAGGTACGCGGCTGTAATTGAAGATTTGGAATCCTTGTGCAGAGACGAACAGATCCCCCTTCGTTTCGCAGATTTTTCGGAGGACCGTGTGCACTCCGGGCGCCATCGTCTCGTCAACTTTCGCTCAAATTTGCAGGGCAGCACCGTCTCGACATTTTACTGTTGATTCCAGGTCTGCAGCTTCATCCCGTATCCCTATATCTGTTTATAAGTGAATCTTTCTTACTTTACATGCATTCCTAGTTCAACCGTTCTATCTACATTCTTTACAAAAGAGGGTATCCTTGATGTCTTAACCCTTGAAACTCATTTAAAATCCAGTCCTGCATTGTGTGGGATTGGATCTTGTGGGTTTCAACCCCTCTTTTGAATGTAAAGTCTCTCCTAAGTGAAAACCATCAACCCTAGTGACCTCCCTTCTCTCTCCTTGGAGTTGGGGAGGGGAGAACAACTAGGGTTCAATTTTTTCCGCTTTACATTTTGGTGAACCCGACGTGAACATCCTCATTCTGATTATTCATGGTTAGATCTGAAAAATTTGCTTCCTTAATTACATTTCCATGTTTGATCTTTTGCAAATTTTAGAGGTTAATTGCATAAAAACCCTAAAATTTTCTTTTTAGTAATTAAGCTTGTGAAATGTTTAATTGTTAATGCTTGTTTCAGATCTATCCTTCTATTGCAAATTGTCAATTCATATTTGTGCTTTAATTCTAAAAATTAAGTGGTTAAATGTCAAAACCCTAATTTTTAAAACCTTCTTGATTCAACCTTTGACTGATAATTTCACTAATCAAAACACCTCCAAATCAGCTGTAACTTTGGATTCTGCAACAAAATCACAATATCTTTCATCCCTGAAAATTTGGAAAAAAGTTGCGAGGACCGTGTGCACTCCGAGCGCCATCGTCCCCGACATTTTTTCTGAAATTTCAGGAGCTAGATCTTACTGTATTTTTCTGCTAAAATCCAGAATTTTGGCTGATTTCATCAATTCTAACACTTTCAAAATTAAAGTCAAAGTTGGTCTAGTGATTGCTCGGATAAAGGCTTATAATCATTCAAAAATTGTTGAAATTGAAATTTGTATCAAAATTGTGTTCCTTACTGTCCTAAATCTGAAAAGTGTGTTAGCATTCATTCGAAATTTTAGTGCTTTATTCAAATTTTTACAATTTGTGACTTTTGAAATTAAGTGTTTAATTGCGGTAACTCTGATTTCCGCTTTCAAATTTGAATTTTTCATGAAATCGAGTCAACTTTTAAATTTCAAAGCCTGCATTGCTTTCAGTATTCCCTCTAAAATCATAAAATTCAAAATTTCAGTTTCTCTCTCTTTTTCAAAATTTGAATTTTGCATTTTTCAACAATCTTGGTAGGGTTCAATTTTGAGATTGCAACTTTAATTTGGCCTATCTACAGATCGTAAAATCACTCAATTTTTTCAGATTAGCTTTAAAATCATCATAACTTTCATCCCTGAAAATTTTGAAAAAAGTTGCGAGGACCGTGTGCACTCCGTTCGCCACGGTCCCTGACATTTTTTCTGAAATTTCGGGAGATTGTCCTGATTGTATTTAACAACTTAAATTTAGGAGATTGGCTGATTTTATTGAAATTTGCTACCTCTAAAATTCAAAATCTTCTCTCTCTCTTTAGTGCATGAGTTTTACAACAATAAGCCCTACTTACACTATTCCCGTTAGACGAAGCCTTAGAATTAAGTCTTTCCAAGGTTTAATTACTGAGGAGATGGAACCTAATTTGAATGGCCTTTTTAACGAGGACATGGGTAATTCCTCTAATCCTCTTAATGATGAAGAAGCTCTCCATGAGGTTTCTGTAGAACAGCTTTCGAAATTGGATAACCAATTTGATGATTTTCGACAATGGATGTCTCAAGAATACCCCGATAGTGAAGCTCTTTCATTAATTGAGGGTCTAAAACGTATGGTTCAAAGTGATAAGAATGGAATTGATATTTTGCGTGGTATTGCACACATTGTGGATTTGAATGTGATGCCTATAAAGAGTTGTGCCGAAACTTTAGGTTATACACAACCTCCTACTCAAGTTAATCATTCTATTCCTTTGACAACTCCTATTGCTAGTATACCTACTTTCACATCAAACATAATGACTACTTCAATACAAGACATTGCTCCTATGATCACTAGTCATGGGGGCAATCCCTCTTCTTCAATCAACCCTCTTCCTTCATTCAATCCAACTTCTTCATTCATCCCTTCAATGAGTGTTCCTATTATATCTCCACAAATGAACATGACGCAAGGGGGCAATTCATTTAACCATTCCATTCCTCCTTGTAGCGTTCCTCCTTTCCAATCATCTCCTATGACTAACTATCATAGTGTCCCACCACCTTACTCTCAATCAATACCTTCTTTCAATAACATAATACCTCCATCACAATCTAACACGTCTAATATGAGCTCTTCGACTGAAGCGACCATTAACAATCTTGCACAAACTGTCTCTTCTTTACAACAACAAATTGCCTCTATGAATCAATCTAAGACTAGTGTGCCCACATTTGATGTTGCGAGCCCACTTTCTCTTGACATTGTTTGAGCTATCCCCCCTAAACATGTTGAAATTTCGCATTTGGAGCTTTATAATGGTAAGGGTGATCCTCTAACACATGTTAAGACCTTTCAAACAATATGTACCGATTTTGCTTATGACCAAAGGTTGCTTGCAAAACTGTTTACTAGAACATTAAGAGATAAAGCCCTACAATGGTATTGCTCGTTGCCTTCTTATTCTATTACTTCTTTCGAACAACTTGCAAATGCTTTTATTCAACAATTTCAAAACAATATAAGTCCTAAAGTTACTTTGATTGATTTAATGCATTGTAAACAAGGTGTTAAAGAAAAAGTGACTAATTTCATTGGTAGATATAAGCATTTGTATGCTGAAATTTCCTTTCCAGTACCTGACAATGATATTCAAAGAATCTTTATTTCTAATTTACAAAAAGATATTAGAGAAAAACTTCTGTTTTCTGAGTTTACTTCTTTCCAACAGTTGTGCGCAACTCTTCACAATTATCAACTGACTGTGAGTCAAATGGAACAAGCAAATCCTATGGCTCCGAGTGATAAGGGTGATAGTAGTCAACAACCATTTGGGAAGTTTAAACCGAACAGAGAGTCCATTAAATTCAATGAAAACATCATCAACAACAATGTGAATGCAACATCAGGTGTGCCTCCTATTTCTAAGTTTTTCAAGAAAGAAAGAAAGTTTACTCCTTTGAATGAATCATTGCATAGTATTATGAATAAGTTATTGGAACAAAATGTGCTTACTCTTCCTCCTATAAGGCAAATAGATCCTACAAAGATTAACTCACCCTATTTTGATAACAAATCTTTTTTTCAATTTCATCGTCAACCTGGGCATGATACTGAAAAATGTTTTGCTTTAAAGGGTAAAATTCAAGATTTGATTGATAATAATACTATCTCTGTTTCTGGTGTGAATGATAAAGGAAACACATCTGTAGCTCCTCCTAACCAAAATCTTAAGATTTTTACCGATCCATTACCTTCGCATACCTCTAATGTGATTGATACTAATGATTCCTCTGTCTCACCTGATGATCTTGTGTCTATGACTCCGAATGTGATTAACTTTGTGGAACAACAGAAAATCCCTAAAGAACTTTCCATCACATTTGATTCCAGTGAAACTATCAGGGCACCTGATGGTCCTTTATATATAGTTGCAAAAGTCAAGAATACACCTTGTCGTGGAGTGCTTATTGATCCTTCTTGTATGGTTAATATCATTACTGAAGAATTTCTTTTTACTTTGCTATTGAATCAAGTGATCTATGATGAAACAAATGTGGTTGTGAAACTATTTGATGCATTTTCTTCTCCTGCAATTGGTTCTATTACATTACCTATTGAGGTCCATAACAAACCCTTTGATGTGGACTTTGCTATTATTCCATCGTCCGAACAATTTCGTGTGAAGCTAGGCTATCCTTGGTTATCTTCCATGAAAGCTATTACTTCTCCTATTCATAAATGTTTGAAATTTCCCCATAATGGTGAAGTTGTTACTGTCAATCATAGTCTCTTTAAACCTGCTGAAAGAACTTCTAGCGTTCCTATTGATTATTTTTGGCCTAAACAATTCCAATCTCTTCCACCGCGGAGTGATCATCTTTTCAAATCTTATCAAAAGTGGAAAAAAGATATGATCCTATCTCTAAGTGAACCTAGAACACCCAAACTTGATATTCCTATCGTTCTTGAGAAGGAAGTTCTTCCTTTGAAAGATAAAACTAATGTCTTTCCTCAAGAAGATTCCCAACCCATCCCTATGAATGTGACTATGCCTATGACTAATAAACTTCCTAAAAGTAGACCTATACCTCCTCGTCATGATGGACTTGGTCTCCTTCCTAAACCAGATATTCCTCCTTTATATGGAGTAGTTCCTCCTCCTTCCTCTTATGGAGAGAAGAGACCTTCCTCTTCTCCTATTATTCAACCTAAGAGACCACAACCTAAACACCCAAGTGATAAGGATGAGAACATTCCTCCTCCTCAATCTTCTCAACTTCCTACTAAGACTAGACGAAATCATTCTGCACGTGAACGCCGACGAAAGTGTCATCTTAGAGCTCAGGCAGCTGCTTCTCAAACTTTGCAATCCCCCAAAACACCTTCAGCTAGTATTATTCCATTTTCTCCTCAGCCGAAAATTGAGCCAAAATCTCCTAAACATAAGGTGCATGATGGTCTTGATCCTGTGCGAGTTAAAGATCCTATTTTTATAAATCTTGATGATGATATAGATGAAAATGTTATTCATGATGAAAATATTATTCATGATGAAAATGCTACTCCTGTTCATTCTAATAGTGAATATGAATATGTCGATAACCATTTATCTAACGAATTTTCTAAAGCACTTATCCTAGCTCCTAGACAAGAACAACGTGGCTTGGAACATGAACATAGCCCTTGTTTGGATCTTGTGATAGCTCCATCTGCTGTGTTGGATGTTCCTCCTCTAGCGTGTTTCTGACCTTCCTGAAATATTGATCAGCAAGATCGGGAGGTAGATGACGTGCTAGACTAGTAACATTAGCATAGCAGACTCTCTCCTCCTCTCTTGATCTCTTTTGTTACTTCTTCTATGTGTTATTCTCATTCTTCTATTTGTTGTCCTTAGTGTTGTCTACTTGAGGACGATGCAAAACATTGAGATCTCTTTTGGTCTCTCTCATGTTGACTCAAAAGACACATGTGTTCCCTTCTTTTAGGTGACCTTCCTTGATTGGGGAATGAAGAACAATTATGCATACATACATATGATATACATGAATTATCATACAACATATTGACCCCAAGGAAAGTGAAGTCACCTCGTGCTTTGTGTTCTGTGTCTATTATCCTTGGGTTTATCTCACACTTGGGGGCTAAATCCTTGTGATAACGTGCTCCTTTCCTTTCTCATTTCTTATATGTATCACTACCTTAAAGCAATCACCCCCGGTGAGGCATGTGCGATCGCTTTAACGTAGGGGGGCATACACCCCGTTCATATCTCTCCAAGATACTTGAAAATTTCTTGACAAATTTAGCTTTGCCTTGAAATTTTTTGATATCTTTCTTGCATGACTCATAGTGAGGGAATCTTACTACTGACAGTCATGGTTCTCCCTTGTGATCTTCCCTTTTACTTTGTCAATCGAAGTCGTAAGATCCTTAGTCCACTGGGGGCTTGGTGTATCTTGCCTCCTTGACGTGGTGAAAGTTTTTCAATGTTGTTTCCTTGTACTTTACCGGAAGTATGGGCGTACGCTTATACTCCCGCTAAAGTGGGGGCTAAATGTAGCATCCTAAAATTGCAACACTTGCAATTTTGACTGCATTTGGGTCTTCAGATGGTGGTGCAACGTTGAACCTGAATGGAGACCCCGAAACCTATTTACGACACCAAAAACTGCATTTTCTGCACCTTGGCCTGATCCCTCCTTGCACCTTGCTGTCCCGGGAGGTGGGACCATAGCGCCCAGTGCCCTGGTCCTTCAGGACTAGGGCGCCCAGTGCCCTGGTCCCTCAGGACCATGGCGCCCAACGCCCTCGTCCCTAGCCCTATTTTGGGCCCGGTCTCTTGTTGGGCATCAGGTCTTTAAGTTTGCAAATTGGAAAATATTGTTTCTAGGTCGGCCTAAGGTCGGGAAAATCAGTATCTCAACCCTAATTGACAAGTATATAAACTACATTTCCTCTTCCAAAAAGGGAGGAAGACATATGTGCGCAAGAGGCGGAAGCGATATTCAAACATTCAAACATTCAAACATTCAAACATTCAAGCATTCAAGCATTCCTTCAAGCAATTGAGCATTCTAAGTCTCCATTCAAGGCTAAGTGTTGCATTCAAGACAAGGATTCAACCATTGAAGAGGAGATCACATACAACATACAACATACAACATACATTACACCTTCGCATGTAAGAATACAAACATTCTTACAACAAGGTATCAGTACTTGTTTACATTACAAACATTTACATTTACAGCATTCTCATTTCTTGGTTAATTCCAAAACCGGGGTTTGACCTAAAGGAAAACCCCTAATCCCTAACCCCCCAATCGTCCTCTCTTTTTTGTGTGTAGGTTGCAGGTACGCGGCTGTAATTGAAGATCTGGAATCCTTGTGCAGAGACGAACAGATCCCCCTTCGTTTCGCAGATTTTTTGGAGGACCGTGTGCACTCTGGGCGCCATCGTCCCATCAACTTTCACTCAAATTTGCAGGGTAGCATCATCTCGACATTTTACTGCTAATTCTAGGTCCGCAGCTTCATCCCGTATCCCTATCTCTGTTTATAAGTGAATCTTTCTTACTTTACATGCATTCCTAGTTCAACCGTTCTATCTACATTCTTTACAAAAGAGGGTATCCTTGATGTCTTAACCCTTGAAACTCATTTAAAATCCAGTCTTGCATTGTGTGGGATTGGATCTTGTGGGTTTCAACCCCTCTTTTGAATGTAAAGTCTCTCCTAAGTGAAAACCATCAACCCTAGTGACCTCCCTTCTCTCTCCTTGGAGTTGGGGAGGGGAGAACAACTAGGGTTCGATTTTTTCCGCTTTACAAATAAATTGGGAGGTAGGGTGTTATCTTTTAGGTATGTGTAAGTTTGGCCATAGCGAGAGGAATCATACCCAACAAGGTGACAAATAGTTTGGGAATCGGGACAATTATAAGCAGGGTAAAATAACTCTTCCACTAGGAATTCATAACGCTCTTGATTTTCTTGTGTCTGAAGTAGAGAAGCAAGTGTTGCGATGGCATCTGCTGCTTTGTTGTCATTCCTTGGAATTTGCTGAAAAGTTATTTCTACAAAATATTTCTTGACATCATCAACCATCTTCTTATAAGGCATTAAATTTTCATCCTTTGTTTGGTAATTGTCATTAATTTGATTGATGATGAGTTGAGAGTCTCCAAAGACTTGAAGTTGTGTAATGTTCCATTCTATAGCCATTTTGATCCCTATAACTAAAGCTTCATATTCTATTGTATTGTTGGTGCATAGAAAACTTAATTTGTATGCTTTTGGAATTGTATGGCCTTGAGGTGCGATGAATAGAATACCCGCTCTTGATCCATGTTGTGTTCCATTATTGATGCCTGCTCCTGGATTGATATTCGGGTGATGTATACTAAGATATGGATCTAACCCTGGAATGTCTGCATATGACCAGGTAAAATTGATTTGCCATCTTCTAAAAAGTTCCAAATATTTTTGCCTTGCTAGTTTTGATAGAGAAGGTGTTGGATATAGATCAGTTGTGCCAATGTTAATTGCCTCTGTTGGTTCTATTAGGATAGATGACCTCTTTTGATAAAATTCAGGTAAGGTGTCAAATATCCCATCTTTCGGCGCCTCGAGGAGGTTTTCACTGTTAGATGTGTCCTTTCTTTTTACTTTTTCTCGGTCTAATGTTGCCAATAAATGGTTTTCAACATTAGACCGTATATTATTTTCTTTATTTTTACTTTTGCGACTAGGAGATTTGGTACTCACTTGACTTGAAGATACGTTAGCAAAATCCATGGTGAAAGTTGTTGCAGGTTTGATTTCATTAAGATATAAGGATGTGGCATGGTCATTAGGTAAGGTAGTAATGACAGTATGTCCTTCATTTTCCCAGTCCATAGGTTCAAGAGGGATTAAGGATAAATGATCCTCATGTTGAATAGTTTCACAGATATTAGGGGTCATGATAGATATGTAAGAGCTTTCAATATGTATTTCTATGTCTAGAACGATACTCTCGTCAGAATGACCTCGCGCAAGTAGCTCCTGATTGTCCTCGATTAAATCCAAGTCAACTGAATGTGATTCTGATTCAAGTGGGCTAGTTCCTAACGTTTGTCCTGCATACACATGAACTACATCGACACCTACATCTTCTTCATCCCTTTCAATTTGAAGTTGCTCTTGTTTGTTTTTCCATGATAGCAAATATTCTCTGTTCCCTTGATCTTTTAGCTACATTTGTTTTTTCAAGCTTGACAAAATTGATGCAAATGATTGTTCCTTAGATTGTGTGCGTGAAGATGCTGCCTCTTTGTTATGTGGAACAATGACCTCTTGAGTTGGTTTGAGATTACTACAACACTGCAATGGATTTGAATCTGCTAAGATCGTGATTTCCTCCCCATTATAGGGAAATTTTAGGCACTGATGACATGTTGATGGAATGTCATGTATGTTATGTATCCATGGTCTTCCCAAGAGTATGTTGTATGGTAAGTACAAATCTAGAACTTGGCATGCTGTGTCTTTTTGCAAAGGTCCCACTCTGATGGGTAATATCACAACTCCTTTAGAGGAATTCTCTTCTTCATCATGTGCTTTGATTTTTATCTTTTTCTGGGGATCAACTGCATCTTCTGAATAACCTAGAGCATGGACAAGACTCAATGAGCAAATGTTCAAGCCAGCTCCCCCATCTATTAGGACACATTTGACGGGCGTTCTATGAATGAGGACTTCAATTTGCAAGAGAGTGTTATGGGGATATTGCAAGGAATCAATGCTTAAATATGAAGGAGATGGGCTTTGAATAGGATCCTTTGAAATAGGTTTGATGACCATTATGGATATCCCTTGGGGAACTTCATCTTTGGGTGTATTGTTCGGTGAGGATGCTATGGAAGGTTCTTGCAAGTTTTTAAGAGGTGTAGGAGTAGATGCCTTTGAAGAGTCTATTTGCTTATGGGGAAATGAGCCATTTCTAGACATAGGTACGCGATTTTGATCTTCCTCAGCAAAATCATTTAGGGATCTCTTTAAGAGTTGCATAAAAGAGCCACCTTTCTTTGGAGATGCATTTAAATCCTTGTGAAATTTTGACATAGTTAGATTTTGATTTTGGACTTGTTTGATTTCTCTGATATGTTGGCTTGTTATGTCTTCTTGTATTTTGTTTTGGTATTCCATGTTTGTATGATCTTCAACTATTTCAAAAGTTTTCGATTTCCATTTCTGCGATCTTATGTCTTTGCACTCTAGTTAAAATGGGCATACACATGTGTTGGATATTGTGCTAGGATTCGATTATCTAAAAGCTGCTTCGATAAGTGATCAACTGTCAAGGTAGATATGATAGAGTGATATTACATGAAAAGAGGATTCAAGTGTTTAAAAGTTTGCAAGTTTTTCGATCTTCGGTTTTGGAGTGCAATGATGATTTTGATAAAAATCCAAGTCCAATAGGAATGATATATCCTACGATGTGGGGCAAGGTTATCTTGACCAAACGTTGTAGTTTCATGATAAAGGATGATAGATCCTGATGAGAAACTATGTTTGAGTGATCAGTTTACCAAAGAGGGTGATAATGCACTTTGAGATGTTTAAATCTTGAACTTGTTGAGGGTGACTACTTGAAAATCTTGAGGTGTCTATTTCTAGAATCCGATTTGACAGATGATAACTTGACCAAGCAAACCAAGAAGACAATCTAAGCACAAGGTGACAAATATCAGGTGTTAATGCTCACTGTAAATTGACCAAGCAAACATGATAGATCTGAAAAAGATGTGCAAGAAGACAACTCTGGACTAACAAAGACATAAATTCATATTACAGTTTAAGCAGCTTCAGACAATAATACATACATGCCCATACGACAAATCAGGAATCTCATATGACAAAGCACAAGCTCGTATGCTAATTCCCACTGAGCAGAATGATAAACCAGAGGCCTTGTACGACAGAACTTACTGAGACATACAACAACAAGAAGGCTCATACGACAAAACACCAGCTTGTGCGACTCAAGACAGAACAAAGGTAAAAAATGTTATTTGGACAAATTTTTGATCAATGAAGTCTGATGTTTTGCTTCTGTTTTCCAGTTTTAGATGTCTGATTTTCCATTTTAGGGACAAATACACAGCAAACACGCGATATGTTAAGTGACCTGAATCACAATATGCTACCTAAGGAAGTTGGCTGAGAGAGAAAATCTTTGCTTGCAAACTTAGGTACACACCCAATAGCTAATCAGAATACGACCGCTGAGTCTCTCACAATGGATTCTCAACACCGTATTATCCGACTCCAAATGCTAATGGGGGCACGATATGGCAAGTGTCTTGGGAGAGTTACTATCTCTCTTTCACAAAGATTATCCCCGTTTTAGAGGTGAATCAGGTAGCTTCTAATTTTAATTGGAACTAGTAAGGGATCCGTTCGACACTTCGAGGTATAAACTCAATTAAGAGGTCTCCCAGCCTTGAAAACCAAGGTTTGATATACTCGAAGGTACGGAGGAGAGCTATTCCTAAGCACTTCTGTTGATTTGATTTTCATCAAATCACATTTATTTTATAGTGGGTTGGAGTACTTGGCGTTAGTTGTTCCCACTTGGGTCGTTCTCCTCTCACCGGCCTTAATGGCTTAGAGTTATTAGCTCCTTAGGAGGGAAAGCCCGCTAAAGATATGCACTATTGAAAGCAAAGGATGAGTCTAGCTTTCTGATCACCTAAGAAAGGTGAGAGTATACTCGCCTATCACCAAAACACATAATACATGATTGTTCATTTCCTTTAGCAAAAACAAGTGTGCCTAGAAAAATTTAAGGAATACACAAATTTTTGTTGAGTTCTTTTAGGCAACCTGCAAGATAGATACATTAGTAGTCATGATGTGTTTTATGAAATGAATCTTTGACAAGCGTAATCTTCGAAAAATCGTCCTGCAAAAACTAGTTAGGCTATCAAAAAACCTAAAAATAGACTAGGGTTAGCATTAGTAATAATCAAATTAACGCATGAGACCCTAAAATGCAATCTATTTTTGCAAACACAGAAGCATAATGTCGTACGACACTATTTACCTATTCATACGAGTATCCTTCCAAGATCGTATGAGTGCAAAATGGAGCTCGTATGACAATTCAGAATCCTTTAAAGCTCATATGAGTAAGAAAGAATTATCGTATAAGTGCACAAAGGAGCTCGTACGAAGCTGAAAATGAACTCGTACGAGATTCTGATTCAGACCTGGCTAGAAATGAAGTTTTGATGATGCTGAGGAGGCCAAAAATGAGATTTCGAGCCCCACGGTGGGCGCCAAAATGTTGTGGTTGTGAAGTGTGATACCTGCAGCTGCAACACAAACACTCAATAGATCATTACAAGCATGGTTAGCAAATTTAAAGCAAAGAAATATAAAACCATGACAAAGCGATCTATCGCCTCCTAAGAGATGCGAGTGTGGATTTGCTCTCAGATCTGGATAAGAAACTTCCAGTGACTTGAATACACCTAGATGGAGGATTTGAAATGATAATAATGCAATTAAGCTAGAAAAGAGATTGATTAAGCTACACGATTCAACAATTATGCTAGAAAATAATCAAATTAAGCTAGATCTAAGATGCAATTGCCTATAATAACAATGCTCAAATGATATGCTAAGAAGAATATGCCTATAATAACAATGCCTAAGATGCAAATGAGATGAGATGATTTGTGCTCCAACATGGGGTATATTTATAGGATTTCCAAGGCCAGGGGTGAGGTGGCAGGAATCAACGGTCAAGATTGAGTCTGAAGATATCAAGGGTGAAATTGGAGGTGGTTGGAGAAGAGGTTGGAGGAAGGGACACTTGTCATCTCTATGGTGACAAGTGTCAAGGAGCCTTTCTCATGAGAGGGCAAGTGTCCAAAAGAGGAGACATGTGGCCCAAAATGCCATGTGTCTCAAGGGGAGAGTATCCACACCATAGGAGGTTAGGATGTGCAAGCTAAGATAGGGTTAATTAAACCCAGGGTTAGATAGAATGGGTTAGGTTTAGGAGTGGTTAGGTTAGGTGGTTAGAAGTTAGGAGGCATGTGGGGAATTTGAATTTAAAAATTCAAATAATAAGAAAAGGCTAATTAACTTTCACCAACTCAAAAATTGATTTGTTTTAATTAATTAGGAGATTAGAAGAAATGAATTTGATGGGGAAGAATTAATTAATTTTAATTAATTAATCAAAGGGGACTATTGAAATGAACCTATTAAATAAATCCTTAGATTTATTAATAAGTAGATGAGTGGGAGAATTTAATCAAATTGTTAATGAATTCAAGTAAAATGGGAAGGAGGATTAATTAAATAATTGCTTATTTAATTAATTATCTTCAGACCATTTTTAGGTGTATACACAAATAAATAAAATAAAATAAGATATACCATTCACATGTCAAGTAGGGTTTCAATATCCATTGTCTTCTATCTCCATTGATCTTGTTTGATATATTTTCTCTCAGATTTTATGTGTGCACAAGAGCTCAACAAAGAACAAAATTGTGGTTGATATCTTGATCACAAGAAGGCTTAATTGAAACAGTTGTTAGGGTTGATAATGAAAGAATCATCCTCTTATATAGAGAATACTGTAAGAAATGAAGGGATAAGATTAAGAGGTGTAAAGATAAATGGTTGGCTAGGATTAAAGGGTAGGTAGAGGAGATAATTAAATGATAAAGGGGGTAGGTAAGAGAAGAATTAAGAGATGAATGACATGTGTCATGGCTAGAAAAAGATAATTAAATAATTAAATAAATAAAGATTTATTTATCTAATAGAGGAAGTGGGATCAATTAAATAAATCAAATATTTATTTAATTTAGGAAAAAGACAATTTAAATAAATAAACATATTTATTTAAATGAGGGAATAATTAGAAGAGGATTAATGAATTAATAGAAGACATGATAAAATAATTAAATAAATAAAAACATTTATTTAATTAGACAGGACAATTTTAGGTGTCTACTCCAGTCATTTGGTTTCAACAATCTCTGGGAAGGGAGGACTGTAATGTCCCCATTTCGGGACATTAGAAGTCAATCAAATTGAATGACAACTTAAAATTTAATTATTTAATAAAGTATTAAAATGACTTAATGGAGCTCAACAAATAATTAATAAAGTCATTTTAATTTAAAAGAGGGATAATAAAGAGACAAAGAAAAAAGAATATGAAGTGACAAGCAAAAGTGGAAACGAAGAGCCACAGGGTTGTGCTTTAAAAGAACATTGAGAGGCTCATTCTGATTATGCTTAGTTTAAATGTTTGGTTATTGTTCCCTCTTGGAGAATTTTGGGAAGCTCTGGATTTCAATAGTTTTATGGACGAAAACCCTCAAGCTTGGAGGCAGTGGATGAAATCCCATTGTTTGATGGAGATATCATTCAGGTGTCTCACTTGTGTGTCGAATACATACTACTGGTAATTCCAATTTGACCATAAATTCTGTGGTTGAGATTGGATGTTTCTATTGGTTTTCTTTTGAGGAGTTAATGGTAATATTCATAAGAAATTTCAGAGTTGCTTTAAAACTGTTATAAACGATTTTTATTTGTAAATTGTTACAGTTTATTGGTTGTTTAGAGATTGAATTTAATGTAGATGATTTCATGAATATTCATGTGAAATTTTTTGTTAAAAAAATTGGTAATATTCATGTGGGATATTATAGAGTTGGTCTGAAAAACGGTCTGTATTTATCCACATAGATGTTTCAGGTGTTGCGACTTGGAGAACATGTTTATAGTGTGTGTGTTGTGTCTCAGATGAATATTTACAAGCTAGCATGGTTTGCAAGTAGTGATAATGATGTTCAATGTATGAATGACTCTTTGGAATGAAGTGTTTTGTATCAGGTGTGTTGTGCTAGTATTATCTTAATGTGAATAGAAGAAAGAAGGATTTGAGATTGCTATTAGATGTTCAAGGAATGTCCTCGTATTCTTTGCATGATGTTAGACGATCTATTTAATGGTGAATTATGACTTGAATACGTGTGTTTCAAGGTAACTACTCTAGTTTGGCTAATAGGAGTTGTTCTTCACCTTGCGGTGAATCCTTGAGTGTCTATGCTTACCTTGAAGATTATTTTGCATTGATTTTGGGTCCTACCTTGGCATGTGGAGATCGACATTGGGCTTGTTCATTTGGAAGACATGTTTTGGGTTGACTAGTGATGTGCTGCTTAGTGCATCTACACATTACCTTGTTGCTGAAATTGGAGGATGTGTGATAGAATGAGATTTGTTTTAAACTACTTAGAAAGAAATTTTATGATGTTTTTTGGTCATCTCCATCTCATGGCTTCTACTTATTTCACCACAATTATGTTTTGGGGTCCAACATGATAGGATCTATGTTTTTCCTCTACTTCAACCAATCTTGTTGATATTTGCAATGAAGAAGATGGTATATATAGAAGACCAAATTGATGTTGATGGTTTGAATGAGTGTGTGGATCAATGCGAGTATTGTGATTACATGATAATATCATTATTGAGAGTTTGTGATGTGAAGTTGTGATAGAGGAAGTGTGTGGTGATTTCTATGAAGTTGGTTGCTTGAGATAGAGATTCAAGGGCAACTTCATGCTTGGAGATTTCCAAAGGTAGTGTTACTTGAGGATTCTTCATTTTGATTCATATGTTAATGTGCCTTGCTTGGAGATAGTGAGTCTTCTCAACAACTTTTGTAGCTTGCCCTATGATAGTGCATCTCAACATATAAGTCCCTTATATCTTGCTCTGGGATAGTGCATCTTATCCTGCAAGTCCTTCAGATTATGTTTTAATAACTTTTACAACACACTTTTATATAAATTATATAATTTGTAAAAGATTCTATTGCTTTGTAAAACCTAGTATGTTCTCAGTATCTTGAGCTATAGTTATGATGTGAGAGATACCTTTGTTTTTCTTTGACCCCCTAGAGGAGGATGCAAGTATTTGACTATCAAGATGAGAGGATGAGGTGGAACTATTATACTACAACAAGGTTTGTTGATAGTAACACAATGCAATACACATATGACAAAAGGAGGAATATTTCATTAGAAGGACTTTCTCCCACCCCATGAACACCCTATAGACGTTAGAATCTGATAGGGAATAAGGGATATGGGAATAGATTGATTGATACCTAAAAATTTAAAATTAGTAACCTTATCACAAGGACTTTTCTTGCAATAGACCAACTTAGTGAAAATGTTTTATTTCTCTCTTCCACACACTTGTAAGTATTGAGAATATTATAAGGTTTCAACTCCTACAAATCCAATCACAATTATAATAACATATTCTATAAATCATTAATAGGTTTTTGTATTATTAATTCTTTCTATAACTAAAGTTAGATCTATGATTCCATTTATAGACCACTAGGGTTATTCCATTCTTAGGTTCCCTCTTGCAATATTTTCTAGCATGAATGCAATTGCGATTTGATGAATGATAAATAGTTTTAAATCATTTATAATACTCTTTTCCTTATTACATATAGAGTTTTACAATTTGGTTATGGACTACTAAGTATGTTCAATTATTTGATATCATATTTGTGGTGTATGTAGATTCACAACTCTTATTCTTTGTGATTTCATTATTTTTTCTTGATATATTGTGAATCTATATAATAATGAATTAAAAATTGGTCCTCGAAGTAAATGATCTACCACACACTCAAATAAAAATATTGAATACTAGTAGCTTAGAAATAGGCCATTAATTTGTATGCACCTTGTGATTTTGTATTATACCTAGGATACATTCTATAGAAAACCATAATTTCTCTTGTGCAATGATGTCTTATTAGTTTAGTAAAAGGTCTAATGTGTAGTAGATTAAAGTTTTTGGTCGAGTGATGAGTTTTGAAACTAGATTTGCAATTGGATAATACTACAATAATTCCAATCTATGTATCTTTAGTTGTAATTAATAATATATCAAAGATACCTCTTGGAACCCTCCTAGGTGTACTTGAGCTTGAAGTGAAGGAAAGTCTACCCATTCTCAATGATTGACCCATTGTTACCCTAGCCAATGATTATTTTTAGGTCTATTGCCTTGGGTTTAACACCTTCAACTTAAAGAATGACACCGCTTTAGGGATTGGAAATCTACAACTTTGAGCACCAATATTGTATTTGTACTCTAGACACTTTTGGATTCACTTCTATACTTAATTATCATGTTAATGGTTAGGGAAGATTAAGTTCCTTCGATGTGTAGGTTTAATGAATATTTTTTAAATGTGTGGGTTTAATGCAAGTTCCTTCAATATTAAGGTTTAATTCATTCCCCATCAAAGATTTCCATATTCAAGCTTATGTATGTGTATGCATATATGTATTTTGAGACCACTTTGTTTATGTGGTATCTTGACTTATAAGTTTATTTATAGTTGACATGATTGTTATTGTGTTGCAGTACGACCCATTGCATTATGAAATATTATCTATGATGCATTATTCTTAGTTGTTCTATTTATGCACTTTGAAGATTTTATAATTAATTCAATCAACTCCACTTTTTACTTGTGTCTATTTCATGCATGCTATGGGATACATTTGTAATTATTATTTTAAAGGAAAAACTCTATCTACATTTTAATGTATGTTTTTCATGTGGAATGATTTATAACCCACAAGAATTAACTTGCTTATAGTTGATACATGTAACCAATTTTGTTGTGATCTACTACTCTTTGCTAATTGTCAAGGATTGGTGATATTTGCAAATATCCTTGGAAAATAGTTAGATTGTAAGGTTCAAATCTCCTAGGTTGATTGCCTTTATTAGATATATATGTTTGTGGAAATGGAAGAGTGTCAATGACAACAATTATACATGCAAGTGTTCTTGATGTGTTGGAGATTGGATCTCTTTTAGTGCTTTGAATAAAATGTTCTAAAAAATATCCTCTTTAATACATAAGATTTATGAATATGAACCATATGATAATCAATTCACATTAAATTATTTTAAATATCAAGAAATAACAACTAATCTTGTAAGAAGTATTCCAAATCAATTTATAACGAATATTGAATATTGAAAAAAGAAAATAGATTTAAATTTTTAAAATTTTAAAAATCGATTCCACATAATGCAAGATCACATGAAAATATTATAAGATTGACCTAAAACTATAAGGTGATAATTTGAAGATGATAAATGAATATATGACGCTGGGGTTGCAATGGACTTATTGTGGTTATACTGCTGCCTTTTTTGGACTTGGTTGGGTTAATGCATTATATTAATATATGAAAGGTAGTCAAACATTTGTTTATTTATCAACGTGTAATACGGGCAAGAAGGCAGAGATAATTTCAGAATGGCTACTTCCCTCCGTGTTCAATTTCCAACGGTGGAAGTGGCTACTTCACTTTTCCACGCAATATCCTTCCTCTGGCCTTCCAGGAAAATTCCCTCCTTGTGATGAAAATGAAGTGGAAGCAAAGGGTAGATTTTTGTGATCCATGGGTAGATAGACCTTGTCATAATCAGACAGGGCATCGCGCTGCTTCTTCATTAATGTACTCATTTCCCTCCATTTGAGTTATATTTCTATCAAATGGTTGATTCTATTTGGGTTCACTGTTCCAACTTTTTTTATTATTATTGAAGAAGTCAAATGAAAAATATTACAAAGAAAAAGAATAAGTAGTCCAACTAAAGGACTCCATTAAATGAAGAATAAACTATGTACACCATTAAATGAAGAATAAACTATGTACAGTTGAAACAAATAGCTGTGAAGAACAAAACTATATAACTGAACATCAAACCATACAACAGCTGGAACAATCAACAAATACACAGTGAACATGGCTGTTTAAATGAGACACATATAGAGCTAATACAGGTAACTGAACCTTGCTAAAAACTAGACACATAGACAGTGGATACAACGAGCATAACAAAAATTTAAACTTGAATCTTGAAAAACTTATACAGCTGATTGGAGCACTTAAAATCTCTTTCTTGAAGCTGCAAAAACTGATATTTAATCTGATCCAGGTGACTGCAGAAACGAACACCATCTTGATGACCATGCTTCAACTGTGAACATAAAAATGAATTGAAACACGATGTCAGAATAAGACATTAGAATATCTACTTCTGATGCAAAATGTGGTTAGAAAACATTGGTTTACATCTACTTTGCCAAATATGTAACAAAATGTATTACCTCATAGAGTCTGCAATCACATTCTTATGAAGGTCAAGACCAAACATTGCTTCTTTCCACCTAAAAGGATGACCAAAAACTGTTGGAAGGTAATTAAATATATTATTCCATTTCTTTCTTGCTGTGAAATAGTCCCAAAATATATGATTTAAGGTCTCATTGTTGTGACAAAAGGGGCCGCACTTCATTGATTGTAGTTTCAGATATCTTAGTTTATCACTGGAATAGGTAATTTCTGATCTAAAACTTTCCAGGCTAGAATTTGTGCATTTTCCTCAGCCTTAGAATTCCAAACTTGAGAACTTAGACTCCTCCATTTCCTTTCTTTAATTTTACATTTCCATTTTGTATTGAGCCTTGGGTTTAACTTCAATGGAGGAAGAATATAAGTATAATTTTTTTCAGAGCAAAACATGAAAATGGATACTTTTTAAGACACAACCAATCTTTGGAGACACTGCACTGTAAGGGAGTGCATAACTACATAAGCAATTCCATCGGAACCAATAACTTGAAAAAAAAAAACAACTCTTTACGCTTGTTATTTAGATTGAAGAAATTCTTAGAACTTTACCAGCTAGTCCAATCCAAGGAGCTGAAGTCCTATAAATCCTTGAATTGTTTCACTCCCTTCTTAAAAAGGTAGCTAGTTTGCTTAGGAAAAGAGACAACCAAAGGCTGACCATGATATTGCATGTCTGTTCCACTAAATGGAAGAATTAGCAAAGTTGAAACCTTGTTGTAGTGTGTTTATTCTTGAATTTAAACAGTTACAAACAAGTTTCCAAGCCTTCCATATGGTCTGCAAGAGGAATGAAGCTTTGATACCAAAAAAAGGAGCAAGCAAAATCTTATCAAGCCAACACACATTTTACCACCTATTATTCATATCAGCAAGTGAAATTCTATAACGCACTGAGACTTTCCATTGTTCATCCCTTGAAATTGCTCTTATTATCCATTTGGCAGCTAAACAAATGCCTTAGGTCCTTAGATTCCAAAAACCCAACCTGCCTTTAGATTTTGGTTGAATACAATGGAGCCATGAAGAAGATTTGAAACCTATTTTACCATCCCAATTAGACCATGGAATTGACGAATGAGCTCATTCAAATCTTCATAAATTTTCTTAGAGGGTATCCAATAGGAAGATTAATAAACATGATACGCTATAATGATACGATTAATCACCTATATTTTGCTAGCTAGAGAAAGATATCTATTGCCCCAATTGAAAATTTTATTCTTCAATTCAGTGAGAAACCAATGCCACATCTCATGTAAAGAGACCCCCAAACCAAAAGGGATACCAAGATACCTTGTGATTTGTCCATGTTTGATAAGTTTCCACTGCCGAGGAATCCATGGTGCAATTGGATTAGGTCTGATCATTAAAAACTCTGTTTTATGATGGGTCAACTTAGAACCAAAAACAGAACAATATAAATCCAAAACCTCTACAACATGTTTAATTTTAGATTCAAAATTTTGGATAAACAATAGGCTATCTTTAGCAAAATGAGAGTTTATAATAGTTGAACCATTAGGAATTAGAATTCCCTTAATAAGGCCTATATGATTGTATTTTTTCAAAAGGTAACCAAGAGCATCAACAACTAGAACATAGAAAAATGGAGATAAAGGACAACTTTGCCTAATAGATCACTAAAACGGAAAAGAATCAGACAATGAATTTTTTATCTTGAAATGAGAATTAGCATCATTAAAAAGCATTTGCACATATTTAGAGATTTTGGGACTAAAACCCAACCATTGCAACATTTTTATAATAAATATCCAATGCATCCTATCTTAAGCTTTATCAAAATCTAATTTTACCAATAAAGCATCTTGTCCTGATTGTTGTGCCCATTCACTAGTTTCCCAAGACAAAATTAAATTATCTAGGATGAACCTTCCAACAAGGAACCCAGTTTGTTCTAGTCTAACAATCATTTCGGTCACTGGTTTGATTCTAGTAGGTAAAGCCTTAGTAATAATCTTATAGGAGGTGTTTAGCAAAGTGATGGGTCGCCATCCAGAAATATAATCTATATTTTTCCCTTTCAGAAGGAACCTAACCAAACCCTTATTGATATCTGGTCCCAAGGAGCCCTTATCAATTGCTTCCAGATAGACTTGATAGAAATCATCTTTGATATGAGGCCATAAAGTTTGATAAAATTCAATTGAAAATGCATCAATCCCAAGAATTTTATTAAGTGCCATAGAGAAAACAACATGTTCCAAATATTCAATAGAGAGATCTCAATCAATGTAATGACTAAAACCTTGATCTACCTTTCTTGGAATGATGTCCTCAAAGATATATTTTACAACATATTTAACATCTTGCTAATGTTGATCTTCTCTAAAGACTTTCTCATAAAAGACCTAAAATACATATTTAATTCCATCTTGGTCTATATGAACATCTCCATCCTCATCATAAATTTGGTCAATAAACTCCTTCTTATGTTTATAATTTAAGTAATTAAAAAAGTACTTAGAACCCTTGTTGGCTTCTTTGAACTAGTGTAATCTGGCCTGTAAATTTGGCCAATATACTCCTTATGTTTATAATTTAAGTAATTTAAAAAGTACTTAGAACCCTTATTTCCTTCTTTGAACCAATGTAATCTGGCTTGTATTTTGGATCCTTTCCCCTTATATAGATCTAATTTATGGAGTTGTGATTCAATAGAGGATATAGAGAATTGAATAGATGTATTACCCGGATTAGTGTTGAGTGATTTTCTAAGCATTTCAAGTCTCCCCTATAAGGATTTTTCTTTCCTTTTCCATTGTCCTACTAGTCTCTTTCTAACAGAGCATAAAAAAAATCAGTACATTGAGAAAGAGAAATCTTCCACCATTCCCTATAAGATTCCCCTTTTTTCGGCTTAGGAATAGACTTCCAAATGCCAATTAGAGAATCAACACAAGACTGAATTTTCAAGTGTGAAGTATTAAGCTTAAAGGGAAAATTTGAATTAGTAACCTTTGAAATTTCCCTTGCAAGAATACAAAAATTAGGAAAGTGATTTGAAAGCGTAGTTGAATAATCAACCTTCACGAAAAATGGCAAAGTATCTTGGACAACTTGCAGGTTAGGAGAGATATAAAACCTATCTAATCTACTAAGTTTTTTATCAGCTCCTAGCCTTCAATTAGTCCAAGTAAACCAATTATGCTTATGGCTTTAATTTTTTTTTAAAATAGATCTATAACTCCCACAAAATGGTGGCAAAGTAACCATTTGTCTAATTCCTCATTGCTTATCCTTAAATAATTAGGCCAATTATGATCCATATGGTGCTCAAGCATATTGAAATCCCCTCCAATGATTCAATCAACATGAGGTAGTTGATTTGACATCCATTCCCATAGTTGGCATCTTTCTTTAGCTACTTTAGGAGCATAAATAGAGAAAAAACCAATAGGTTGGCCATTGATAATAGTAAGAACCCACACATAATTATTCAAAGGGTCCTCCCCTTCGTCAATGATAAACTTATCGATCCATGAGGCAAGCCCAATAACAACCCCTCCCCTACCTTCACTATGCAATGTATGAAAAAAAGTAGCATCTCTCCATATATTGTAAAGTGAAGCAACAAGAAGGGGACCATTAATTTTAAATTCTTGCAAAAACATAACATCCAATTTCCATTTAACTATCGAATTCTTCATCTCAAATTTACGATGAGGGAGTGAAAACCCGCTAACATTCCAAGACAAGGTTCTATAATTCATGATTAGACAGAATTAGAAGCGTCTTCTTATTGCTGCAATACATCATATTGATTACCAATCATAACCAAATTCTTAGAATTCCTGTGCTCCTTCACATGAGAAATTAGGGATCTGGATCTTTGTCTTTCGGCTAAAAAAAAAGAGCCAGATCTTAAAGAAGGAGATGGAGATCTATGTCTTTCAGAGGTAGTTAAACAAAAAGTATCCTTATTCCTCATTTCAGTTTTATTAAGAGGTGAATTATGATTTTGTGTAGATGAAACCTTATTGCCGGTCTCAGCCAATCGAGGGGGATCTTTCCTTTTCTTGACCATCCTCCAACTGGCCATCACAACAACTTCTTTATAAGAGGAAGAACTATTGTTAACATTATCATTTAAGGAACCTTTGGCTTGTTGATTCAACTGTGACACATTATTTGGTATAATAAGGGGTTGAGGGAGACTAGTCTATTGTTGAGCATTAGGAGACGTTATAACGAGCCTAACTATGTCTATTTTTCCTAGCAAGACAATCTCTGATAAGGTGACCATCTTGGTGACAAATAAAAACAAGCATTTTTGACTTATTTAAATAGACTATAGGCTAGGAGAACTCAAATGCTAGCCCATTTGATATTATTAGGGAGCTGGTTGTTGAGGTCCATTTCTATATAGGCTCTTGGGTGAACCCTAAGGTTGGAAAACTTGTTAGAATTGTTTTTGCACCAAATGACTTTCCCTAGAATTGAGACATGATTTCCTTCAAGAAAGGTCTAAAAGCCAGATTCAAAAAGGGTAATTCAATCCACATTAGGTATCTAGATCTTGAGGGCCCCTCAAGATAAAAATCTAGAGGCTAAGCTTGAAAATAACAAATTTGACCACATATAACCCGAGTCCCATACTGAAGGATTGAGCTTGTGCATGATCAACATATTTAAACTTACATGAAACATACTCTTTTCCAAGCCCTCTAAGAGCTTCAATTTCCCACCCTTGATTCTCCCAATTTATAAAAATCCATTTCAGATGGTATGCCCTTCAAAAAGAACAAAATTACAGATCTATGCTGACATTCTACAATGCTATCAACAACATCATCAAGGAGAAAATATTCTAATGTTTTACCTTCAATCACTTGTTCTTCCATTCCCTTGTCCTCTACCTCTTGATTTTTGACTTTTTTTTCAGTATGGCTTACATCTCCACATTGGCTTGCTATAGAATGAGAACCCTCTTTTTCACCCACCATTTCTCCCATAGGAACATTCATTATTTGATCAAAACTTGTATCTTTTGTACCTTTTTGACAGAGGGATTCAACATTTTGTGGTTCACTCGAATCCTCTATCTATTATCCTATCGCCCTTCTAGCCTTAACCTTCAACCTCATTTCTTCTTGATTTATCTCTTCTATCAACAAAATATTTAATGACACACCCTGGGACAAATCCCTGCCACTGACAAGAGACATGACAAGGGAAGAAGACACTAGGTTAATGAAAGTGACAATAATGTTATGCTGAAAGTTGGGAATTGTTGCGGAATGGGTGTGCTATAGGCTGAAGGTTTAGAACCCTAGCATAGAGAGCAATAAAACCCTAGCGCATTCATATGCTCCAAAATCCATTGTTCCAACTCTTTTTGTATCGTTGTTTTGTTATCACTCTTCCACACGATTTCCTTTGGCTTCGTATCCAAAAGAAAAACATTAGGTACAACAAAATAAACAACCATGTAAATATCTATGCACTTGTTGATGGGTAAATAGATTTTTTTACGGAAATGAAATGGGAGCCAAAGCATCATGAGTCCATGGCAATTCAACTGTTCTGACTTATTTCCTACTATATGTCAACCATTATTCTTTGCAAGGGGACCCCACTATCTTTCCATTGCCCTTCCAAGCAAGTCACCCCATATTTTTATTAGAATTTTCATGTGATTTCTAGAGGTTAGTCTAAACATGTAGATTTAAAAGATATATTTCTATTTCATTGTTTATTTAATAGCATTTCTTTTTGTTTAAATCTGCAAGTAGTCATTCTCTTAAAAGAAGAAATATTAAATTTGAAAGTTAAATAACTCATTTAAAAAAGAAAAATAAATATACATATGGGTTAAATGCTTAGATCTTTATATTGTAACTATTGTTTTGTTCTATTTAAATAGACTCTTGAATATAGTTATATACATATATAGAGGATCTATATATATATCAAACTATACTCTGTTTATAGAAATTAAATCAAAATGTAAGAATCATAATGTAGATTAAAAACATAAAACAACTTCATTCCATTAATCATTATAGTGCAGATTGAAAGGTATTTGTTTGTAAAAAAAAAGTGAAATTAATGTGTTCAAGACAGAGTTTCATCTCTCTCTCTCTCTCTCTCTCTCTCTCTCTCTCTCTCTCTCTCTCTCTCTCTCTATATATATATATATATATATATATATATCATTTTTCTTTTATGCTGTTGTTTTAATTTATAACTCAAAAATGGGAAACACATTACCCATAAAATGTACTTATATAAATACGTATATACATACATGTGTAGACACATATACAATCATCGTATTTCTCTGGGCATAACTAAAAACTATGTTTAAATCAAACGAAAAAAAATTTAACAAATTTTTTTGCAGTGGTAATTTAGGGTTCGCGTGGGGGGAGCCTATGGCTCAACCCCCACACGTCGGGGGCCGCGACCACGGCTGTGGGCCGTGACCCACAACTGTGGGCCTGCACCCCATCACCCATCCTTCGCCTCCCCACTCCCTTACCCCGTCATGCACGTGTTTCAACCGCCCCTGCAAAACCCTCGTCGCCTTCCTCCATAGTCGGCCCTGTTTCCTACAAAAATAAAATGTTAAAAACAAAAAAAAAAACATAACATGTAGATAAATAAACCTAATCCAATTTAGGGTTAGGATATGTTGGTGTAAATAATTATTCATCTTGGATATTATTACACCTTACTTAAGTTTACTTAGGAAATGCATTTCATAGTAGTTTGGGTATGAGACACTTGGGTGTTTGTGCCACATTGGGATAGTGTGTGTAGGAGAATTTCTACCTTTTATGGTGTGATCTTGTTGTTACACTCCACATTCAGTGGGTGATCCACCTCATGTGGACTATTATATTATTTTTCCTACCTACCCACACCTATTTCCTACCTACCCTTGTTTCTTATTGAGCCACATGTCATGTTTGTGTTCTCACATATCCCTATAGTCTTGCCTATATAAGGAGGCTCATATTTCATTGTATGTAACGATTTTGATGATCCAGTTGATCAGTATTTTCATCTTGATAGAATACAGTTTATTTCTATCATATATTTTGTCTCTCTTATTTGTGCTTTCCATTGCCTCTTGATCTTGGTAAAATATCACATGGTATCAGAGCTGGTCCATGTCTCACATGGTATCAGAGCCATTAGAGTGTCATTGGTTTGCTAATTGAGAGAAATTTGATGCTATTTGGGGTTGTGTATTTTGGAGTTTTCTATTGCAGGTTATTATTGAAGCTTGATGGGTCAAATCTGTGGTCACAATTGGATTGAGGAGGTCCAAGAAATTTAGTTTTGCCTTTTGTTTCATCCAAATCGGACTTCAGAGGCCAAATCTAGAGGCATTTGAAGTTTGAAGCCGCGGCGGAAATTTTCCAGAAAGTATAATTTTGCAAGCAATTTTCAAATAGCGATATCTCACTCATCCGGACTCGTTTTTTCGAGAATTTTTTTTTGTTTTGGGGTAGAATTTCGTGATCTGTACATTGGTGTAGAATTTTTCTGATTTTCGGATACAGGTTTTTCAGAAATCGCGAAATCCTTATTTTTAACAACTTTTGAGGCTTCGTTTGGGCTCATATAGACTCCTTTTCAGGTGCCATTTTTTTTGAAAGTGCATATTTTTTCATCTACTTTCATAATCTGCCATCTGTTTGCAATGATTTTATGTAGAAATTGTACTTTCAGTAGTTGGCCATTTTTGACGTATTTGTACTTGTATTTTTCTTGGATCTCAGTTTAGTTCACTAGCAGTATTTGTTGAAGTCTCTTAGATCTCATTTTGAGAAGTTGTAAACTGAAATTAAAAGTCAATTTTGCATTTTTTTGCAAGTGGCCCATTGTATACGCACTAAGTATAAAGTGCCAAAATCACCATTTTGGGGGGATTTCTTGATTGAGTATTTTGGGGGGGTGTCTTGTGTGATTGTGCCTCTCTCTATCTTGTGTTTTTTCATTTTGGTGCTATGGGTTCTCCTAAATTTCCACTTTTAACTCCTCATAATTATGCATCATGGAAAATTAAGGCATGGAGTAAACTAATGGAAAAAGGACTCATTCATTATGTAAATGAAACTATTACAGCACCACCTGATCCTAAGGCTGATCCTAATGCTCAAATTGAATGGCTTACTAAGAATGCTATGGCACTTGGAACTCTTAGAAAGTATGTATCAGGTGACCTCATTTTTCACATTGATAAGTGTACAACAATTAAAGAGGCTTGGGATATTTTTAAGAAATTGTATGGTCAAGTTGATGAGATTAAGGGCTACAAGCTTGTTAGTGAACTCACAACTTTGGATCCCAAGGATTTTGATACAATCCAAGATTATATCACAAAAGCAACTGAGCTAAGAGCAAAGCTAAAGGATTGTGGAATTGACAGAAAGGATGCTCAATTGGTTTATAACTTGTTGGACAAGCTTCCTTCAGAGTATGCAACATTTGTATCTAGCTTTCACACCCATAGGTTAGCTCAAGGTTCCTCATACACTTCTCCCTCATTTGATTCATTCATGGAGATGTTGATACTTGAGCAATCTAAGTTGACCACAATGGGGATTCTCAAATCTTCAAAGTCACAAGCTTTGGTGGCTAACAAAGGGAATCAAAGTAAACAAGGAAAAGGCAAGAATCAAAAGCAACCTAAGTCAAAACCACAACAAGATGGAGCACAATCTTCCTCTCCACAACAAGGTGATTCACCATTCTCACCTAAGAGGAAATCATATAAGGACAATATTTTTTGTGGATATTGCAAGAAGTCAGGACATGATGAACATCATTGTTATAAGAAGGATATTGATGAGTTGAAGAATCTTCTTGAGAAGAATAGAATCAACCTACCTTCTAGAATGTCTACATCGGCTTCTTCTTCCAAGGATAAAGGAAAGGATCACTCTTTTGGGACAGATAAAGGAAAGGGACAAGCTCTTTGTGCTACTACAAGTCATGATTCAGGAAGATGGCTTCTAGATTCAGGGGCTTCTCATCATATGGCATCTTCGCAGTCTATGTTTTCTACATTTGAGCCTTGCCACATGTCGCAAATTTTGATGGGCAATCATACATACATGGATGTGATTGGGAAATGATCTATTTCCATTGGGGATAACTCCTTCAATGATGTGTTGTGTGTACCCCACCTAACAAATAATCTTCTTTCCATCTATCAAATCACACATGGGGCAACTAGGAAAACTGTGGAGTTCACACCTGATTCAGTTATCATTAGAGACTTGGAGAGTGGAGCTATCATTGCAACTGGGGTGGTTGATCATGCATCTTGGTTGTACTCTTTTTTAGATTTTGGTCCTATTGATGAGGTTGATTCTTCCTATGTTGATTCAGATTTTGAGAACTTTGGGCATTTGAACTTGGGGATTCTCACATGTGACCCCGTTCTTGAGCCTTGCATTTCATCTCCTTCTATTGATACCACACCACCTATTGCACTTGATGATGTAGCTAGTGCGACAATTTTGCCTTCTTATGATTCAATGCAGTAGGATATTTCATGTCTTCCAACTTCAGTTGATTGGGATGCCTACTTGAAAGACATTGCAGGTTTGTTTGTGGACTCCTACATTGTAGATTTGGGAGACACCATTCATGACATTCATCTTCTCTTTGATGAAGATGATCCTTCTTTGATTGTTGCGAGGGATCACTCTGACCCTCTTGTGCATTCTCTACATGATCAATCTTTAGAGGTTGACATGATTGTGGATACTTTTGTACAACACTTAGAGGAGGTCTCTTTATCTTTTGAGGAGACATATGAGTCTTTGGATATTGTTCTACATTCATCTCCACTAGATCTTGGAGTGCCTTTTTCAGCAGTGTGGCACAGTTTACCACCTTTGGAGGGGGTACCTTTGAGCATCGACATGGGGACACTTGAGCAGTTTTCAGAGATTCCTTTCATCATGAGTATTTTTGCTTCATCTTCCCTTCATGGTTGGGGAGAATTCATGGATACACCTTTGGTTTTGTTTCTACCTAAGGGGAGGAATGTTGTTTGACATTCATGGAGCAGTTTCTTCATTCATCTTCGAGCTTCTATCATTGGTGCAGATTCCAGATTGAGGGGGGGCTTCCTAGTATCTCTTATTATTCTCTCATATGGGGGGGACTTTTTCCTCACATGGGGTTTTGTCCTTCACATACTTCTATGAGAGTTGTTTGTATCTAGTTTTCATCTCTCTTTTGGGGGAGGGTTTTTTTCCATTGGGTTTTTCTCTCTTTCCCCGCTTTGTGAGAGATTTCCTTGCATTGGTTTTCATGCATTTGCATTTGTACATGGGTACCTAACATGGCCTCGTAGCCGGGACCCATCTTGCATTGCTTAGTTGCATTGTAGACTTAAGTGCATTCCCCTAAGTTGCACTTAAGGGGGGGTGTTGGTGTAAATAATTATTCATCTTGGATATTATTACACCTTACTTAAGTTTACTTAAGAAATGCATTTCATAGTAGTTTGGGTATGAGACACTTGGGTGTTTGTGCCACATTGGGATAGTGTGTGTAGGAGAATTTCTACCTTTTATGGTGTGATCTTGTTGTTACACTCCACATTCAGTGGGTGATCCACCTCATGTGGACTATTATATTATTTTTCCTACCTACCCACACCTATTTCCTACCTACCCTTGTTTCTTATTGAGCCACATGTCATGTTTGTGTTCTCACATATCCATATAGCCTTGCCTATATAAGAAGGCTCATATTCCATTGTATGTAACGATTTTGACGATCCAGTTGATCAGTATTTTCATCTTGATAGAATACAGTTTATTTCTATCATATATTTTGTCTCTCTTATTTGTGCTTTCCATTGCCTCTTGATCTTGGTAAAATCTCACATGGTATCAGAGCTGGTCCATGTCTCATAGGATAGATAAAAAAAGAAAAGAAGTAAGATAAAAGAATAGATAAGTTTCATTTATAATAAAATAAAAAGTGGGAAAACCCTAAATAGGGTTAAAAAAATAATATGAATTTAATATTAAAAGAGGGGTTTCGAAATTTGAAATAAAGTGAACGAGGAGGGGAAAAACCCCATTGTTAATAAAGTAATTTTATAATAGTTTGTTGGGAGATAATTTTATAAAGGAGGGAAGTTATTTTTTTAAGAGGATATATGTTTTTAATATGGAATATTTTTATGGGAATTATTAGATGGTTGTTTTATTATGTAAAGGGAGGGGTAATTTAAATTGTAAATGATTATTTAAATCTTTGAAGGGGTTTAGATATCATAATGGAAGATTTATCTTCTTGATAACTTATTAATGATTTAATGTTAATTTGAGGACATTTTGGGAACCTTTATATTTAATTGCCTAATTAATTAATCTTAATACAATGAATTTGTATTAATGTTAATTTAATGGACTTTGGGATTATTTAAATATTATAAAGAAATAATATTAACTTAATATAATTAAAATTGGAGAATTTATTGAGTGAATTAATTAATTATAGAGGTTTTGTTGACTTTGTAGAATTAATTTAATCAGCTTTAGTTAATGGGAATTATTGTAAATGTTAAGTATTTAAAATATAATTTATTAAGAATTATATCCAAGATATTTGGATGGTTTTCAACACTTAGATAAAATCTAATTTGATTATTAAATCGCTTAGGAGCTTGGGAAGAGTTCTAAGCCTTCTAGTTAAATTAAACAATTTATCGTTCACATTTGAGCCCCTTTCATATTTACACTTAAGATATCTTTTAGTGAAGCTAATTAAGTTATCACATCTTTTTGAACGTAGACCTCAAGTAATTTAGTGTTATTTAAAAAAAAATTATTGTTAGTTTTTGCCCAAAAGTTTGGGCATCACATAAGAGATAGAGCTAACATAAAGCTTTGGATCAACCAAAGAAAGTACGCGACCTTTGTGTTGGAGAGATTCGACATGACATATTGTAGACAATTAATTGTTCCTATTCTACAAGGGACAAAGCTTTTTGTGGAAGACTGTCCAAAGTCTCCTACCGAGATGGAGGACATGACCAAAGTTCCTAATGCAAGTTTTGTTGGTAGCCTGGTGTATTTTATGGTTATAGAAGGCCATGCATTGCACAAGCAATGGGAGTCCTTAGTTGGTTTACGTCTTCTCCTGGATGAGTGCATTGGGATGCAGTGAAGAGAGTGTTAAGATATTTGCTGGGTAATTACGAGTATTCCCTATGTTTTCATGGTAATCTTACTGGACCTTGACATTCCTTGAGTATTCATGGATATGTGGATTCTAATTAGGCAGGTGACATTGATAGTAGAAGATCCACTAGTGGATATGTGTTCACGATGTTTAGTGGTGCAGTGAGTTGGATGAGTAAGCGACAAGTTGTGGTTGCTTTATCTACAACTAAAGTTGATTACATGAAAACTACTCATGCTTGCAAAAAATCCATTTGGCTTGAGAGAATGTGTTCAAATATTTGTTTTGATGTGGGACAAATCACTATCTGTTAAGACAGCTAGAGTGTCATTTGCTTGGCAAAGAATCCTACTTTCCATGCCAAAACAAAGCACATCAATGTGCAATTTTATTTTGTTCATGAGATGGTAGAAGATGGAAAGGTGAAGTTGGAAAAGGTAGATACTTTGGAGAATGTTGCTGATGCATTGACAAAGCTAGTGAGCTTTGAGAAGTTCAAGTGGTGTGCCAGTTCGATGGGCTTTGGGGCTTAAGTTTCGATATGATGACTCTTGTAAGGTCTTTGTCAAGTAGGAGATTGTTGGGATTGAGGTGCCTCAACTTTAGGAGTCCCAAGTGAATATTTAATTAATTATTTAATTAGTTCCACGTGCTGATTTTAATTATTTAATGTTATAATATAAATTTCCAAAGTGCAAGCAACAAGCATTGAGGAGAAAGCGAAATTGTGACACTTGTCACAAGGAGGGAACTTTGGAGAAGTAAAATTATTAAGATCTCCTCAAAACCCTCTCCAAGTGACATGTGGCAATTTCTTCCTATTCCTGTAAGCGTGTATTTGGAAAGATTCTCAATGAGACCAAATCTTCCATGTGGATAAACTTGGAGAAAATTAGAAAGTTATATTTTGGCAAAAGCTTTGATTTTCTTAGACACCTTGAATTTGTGGAATAAATAATATTTATATTAAATATCATATTTATTAAAGAGTTGTGCACAAAGGAAGTTTCCAACTTTGAACATGGACACTTTTGAGAAGTTTTTTCCTTTTACATTAAAAACTCTATAAATACAATGTGTTGTAGAAGAGAAGTAGAGTGAAGTATTTTTGAAAGATGCCATTATGCTGAGCTGGAATTATTCTAGAATTAGATATCATAGTTGAAGACACCTACAAGAGCATAGAATCTGCATATTGTTTGTAATAACTTTTTATTGTAATACAATTGATTTGTACTTTGGTGCGGTGGGTTTTTTCTCAAAAGGGTATTCCCATGTTAAATCTTCTATGTCATGTATTTATGTTAAATCTGAAATTTATTTGTGTGATTTTTTCTTTTATCTATAATGTTGTTTAGGGGTTTGCAAACAAATTTGCATTCACTCTCCTTAGGGGCTTGCATTAGGAAGTCTATTTCCACTCTTCTACTTTCCTTTCATATAGTACATAAATTGTAAAAAAGGAAAAATTAATTTTCCATTTAAATATAAGTGTACACGAAGAAACTGTGTTTCTTCTAATACTAATGTTCATACTACATTATTGTGTATATACAAATGTAAACAAAACAACTAGTATAATTTATATTTAATTATTAAAATATGTGATAATTATTTTTTACAATTTAATAAAAACTTTAATATTGGTTGGGCCTTAAATAATAAAGATTATAATAAGAAATATATTTTTTTTAAAACCATAAAATATTAATAATTATTTTTACTATTCAATAATAATTTATAATATATAATTTATTAATAAATATTAAAAAAATACTACTACAAAAATATCAAATGAGTAAAGTATCAAATAATACAAAGAAGTCTAATACAATATTTGTACTTTTTTGTGAGAATCCAATTAGAAATATTCGAGGAAAATACACCTTATTCTTGCTTGTTTTTTACTTTATTCCCAAAATAAAATAATTCAAAGAATATGGAAATGGACATAAGAGATCATTATAACCTTTTATTTTCTAACTTATTTTGATTTTATTTTGAAAAAAAATAAGACAATGTAAAGAGAACATAAGTAGAAAATAGTGTTAATTCTAAACGAGCAGAGAAAACATATTAAATAACATAAAATAGCTAAACTAAAATAGAAACAAACATAAAACAACACATAACACAATAGATTACGTGGTTTACCATTAAATGCTACATCCATTGGAAAGTAGGGAACTATCTTTTATTACTAATATCAAATATACATATTTCAAATCTCGACGAAATAGGTTTACTGAACAGTGAAAAAATTTCAAATCTGCTACACATCGAATATAAGAAATATACTCATAGGAGTAAATTAGGTTTTGCATAGAATGGCGGGTGAAGATGGGAGGGGCGATGAATGTGCGAGGGTTTCCTCAGGAGATTAGGATTCTGAATCAGACGATGATGGTGATGTAGGGACGTTTGTGGTGCAGGGTGCATTTCTTTCACCCTGTTCTTTAATGGGTTCCAAGATACATCGCTCTGTCTGTTTCTTCTGCGACTGGGATTCTGGTTTTGGTGGCATAGGAGGTGAGTTTGGCAATTCTGTCTCTATCGTTGTCCATCTGCTGAGATGGATGGGAGATCTTCCTACCGTGGTCCCTACTGTGCATGCAATTGGGTTTTTTTTTCAAGAATTTGAGCCCAGGTTGGATATTGGCTATTTGGGGGTGTTCAGATCTGGGCATGGAGTGACGGATGGTATGGGTTTATCTGGGCCTAGATGGAGTACTTTTGGTTTCTGTGCTTCTGGAGTTGGGGAAACTAGATGTCTACAGTCTGAGATCGAGCTTGGAAACGATAAGAATGGAGCCTTGCCCGATGCTTGGAGGGAGGGTGTTTTTTTGGATTCGACATGTAGATTGGAGGGATGTGTGGCTTGGATTCACGTTGGTTGGAGGTTGATGGTGTTGTTCGACGGTTCCCTTCTAGGGTTTCCTACGTCTGTTGGGTTGTGCATGGAGAGGATGTTGATGTCCTCTATTTGGGTTGCTTAGATCGTTTTGTGGATTCTTCTGTGGGGAGCGGTTGGGCTTTTGCTGCAGACTCCTTAGTCGACGTTGGTGTTTTTTGCGTTCCTCCCTACTTCTCTATTTTGACTTAGAGTGGGGGAAAGCTTTGAGACCCAGGTGGAACCCTTGCTTTTGGGTTCTCCTCTGTGTTCTTCATAGTGGTGGTGGTCCTCTTGAATCCCTGGCTGAAGGACTTGAGGGTTGGGGTGCTCTATTTTGAACCCTTTTCCCTTTTTTATTTGTTGTTTCTGGCAGGCCTTATGGGTTTGTTTCTATTTTCTTTGTAACCTAGTGCTTTTTTGAAGGTTTGGCGAAGGGCAGATTTCTTGGGTCTAGTTAGGGCTTTTTTTTTTTTTGTATCTTTTGGACTACCCTCTCTTTGCAGCATAGATTTTCTCTTGGCCTTATTGGGGTTTCCCTTCTTTCTTCGAAGGCAGAGATGGATTGTTTTGAAGACAACCTTTCTCCTAATGAGGTAGAGTTGGGTGTTGTGGTGGAGTTTGGGTGGTGCTTGTGGATGGCTGGTGTTGTTCTTTTTGTTGAGGCAGGTTGGTTGTTTGATTCCCTCTCCTTGGTGTTAAATTTCTACTATTTTTCTCCTATAGAGGTGGAGAATCTTGTTTGGCTTAGTTTCTTGGAGTTGGATGGGTTTTGGCCTCTTTTCCATCTTGTGGTTCTAGGAGCCCTCGTAAAACCCAGATGTCCAGTTTCTTACTGTGTAACCATTTTCTGGCTACTGGACTTTGGTTCGTGGTTTGGAGCTTTGCTCTCTTTTTTGGTGGTTTCCTTCCTTTCAGCCCCTATTGAGGTGGGTTTCTATCTCATAGAGATGGATAGATTTTTGTTGATTGTGGTGTGATGATCATTAACTTTGAGGGTGTTGTTTTCAACCAAGTGGTTATGAGATCCACTTCAAAATCCGTTTGGAAGGTTAGGGGAGCCTTTCAAAATCCCCTTGTTTCTTTGTTTTCTATTTGTTCTAGTTGTGGGAGCCTTCTAAAACCAAGAAGCGGGCTGGATGCTTGAAATTTTCAAGGGCCCAGTTTGGTCAGCTATTGTTTTTCGTTAAGGATATATTTTATATTTGGCAGGCTGATGACTATGTTACAGGTTAAGGGAGCCTAGAAAAACCCTTGTGAACTAGTTTTGGGGGCCAATTCAAAACCCATGATGAAGGTTAGGGCAGCCTTCCAAAATCCCATGTGTCCAAATTGTAATTATACGTTTATCTGTTGCAATCTAGTTTCTTTGAAGGTGATGGGTGCTTGGTTTCACTCATGGTATCAGTTAAAGGTTAAGGGAGCCTTAGTAAAACCCTTGACTAGTGATTGAGGCTGGTTTTTCAGTATTGTTTTAGGGGCTGATTATTTCAGTCCTGGCTGTGGTTGGGTTGCTAGTTTTCTAATGTTCATTCCTTTTGGTAGCATTGTATTGGGGGTTGCAGATCCTAGTAAAATTAGAGGGTTTCGGGTCCCTTCAAAACATGTGGGGTTTCAAGTCCCCTCAAAACTTGTTGTATGGGGTTTCAGATCCCCTCAAAACCTGTTTATCCTTTAATCAAAAACTAATATCTAATATACAAATTTCAAATTCATTACCGAATTCACTACCAAATTCCTCCAGTTTAGACTTCACCATAGCTCCTTGATTTTGAGCCCATAATCTTCAACTAGCTTCAACACCTATGACCAATATCTTCCTTTTTATTTCCATTTCATGTAATCGAAACTTAAAACCAAATTTTCTATTCCAAAAATGACAATTAGCAATATCCACAACCAAAATCAATACTCATCTTTATACATGTTGGGTCCATGAGTTTCATAAGCATTATGATCTTTAAAACTAGCACCATAAGCTGCAACACTTCCATTCCATGGACAAGCACCAACATCTGATTTACGCTTTCCACTCAATTCTAATAGTTTTCCGTTAGCTTCTCATTGTTAAATAGATTCACCTTCGGCTTAGCCTTGGACCAGTGCAGTTCAAAACCACTTCCATCAACTAGAGCTTGAAGTCTACTTCCGCTATAAGGGGCTCCATTTGATACACACAAACTTTTCTTCCTTACACCCTAGTCATCCACCTCATTTTCCCTTGTTGTAGTGTAAATTTACCTTGATGAGAGAGTCAAAGGTATTGTTCTCTCGATATCACCACTTGAGGCTCTCAATGCATTTCAATCAATAACCACATCGAATTCATTATCTACATTGATAGAAACATTCTCATTATCATTGTCACTAACACCAACTACACAATCATCTCTAGACCTAGTATCAAGTGTCTCCTTGTCTCCATAATGTAGCATACAGATTGAGTTTTTTCCTATAGCAAAAAATTTTGATTGAACTCTAGTTGTAGACCTTGAGGATGCCTTACTTGACACAAACACATCAAAATACTCATCCAAACTATTCAAAACTATATTAATTCTTGTCTCCTATGGCACCCACAATCTTCTAAGTTCCTCCTCTATGTGATACTTTTCTTCAACAACGACTTCTTTTTTCAAAATCTTTTTATCGAGAAATTCTAAATTTTACATAAGGACAATCAATGCCAATCCCAATCGAGGTATCATGGTGTTCAAGTTTTACCGCATGGATGATATCACTTTCCCAACCATCAAATGTTTGGCCAATACATGCCACAACTACATCAAGTTTGGAGAAAGAAACAAAACCATCATCCTCCTCCTCTTTAACTAAATTCTTCTCTTTTTTCCACCCATTCCACCAATGTACACAATAAATTATTCAACCAGCATTACCCTTTGCTGAGCCTAATACTTTAATTTTAAAATACTAAGAAACTCTTCAAAAATTGAATTAGCTTCATCACCTAAAACTATAAATTTAGTTACCCTTTAAAATATACTTGAAGTATGGGGAGGCAAAAGACATAAAACCATTAGCTCCCAAACTTAACCATCTTCCATCCTTGCTCAATCTAACTAAGGTTTGATACCAATTGTTAACTTTAAACAAGCAAATAAAATATATTAAATAACATAAAACAACCAAACTAAAATAGAGACAAACATAAAACAACACATAACTCAATAGGTTACATGGTTCACCATTAAAGGCTACATCCATAGGAAAGAATGAAACTATCTTGTATTAACCAATATTCAACACACCAATATATGGATTGTACACATCCATTTAGACATTCATATGAAACTATGAAATTAAGAGTTGAGAGAAGCAACAATGCCATGTGGCCGCTGGACTTCACATTCCCAACAAATAGTAGGAAAAATATAATGTATCTTCACGTTTAAAATAAATTTTAAGAAGTTAAAAACTATAAATGTGTGTATGTATATACATATACAAATTATTTTTTAAAGTATACAATTATTTATATCTTAATGTATTGGTTTGTATGTATATTCTATGGGTATTCAATTTAATTTAACACATTTTTATATATTAAAAAAATTAATTTCTATGTATTTTAGAAAAATAAAAAAATTACAAATAGTTTTTTTGTATTTTAGAAATAAATAAAATTTATAATATAATATGGATTGTAAATCATAATAAAGATGCATATTTTAAGATCACATTCATACATCAACTTTTTCATAAACTTTAGAAAAAGATAAAAAAATGTAGTGTGTTATTGTATTTAGGTTCTTTAAAATTATAAAGGATAAGTTAAATGTAAATTTAGAAAAGTAGGTGTAAGGGATCATAGTATTAAGCCTTAGAAATAATGGTGAAGAGTAGATTTTATGTTATGTTGAAATTCACTTATCTTGGAACTTAGATTGTTTTTTGTCTATATGTTTGATGTATCTTGAGTTTGCATCTTGTGTGATCAAGTTTTATCTATCATTAAAATGTCTTGACAGATGAAGATGATATACAACTGACAAGAGTGATCGTACTTGCTATGAGCATTTTTAGTTGGCATCACACAAAACTCTACTCTTTATTTGTTAATAATGCCCAAAAATATTTTGAAATACATTGAGACAATCACCAAATCTAAAGGGATATGTTCTCTTAGGTTGACACACATGATGTGAATGACTTAATGGTCACAAAAATAGTCAAAGATAATACTCTTCAATAATGTAAGTGTCTTAGAATGAATCGATGCATAAGGAGGTTCCTTGTAGTGGTCCAAAGAGAAATTTTCCCTAAAATGATGCTTCTTGTAATACATATGATTTTGAATGATTTATGGTTGCCAATAAGTGCTCAAATGAATGTGTTTGAAAACCAAAATATAATGAATCATTGTAAATTTGTGTGCCAAATCAAATCCTAAAGTCTATGCAAAAGGGTTGGGAGAGGGTTATTTGAATTTTATAAATCTGATTTTTAGGTCATGTCCATTTATGTGGAATCATGCACAAAAATAATTAGGATTGAGAATATGAAATATTAAGATTAATTATAAATGCAAAGAAATCTAGGCTAATAAATGGTGTGAATGTATGTAATTAATTTGGTTATGACAAGGATAAGGAAAAATGTATATGAATGCATTCAATAATTGAATGAAGGTTAATAGGGATGAGGGAAGGAACCAAACTTAACACAAAAGTGTGTCATATCTTCCCAGACAATTTGTTATTGGTAGATTCTCTTAAAATGTGTCCCAAATTAAAATAGACTTTGTATAGGTATGCAAGTTTCACCATTATAATTCTATGTTTATAAAGAAAAATATAATTTACTTTATATTAATTAATTTGATGCTATTAATAAACACATAATTTTTCTTAGTAATAGAGTTGGGTGAAAATTTAAATGCAAAGTGATATACATACTTGGATTTATGATAAAAATAAAACCTAATGAGTAATAGATTCTGCTTGCTTCTATACTAGAAATATATATACACTATCTAGTCAATGAGACTTCAAGACATTATTAGTTTCCAATTTCTAAGCATGTAAATCATGTTGATCTAGATTATTTTCATACAATATAGATATAATATATGCACTCTTCTATGATATAATTCATTTTGATAACCATTTCTTATCAAAGCTTAAGGACTAGCAATATTTTAAATTACCTTATAAAGTTTGTTAAATCAAAAGATGCAGCTCTCCTAGGTTAAACCATTGATTGAACTAACTTCATGGTAATGAAAAATGTTGCTAAGAAACATAATGAAACTATTCTAAATGATATTATTGATATAAATTTTATTTCGTTTCAATGCTCCAATTCTATATATATAATATGTAAATGATCGTCAAATAATCAGACGTTCTAAGATATTATCTTTAAATACTCAAATTAATGTCAATGAATACTAATACATAAATAATACTTCACAAATTGAATACTAATACAAAAGTAATCATCACATAAATATACTAATTTAGAAACCTGTCACTATTAAGTAGACTGGATAATTGACTTGCAAAGTCCCCTTCAAAATTTGTCTCTCCTACCTCATCATCGTCGTCCTCGCCCTCCTCGGGGAATTTGAGCTCTAAGCATTGCACTTGTGGTTTGTCTTGGGCAACATTGATATGTGCATGGGCAATAAAGGTATGCACTCCTCCCTGGGAGGCGTACCAGTGCCACACCATCTCATATGCAGAGAAGCCAAACAGTTGCTTCCATTTCTGGTCCGGAGCAATCCAAGCGCAAAGAGAAGCACCGCCGCTGATCCTCTGCGATAAGTGGCGTAGAGTCTCTCCAATACTTTCCTCACTTTGCTCCATCAATCCCACGTACATTATGTGGAAATCCTCACTAGAAGGTCCACTATTTTCTTCTTCACCATCTCACAGGCCTCTTCATTGGACGAGGAGCATAAGTCCCTACATGTCAAGAGGAGAGCAAGCTTTTTGAAACACCTTATTGGACGGACGATGGACGACCAGTCCGCCACCACTCCATTAACGCTCACGAATCTGCTCGCCCCGTCAAATAACACCGTTGACATTGAATGGTTATACATATTCTCTCTGTCCCTGCCATCCCTGAACCTTTCTGTGCATACCAGTAGAGGGTGTCCCTCCTTAACTTCTTCGCAACGGCTTATGAGCATAGGGCTTTCCTTGATATCTAACATCATCAAGCTTTCCAACCGAATCATCTGGTCCACTGCATTTCCTTCCAATACAGGGCATCCTGATGCGTCTATTGCGGTCACACATGACAAAGATATGAAATCATCACTAAGCCTCTGCAAACTTCGGCAGCCACGAAGTCTCAAATAGACCAGAGACTTTAGCTGCCCAAAATTACGACAGAGACTAAACAGTTTTGGACAATCACTCATATTCAATTCCTTCAAGTTTCTCAGTTGACCAAAGCTTTCTGGCAAGCAAATAAGCTCTCTAAAATTGCACAAACTTAGACGACGCAGAGACCTAAGTTGACCAAAGCTCTCTAGAAGCTTCCTTATATATTGCTTGTCTTGCCATAACTCCAGTTCTTCCAGTTGGACTAGGTTGCCAAACCTTTCATCCAACTCAAGGAATTCAAAATCATATACCTTCAAACTACGCAAAGAATGAGGTAACTGCAGAAAGTTAATTTTGCAATCAGCCCTGGAAAGAAAAATAAATCTGATATATCTATTCCAAACCGTTGATAGAAGAAAGATATACTAAACTTACATCGCAAAACCTGTTGTCACTCCTTATGCGGCCCTCGAAAATTGCCAGCCTTGGAAGCTTGTTTAACTCCATCGGTGAAGATTGTCCTTTAAAAACACTGAGATATCTTAGATTTTCAAATTTTCTGGTACATACTCCAGTGACTGTAGTTCCGCTTGTAAGACACAAAATTCTCAAATTGCCCATCCTATCCAAATGTTTTGCAAGAAGTTGGAATGCAGGTTCATCGTCGACAATCCATGGAAGCCAAATTCCTTTCAATTTCTCAAGCCTCTGCAAGTAAAAAGCCTAAGATTTAATAATAATACATGCTTCCCAGAAGGTAACAACCTTGAAGATTTTATCGAGGCCCAAATATTATAACAACAGATGAAACAATAACATAAACAAATAGAATAACTTACAGCCATCAAAGATATACCAGATTCAAAACACCAACCAATTTTCTGATCAACAAAATCTTCATATACTATTTCATTAAAATATTTAGAATTAAAATACACTTTCTTCTGACCCTATATAAACAACACAAAGAAGCTGTATTTTACAGAGGTTGCAGCCTCTAAAAACAAATAAAACTTGTTTACAGAAGAAAGTAGACTTATCTTGTATACTGTACCGCATTTATCTCATCGGGGAATTTAACTAATATATTGATCAAGAGTCGCTTCTAATAAATTATGTAGAACGTAAAGATCAGAGTAAAAATATACCTGAGGATCTTCAAGAATATTGGCCAGAGATTGTGGGTCGGTTATTCTATCCGACTCTGACAATTTTCTTCCTCGTCTTAAAACGACATCATGAAGTTGTACTCGGCAATTGGAGATCTTTACCAGTGCCACGTCTTCCAGTGTCTTAAGCTCCATCTCGCCCACAATATAGCTCACGATGCGCCGCTCCCAGTTGGAAAAGAAAGCTGCTATATCCAGAAAGGCGTCTTTATAATGATCCCGCAAACTCTCATACACCACATCAACTACCTTGTCAATTAATTCACTCTCTCCGGTTGCCAGCGAATTCTTGAAGTATTCTATGGTGTTATTTAAGGAAGAGAGATTATTCGGATCTCTATCTCTATGCAATCTTGAGCCAACAAGATCCAACACCAAAGGGATGCCGCCACAGATGTTCACCAGGCCGTCGATATCTGAGCTGCTGTCAAATGTTGCATCGGGATTGCCAAAAACTTTTTTGGACAAAAGCTTCTTTGACTCTGCGCATTGAAGAGGCTTCATACAATATTCTGAGCGTGTAATGATATCTTGCTGGTCAAGCATGTCAGTCTCGCTCAGTAAGTAAGCGACAATGGACAGACCCGCACCTACCCACTGGATCTCAGATGCTCCTTTCAGGACATCTATCACTAATTTCCTCGTTTCGCCACTCATAATCTGAAGTGGTAAGAAAAGGATATTTTTAAGAGCGATTCGGTCGAAATTCATTGAACTAAACAGAAGGGGCACCTTTAATACCTGGGAAGGAGGTTTTTTAAAACGTTTCAGCACATTATTCAGCAGGTTTCTGCCTTCTTTGATTAAAGAGGCCACTCGACTCGAAGCAGTACAATCTACTCCAGACGTGTTTTCTTCCGCCTGAAAATCACAATAATTCCACTTAGCATTTCTATTAGAAAATCAAATTGAAGGGTTTGAACAAGCGAAAAATATATTCCATGCCTTGTAAGTGGCAGTGGCTTTTGCCAAGCATTTCTCAATATAAGTCATTAATTCATCAAGGCCGTCCAAAACATCCTCAGGCTGAAAAACAGCATTCTGATTCTCATCATCTGATGAAGTAGAAGTTGAACACCTGAAGGAAGTGTTACCCATTGCGTTACCCATTGTTGTGATTTGAGGCCAAAACAATAGGCTTAACTATACTAGTGCATATACACCCACGAATTATCGATTGAAAAGATTAAAAAATGGGGTCAGTAAGCAAAACAGATTGAAATCCTCTTTGTAGTATATTGAATATGAATAATCTCTTCTACTCCTGAGTTTAAGCAAAGAGCAGATGTGAACGTGTCCCTAGAATTTTATTTTATACATTTACATAAGGATAACGGAAGGGATTGGAAAATGTAATACAGACTGTTAATGTTAATTATATTTTATAACATATTATGTATTAACACGGTGCAGGTATAAGCTCAAGGCTGAAGCTATTCTGGCTCCAAAACAGACCTTTCGTACAGCGTGATAGCGACGTGTTAGTCAATCGCAGCCGTTTATTACAAAATCGACAGTGTAAAACGCGCGACTAACATGCGTGTTAGTCAATTCGTATTGCTGTTTTGGAACCAGAATAGACGCGTCCTCAGCCCAACCAAGTCACACGAAAGAACAAGTCGTGGTACTACCAACAATTGAATTGATATTGTTTATGAGTGGAATTTCTTTTTCCGTAATGGAAGTTATTGTATGCATTATATATTGTGAGTGGGTAGATTAAAGTGTTAATTGAATTGTATAATAATTTGATCTTATTTTTTATTATATACAGTATTTCTCCTCCTTATCAAGGGAGGGATCTGCATTAGGCATATTGTTGATAGCTAATAGTCGAAGAGACACAAAGGCTTGTTAGACAATAGACTCATTAGATTGTACTTAATATTAGATCATGATGAACAAATACCTTTGATGTCAATTGATGGTCCTTTAAGTGTAAGTGTAAGACCCTAGGAGTTATGGATTATCAAATCCAATATCATTTGCGGGACTTGGTAGCATCTATAATGAGTAACTAGAATGATTGACATAGTGTGTTGGTCATATAGATCTTAGTGTGCCCATATGATTTTCAAACTTGATGTCAATAAAGATTTGAAGATATTACAATTATCATAGGTAGACATTGGTAACAACTTCTCCTAGTACTCCATTAACAAGACCTACAACAACAAATTAAATATAAAATGAGCATAACCTTTTAGTCAATGCATAAGAGCATCATCTAACGTTGTTGCTTTTCTTCAATATTTGAAGAGTATCTTCTAAATTATTTTGCATTACATTGTACAATTGACACTTAGATAGATTTAAGCATATGTTTACTATAAAGATCAATCAAACAACCTATAGTATCCTATAGGAGATATATTGAAAAAATAACTAAATTTCCTAGCACAAAATCTAGAATTTATAGATTTAATCCCAACAAATAGATGAAGCTTCAACCCTTTAACCATGAATTCACCTAGAATGTTAGCTATATTTGGGCATTATAGTGACCATCTTCAAATGAAATACACATGATTCGATGTCTTGAAATAATCTAACAAGGTAATCCTTTGTAGTGCAATGGAGTGCGAAGACAACATGGATCTAGAAACACAAGTCCATTTGTAAGGAAATATGTAAAATATATTTATTGCTATCGCTAGTGATATAAGGATGTCATGAGAAGTGATGGTGGGTAGGCTACATATTAAAGGCATGACAATACAAGCTTAGCACATTTTTCCCCAAATGTGAATACCAAATGTTCATTCATAGAAATTTCTCTTAAAAATGTACATAGAAGGCATACATGTGTCAGATTATATACAAAGAAAAAATTCATAGAGCAAGTGCTTAATAGGAAATGATATTTGTAATACTAAAGTATCATGATGTTATAATGTCATAGATTAAATAAATTATGTATTTTAATTTATTTGCAACAAGCGATAGAGAATGTAATATATGCCTCATTCAAAGTCCACACAAAATATATTCTTTGAAATTAAATTAATTCAATTTGAAATCTTACAAATTAAGCAAATCAATCTGCAACATCACCAAACTTAACATGCAATAAATTAACAATAAGTAACATCATTTGTATGGCATAGAGATTTCGTGTATCATATATTTGCCAATTTTAATCACCAATGCGAATCTACATACAAAAAATATCAAGTTTGATACACGTGATATGCCCAAATTGAACAAAAACTCACTAAAAATGTTGCACACTTGCACCAAATTATCTTGGTGCATGCAATAAAGAAAACAAAAATAAATTAATAGAAAAAGGCTTTCCCACAACAAAAAATCGCAACCAAACTACAAATCTCCAAATTGCAACTTCAAACCCTCATCTGCAACTTGTCAAATCTCGAAGAGAATTCTCTAAATGTGTGCAATATGACCTTGGCACTTTGAGAGAGGGTGTGAATGGGTAGAAAAAAAAATCCAAGTCCACAAATCATATAATAACATATAGAAACTAAAATATATAAACAAATATTGTAAACCACCAAATCACACTTGGAAACCAAACTACCAAAATTGTAAAACAATTTGTAACCTTTTTGCGCAATGGTAACCTCTAAATGAAGTTACTCTCAACAAACCTCATTCTCTCAATGTTAAATTACTTGGAAAACATGAACATCCCATTCAATATGTCTTCCTTTCTATTGGTTTATCAACCACTAAAGAAACAAGCACAAAATCTTTGCTAGAGAAAGGAAAAATTACATAAATTGCCATTGTGAAATCTCTTTAGTTTATAAAAGTTGGGGCACAAATCCCCACATCCCAAGAGGCTAAAATATATAAATTAAAATATTTTCAAATATTCCCTTTTAAAATAGACATCATAAAGAGTTTCCATAACTATCTTTGGATTCTTGACTAAAAATAGATTGTGACTCCCACTATCACAACTTGTCATAAAATCTCATAACTGTCATAGCCATTAACCCCTCTTAAATTAGATCCACTAGAATAATAATAAATTTACTATTTATTTGTCCAAAAGATATGAATTGAGCTTGGACAAAATAAATATTAAATAAATGTTTTCTCCCAATGTATCTCATCATAGTCAACTTACTATTTTTGGTCAATGGGGACTTACTATATATTTATTAAGTGTTATTTTTGGAAAAAAGGGACATGATAGATCTATGATACTACCATTGCTAAAAGAATGGAATTTAGTGTTGGATTTATTTTTGGATATGTTAGTGTAACTTTTCTCCCCAAGAATCCAAACATTGCTTATCTCAAGAAAATACTCACCCCACAAAGAAATTCAAACCCACTCTTTTAATCTAATTTTAACAAAGGTAGTGAAGATGGTTTTGCCTTTGATAGCACAACACCCCTAATTTAAGGAAAAATAGTAAAATCAACTTAAGAAAACCCAAATTTTGTAACAATTATCACTAGGGAATTAAAAAATGTAACTTTTTTTTAATGCCTTCTAGATCCTTAAATAAATTTTGACAATTAATATTGAAATATAATCCTCAAGGAGGAAAATATGAGTGCTTTGATTTTGAAAAATATATGTTTTAGGTGTAGAATTGTAAATTAGTTCTTAAGGATAATATTTATTATGCTACTATTAAGTGTACGTTTGAAAATTAACTTCAATATTAATAAATTTAAATAATTTTGTAGCCGTTTCTTTCTTATAAAGTCATCAAAATATCTTAAATTATTATACTTGTAAAATTCTTGAAAATTAGTAATGATACCTAAAATTCTCATCAAATAATTAATAAACATAAACTTTTATAATATAATTAAACAACCACCACATATAGCAACTTTGAAAAATATAAGCATATAATTTAATTCCCAAACTATAAATATTTGTAGTTATCAACTATTTAATAGAAATTTTAAATAATATTGCTATTTATAACGAATCTATATTTCTTCTAAAATAAAAAAAATTATGACCTTGAAATAGTTTCATTTAACCCTTGTAGACGACATGAAGTGACCTATTTTGTCTCCAACTAGTAAATAAAAGAGGTACACTAATTTTTGAATTTCAATATATTTTTTCTTAGTGAGTTAGACCATAGATTATTGACAGTAGACAAAATAATATCGTAAGGTATGATAAAATCCTAATATCTTAAATAAAAGAAGCAATGCGATGGCTTGCCTGATGACAATGTGTAGGGGAAGGATACAAATAGTTGTTATAGCTAACTTGGAACATCCTTAGCTCCTAAACGATACATCAAATTTTGACGATTGTTTTTAGGTTGTCTTTATATGTGACTTAAAAGCTTAATTCTAATGTTATGAAAAATGCAAAATGACCTATTATGTATACAAAAATCAAAATGTACTCATTTAAACATGATACTTAATACCTAATTAAAGATACCCTAATAACCATATCTATAGATACAAAAATGTTTCTTCACATTTTGATAATTTCTATCAAACATGTATGTATTTTGTCGTATTTAATGTTTCCACAAAATGTCAAATCTCAATCTATCTTCCACGTCATGAATCGATTTGGAAATTCTATGCGGAGTGAAGTAGCCATTTCCAACGTATATCTGCCGGCATTGTTGAGAAAAAGTTAATGTTTGACGACTTCTCATGTATTAATATAATGCAGTAACGTAAACAATTCCATGAAATGACAGCACTGTACACGTACACAAGCAAGCTTAAAACATTATTTCGAACATTAACATTTCTTAAAACAGCATCGTGGAAGTTTCCAACTGTCTCATTCAAATAATTCAGCATTACCAACTTTTATATTTATTGGAATAGAAAAACCATATTTATTATAATATAATTATATATTGATGTATAATATATTTTAGTAAAGTTGGTTTCAATTTTCAATTTTTAATTTTTTTTTCTATTTATACTTATTTTCATATATGACATCTTATCTATTCTTATATAGATTATATATGTATCCATCATTTACTAGTTCCCATCCATTCAATCTTATTATTTAATTAGTTTAACTAATTAAAACAAAGGATTAAAACTTTTAGACAAAAAATTCTATAATTCATATTTAAATTTTATTTTATATAATTAATTTCTATCATTTTTCTTTATTTCTATTGGTTTGAACAAGTAAAATATTCAATTTATCTAAAAAAATATTACCAAATTTTATGATTAGAATAACTGCTCAACAATCAATAGACAATTTTTGCCAATACGAATGAAAATTACCCCACCTTAAAACAAATGCAACAACACAACACGAAAATAACAGGGCATCCAAAACACCACCCACCTCGTAAAAATAAAATTACACATATGATGAAGCCCTCCTGCGTATCAATATCATTTTTAAATTCACATAGACAAAAAAGGTTATTCATATATGCAAGTGACTTTTCTTAAGATAAAAAGAAATATAGGTGTATGTATATATATGAGAATATATCATATATATACATACATTTAGTTTTATTTATGTATCTTATTTCATTGGGTTTATATATGAGAATATATATACATACATTTAGTTTTATTTATGTATCTTATTTCATTGGGTTTAAGTCTTTTTTTTCAACTTCTTGTTTTATGTGTCCTTTTGATTTCTTCTCTAATTTTGATTTTTTTTTTTTTTTTTTTTTTTTTGTGTGTGTGTGTGTGTGTGTGTGTGTGTGTGTGTGTGAGAGAGAGAGAGAGAGAGAGAGAGAGAGAGAGAGAGAGATCTTATTTAATCTTTTTTTGACATCTCTTGTCTTTGTTTTATTTTTAGTCTTTTCCTTCTTTTTCTTGACTTGTTTGAGTCTCTTTTTAATTTTGTTGTTTATTTTTTCTTTTTATCTTATGTCATCCATCTCTCCTTGTTCTTCGTGCCTCCTCCCTATCTTTTTAGTCAACTTGGTTTGCTTCTTGTCCATCTTTCTATTCTAATTGCTCCCTATCATCCTGATGATGGATCACATAGTGTGTTCCAAAACATTGATGCAAAAAAATTCACACAATCGAATCTAGAAGCATTGATCTTAACATATGGATCGTGGAAACTTAATGACTTTTTTTTTTATTGGTAATATTTGTATTATACTTATTTGAAATTAAACATTACAACTTCAACAAGATAATGAACTATCAAGAAGTTCCCAAAAAACATCTACAAAATGGTCCAAACCACCCTCCTAAAAAAAAGGAATTCAAAACCAATAAACAACGCCAACACAACCCACACCCCCAAGCTATGAGTATGAAAAAAAATATTACATCTTGCCAGTCAAAACTCAGGCATTTGAACTTGAAATGAACTAAACGGAGTCCAAAAAGTTTAAGGTTTCAACTGAAAAATTAACTGAAACAGAAAAGCAGAGAAAGATGGCACCTATGGGTACCATGCCTATTGTGACCTATTCATAACTCTTCCTTCACACCTCTTGCAGCCGAGGCACTCGATTCACCAACCAACCTACTACGGCAAGAGCCTCCTCTTCCGGAATGTGGACGTCCCCTCCTTCCTTCTGCATCCTTACCCACTGCCCCTTGTGAGCTTGGATATTTCGCCTCGCCACCACTACCACTCTCTGCATCACCCCCCCGCATGTTTTTCCAATTCTGCAGATAATCTCCTTGTTATTGACCTCCTAGGGCTCAAATTCTCCACCACTCTCCCTCCACCCTCCTTCGTAATCACATCTTCAATGTCCATGATCTGGACAAAAAATAGTAGCCCTTCCCAGCCTCTCTTCACATCATCCTTGAAGCGCATTCTAGCTTCTTCATGGCGTCGAAGAAACTGAATACGCGAGTGACACACCCTCATCTCCTCATTTTCCTACGGGATATCTTCTGCAAGATTAAAGCCCCATCCTGGCACCACCCACTCCAACAGGGATTCAAAATTTAAAAGGTACTCTCCTGGAATTATTCTCTACAATACTTTCCTCACCTCTTCAATAGTGTGTCCCAACTCTAGATCCCATGCCATGAGGAGCGGGTAGATATCTTCTCTGCACCTATAACGATGACCGATGACAACCACCTCTTCTCCTAAAACCAGCTAAATTGCTTTCAAGAGTAGAGGGTCCTTAGCGAGTAACATTTTCTCGAGCTTCTTTGGAGGAACAGGACCTTGAAAAGTTGGCATCAGTTTGGAAGATTCCAAAGTAAAATAGGCTTCCATTTCTGAGGTTGCTGAAAAGTTGCAGAGTTTTCCGATAAAACCATACTTAAATTTGGTTTCACCAACTTGCCAAGTCTATTCATTACCAGTGCGAGCATTAGGAAATTGGCATTTAATGCATGGATCTCCACCATCGCAGTCAATTCAGAGCATGTCACAATAACTACTCATTAACTCACACTTGTGTAGGAAAAAAGCCAGCTTCTGACGAGGAATTTGAAATAATTGTCATACCAACTTGGTAAAACGTCTTAGTTCCATTTAACGGTTTCATTTTTATCATTCCGCCACCTCACCTCCCCTGGCTCGAGACCACATGCTTCATTTGATAGCCCATCTGTAATAGTATTTCCCTCTCTTTTCAAATGTGAGATGCAGTAATTATTGAACACTTTTAGTTTTTCACTTATAATATTTACATATTTGTCCAATTTCCAACACAGAGTATGCCCTTTAACCATAGCCTGCACAACAATTTGGGAATCACCCTCTAGATGTAACTTTGTCACCTTCATATTTGATGCTAGAGCAACTGCAAGGAAATCCCCCTAAGCTTCCGCCTCATTATTAGTGCCATCTCAAAGCCTTCTACCCCCATACATAGGATCTTTCCTTCATCGTCACAAGCCACACATCTCGCTCTTGAGATCCTTGGATTGCCTTTTGAAGCTCCATCAAAATTTATTTTCACCCATCCCTTCTCTGGTTTTGACCACTTTACCGTCTCTCTATCCAAACGGTCACTAACAGGATTAACCCTAGGAAACCCATGAACGGATGAAACTTAATGACTCTTAAGAAATATATAAATAATGAGATGAAAAAAAAGCTTAATCGTATAGTATAGTATATTTTGAGCGCTTATTATTTAAAGTTACTTTTGTTTTTAATTTTAAAATAATTAAGATTTTAGTAAATTTTAAAAATAATATTGTTTAGAGGATGTAATTCGAATTAATGGTAAGCTGATTAATAAAATTTTATTGAGTAGTAATAAGATTGTATTTAAATTAATTTTATTATTAAGTATAATGAAGATATTAAAATATATTTTTTTTATAAAATTAAGTATATTCAAATAATTAACTGTTAAATGAAAAATTTATATAATGGTTCTAGAGAAAATTTATTTGTATTTCATTTTCATTTTTATAAAAAGGAATTTTATGGATTAATTTCTTTTAAATTCATTTTGGTCATTTAAAGTTTGGTGGTAGGTAAGTGGTCGAGAGTTGACCTTTTAAATTTACATTTTACTTTGGAATCTTCCAAACTGATGTCTCAAACTACATATGTGTAGGAATTGAATGAAAAACTTATATATGGGGGATCGGTTAAAAGAATAGTCGAGTGCCAGGAGTGCACCAAGGTGGTCTGAGGCAAACACCTCCTCCTAGGGGTGAAGAAGAGTAATCCTGCCCTCTAGTCTTAGGGAGATAGAGGTTCTACATGGATATTAGGGGTGAAGTAGAGTAACCCCACCTTATCATTAGATGGTGAGGTTTATTGGTGGATGTATACTCATGGTCCCTATCTCAGTGAAGCGGAGTAGCTGAGCCAATGTTGGGGATGACTCTCGAGGAGTTGTCCATGACCCGAGGACTAGGGAAGCAGAGTACCTAGGCCCTTGCGAGGAGGACGATCGCGCAATGGATTGTCCCGGTTGGGGAAATGGAGTACCCATGATCTTGTAAGGGGGATGACCTTACAATGGGATATCTATGTCGGAAGGTTGGAGCTCGAGAGCTAGGCGAGCTATGTGGGTTGAGTTGCAGAGCCAGATGTCCATGTGACTTGTGGAACAAGTGGGGTGATGTGTTGGGCACGCACCTAGGTTACCTGAAGTGGAATTTGCATTGAGGTCTGAGATCTCAAGGCCCTAGAGTGGGGGTCAAATGTGGCAAAAGGGACAAGGTTTCGAAAGTGTGCTCAGGTTGAGCCAAGCCATAAGGCGAGTCCAAGAGGGTGATAAAGATGGATGAGTTGCATGACCGAAATAGGGACATGGTCCATAGGTGAGTTGTTCTGGGAGCACAACCGAGTTGAAGGAGAGTTCAACGACCAAGGGTATTGGGTTGGATCATAGAGCAATGAGCTTGGAGCCCAAATAGGATTGCAAGGTGATCTGTGAGTCCGAGGAGCTTAGACTGGGTGTTTGCATGGAGTTGGTTAGTGTGCACAGTATGTACATGGAACAGGGTTCATCAACGAAGTCATGTAGACATAGGCCAAGGGCCCATAGAGTTGGAGCTTGGATGGATGAACATGAAGCTAGCTCAAGGAGTCTAGTTGTCCCAAGAGGAATGTTTGGTGCTTGAGGGTTCTGAGGAGCTAAGGGAGGCCAACATGGGGCACCAATGTTGTGGGAGTGTTGGGCATGCTCAGGGAGTGTACAAAAGTTGGATCCAGAGGACTTAAGGAGTTCCGCATGGGGGTCAGTGTTAGTAGTTAGGGTCTTATGGGGGACTCAAGAGATGAAGGCATGTAGGAGACATGTAAGCTTGTACCGAGGGTGCAAGGACAATGCTACAAGACAATGCTAGAGTAGAGTCAGGGACTTGAAGGGAGTGCAAGGAGCATCGGGATGAAGGAGACCCGCGAGAGGGTTGGCATGTGCTTCTATTCCGTAGGGGTGTGTGTTAATGTGGTTAGGAATTGGACACTTGAAAAAGGAAGGCGTAGGCTGGGAGCAAGAAAGGGCTTGTCCGCAATGGGAGTCGCGAGTAAGGTTTGCCAATGCCGCATGAGGTTGGACCTCCTTTGGAAGGAAAAAACTTGTTTGGGCAGCAGGCTGGTCTAGCCTCGTGACAGTCTGCACATTCTTTATGGATCCTCCTTGCTTTCTTACCGATCATATGCTTACTGGTTGGCAACCATACACTGTCAACACATCACTCACCGGTTGGCATTCCATACCGATCTCCAATACTTACTCACCGGTCAACCTCATCTTCTAACATGCCGATTGATATCCCATGACCACAAAAACCAGTTGACATCAATGACAATAATGACAACAATCTCTCATACCAGTTGCCATGCTATACCGGTTGACATCAATGACAACACAATGCCAACATGTAAATGATGCAAAATTTGATTCTTTGTCCTCCAAGAAATTAAAGTATACATTGATAATTTTTTCATTTTAATCACTTATATTATGACTTGTGAATTAAGAAGAAAAAGATCACTTATATTATGACTTGTGAATTAAGAAGAAAAAGACGTGATAGGACTTGTGAATTAAGAAAAAAAGGATGTAGTAGATATGTAGTGTTCACCTTCAAAAATTGTAAATTCACAAAGACGCAAATAAGACTTTAGAATTTCATTTTATTTTACGTTGAAAAATGGAATTTCAGTAAAAGAGCATCGGAATTTATTAGAGGGGTTCATAGAGAGTCTTTTTAATGAATTCTTTCATCTCTTCGGCGGCGTTTAAAAAGCCGTCTATATTCCTGTAAAACAATTGCATTACTCTAGCTGTGTTGAAAAGAAGAGTTCTGAAACTCTTGGGAATGTCTGCACGCATTAAAAAGTGATAGTTCAATTTAGTAAGGGCGTCCTCATTTACTCCGTACAGATGATTGAGGGCTTCTTCTTCCGTGCATCCTGGATGATCATTTATGTAACATTGCACGCATGAAGCCAATTCCCCGCGATCTCTTTCCTCCTGATCCAATAAATACAAATACACGACTTCTCTCTTCAGTACCTACATACCTAATACTCAAAACGCAAACCTGCAACAAAAAAAAAAAGAAGGGGTAAACATGGAGTGGAAGGCCCACCTGGAAAGTTCTGACGTCGTTAATGAGACGCCCTGTGAGACTGACCAGATTAAGAAACTCTGCCCGGAAGTCAAATTTCTGGAGAAGGCGATCAGGAAGAACGTCTCCCGTAGAAAATATTGGTGTCAGGGTCGTTACTCCCAGTGCTATCGACTCCACCGCGTTCTCCCAGTATTCATCTAATGACGGCGAATAACGCCTTTCCATCCACTCTGTTTCTTTTGTGTATCTCAAGAACAGATCCAACCACTGACCCACATTTCAATGTTACTTCACATCATCTCACCCGATTTCAAACACAACCAGTGAATTAACACCAAAAGACCAAATGCAAACAAGTTACCTTTTGGCGCAGGTAAGGAAGCACATCACGTCCTTGGACCTCCCGCGTTCGTTCAGATATATCGATCAAAGTGTTGTAGAGGCCCATGAAAACTATTCTCATGTCCTCTGGTAGATGCTCGATTTGCAGTGGATCCCATCTGCAGCCAGCCCAAAATATAAGATTGTTAATATGGCGAATTCGTTAATCGGATAAAGTGAGATGGGGATTAAACGCAGAGACCTTTCAAAAGCTTCGTTGAAGAGCTTGGCCTGTTCCAAAGTTGCATAGGTGTCATATAAGTCGTCTGTGATAACAGCCATGATTCCGGCTTTTGCATAAGCCAGTCTACAATCGATGTATTGTGGTTCAAGCATCACCGCTGCAGCAGTCCAGTATATTGCCACTTCTCTGTGACGAGTAAATTCCAGCTGCGGGAAACTGCAAGCCTTGTACCATCTTTAACAACACAATAAATCTCATCTTAACATCTTTCATCTAAGGTCTTCGCAAAAACACAAATTAAATTAAATTTTTTGCTCTGTTTTCATAACAGGGTCTGCTTTTTCTCAAAATAAATGCAGACCCTTTTTAACTGCTCCATAGTTTACCTCTTAATATGTTGTATTTCGGATCTGTGGATAGCCTGAACGCGGTTGAAGTCGAGTTTCGCTAGTTCTAGATACTTGCTGTTGCTCGCATTTGGCATTCTGCATGAGTACATTCAGCTTGGATTAGCGGTCTCAAATACAAAGAAATGTGATCAGACTATACAAATATAAAACCTTCATAGTCAGAAACTGTATCTTACTGATATAATGTCTTCCCCAGCCATAAGTCATCGGGATTAAACACTTCTATGTGATTTCTAGTCATCAGCCTAGGCATATTTCTATTCCATCGAGCAAACAAAGCATATTCAACCTGGATAAAGGAGGAAGCAAAATCGCCAGTCATTACAATTCTTATCAAGTTCAGTAGTAATATTTCAGGGAAGGAAGCGATTCGCAGTACCTCTTGGCGAAGGTTATCCTTGATAGCCGTGGCCTGAGAAAAGTTGTTGCTTTGCAGGGATTTGGCCAAGTAATCTTTGGCAAATGCACCTATTTCTCTCATTACATTTTCTCCCGGAAAGTTAACCTGTGAGCATCTATACAGGCTCAGCATGTTGATTACTCCTGCTCCGTTTTCATTATCAGACAGCTTACAGAGTTCTTCAGCTTCACCTTTAAAGTTTTGTAGAACGGCTGCCATTTAAAGTTAATAGAGATTAAGACCGACCTAGTTCTGGAAGTTAACAACTCGATTAAATTTGCATCGAGTACCCATCTAAATCATTTGCATACAAACACACGTATACCTGAAGATACGGTGTAGCCGAACATCCTGAGAAGCCTGAAGGCCGTGGCTGTGACATCAATATCCGGAACCAGGCTTTCCCTTCCAAATCCAATGCCTCTTTCGCCCCAGTACCTAGTATACAAATGAGAAGATGTAAAAACAATCTAAAAAATGTTGGAGTTTTAGAAGAAAAAACACAAACAGAGAAGATGCTATTACTCACTGGAACACATAGTCCAAGGCTTGTTTGATCTCTGTTTGGAAATGGCGTTCAAGCCCCAGACGTTCAACACTATCTACGGCTCTCAAACGCTCTGCTATATCCACTGGATACATGCTGGGGACTGCCATTCCAACATTTTAGTTTTATAAGTCGATAATATTTTCAATAATCTTTCCTAGTTATGGCGCGAATACTAAAGACAACAATTACCATGGTCTTCAAACTTTGTAACAAGGCCCGCCAAGAATTGTAGGCACTTCTTATCTCTGGTGTGCATAAATACACAAGCTGTAGATGCTGGCGAGCCTGAGAAAGACCCATCCTTGGATTGCAATTTCAGGATGTCTTTCCAATCGACTACTTCTTGTATGCCTTCAAGACACTGCAACATTGCTGTGGGATGGGTGTGGAGCTCTTCAACAGATGTTCTAATTCACACAATCTTATTCGATCAGTTACATCTTTTAGTTTATAAGTGTGCCTTAAAACAAGACACGTCACAAATAGTTGGAGCAAAGAATAATTCACACAATCTTATTCGACAGTTACATCTTTTAGTTTATAAGTGTGCCTTAAAACAAGACACGTCACAAATAGTTGGAGCAAAGAATGGGGTAGAATTTCACTTTTTCAATCCGGAGTCCCTCTTTTCGTTTATTTGCTCGATGATATACAGCTCGTAAGGAAGATCCAAACCCAAATGTTTGGCTTCTTTCAGCAGTGCAGGAAAAACCATCTCGAATCCATGATGGCCGAATGCTACTGCTTCTTTAATCATTTCTTCTGTATTTATCCTTAAGAAATCAAGACCTGCCATGGCCCAGAAATTAAACTCTTCATCTATTTAAGGGTAAAACTCTTTTTATTCTTGATTGGTAATTTAATGTGCTGGATAGGCGTTGTCCAAATGGAAAGGCGAGAAAAGAAAAATTGAAATTACCTCTGCGCACTTGATTGTTTCCAACGCCCCAGGAGGTGAGAGTAACAAGGCAGGCAAGAGTATTGAGGAATCTATCACATGCTAAAAAGCGACGGTCCTCTCCCCAGGAACCGTCGGGTAACTGATTGTGAAGAATCCAGTCCAGCAATTGGGGGAATTGCGGTTCGGCGGAGCCATCAATGGCAGGCACTCTCGCTACCCACGCAGTATCGTATGCAGACGGACTAATTTCCCCATCTTCGACTGAATTAAACACCTCTTTTATCTCCGCAACCAATGCCTCTATTCGCTTATCCATCTCATCTAAGGCCAAGGGTGCCTGAAACAATTAACAGTCAATTAGATTTTTTGATCTCCCAATTTTGCTACATCTAACCGCATATCTTTTATTTCCTCCCGAAATTTTCAGGCTCAACATCTTTCAAGGGACAAATTGAATCTCAGTAATTGCTGATAAATGTAATTTTTAATCCACAGGTCTCCAAATGTACTGTCAAATGTTGATCCGTCTAAATTGGGAAGGGAAACCTAAATAAATTCATACCTCCTCCAATTTTACATTCGAATGAACATAATCTGGCTTCCCGGCATTAGGATAGATTTTAGGCTCCGGATGCGCTGTCGCTGCAGCTGCAACAATGATGGCCCTGAATTATTATTTATCGCCCGAAAAGTTTAGAAGTTTATACTCAAAAGCTGAAAAAAAAACCCAGAAGGTAGGTATTTTCTGGTGGGTGTTACCGTGAAGAGTTTTCGCATTCTCTTCAACAGTAACAGAAGATGGCATGTTGTGGCAATCTGCAAACAATCGAAAGAATCAATAGTGATCAAGTTTTGAGTTGGAGGATTAGAAGCAGTTAGAAGTAGAAGAGAGGCGGGTAATTAAAAATAGTGCCTACCTAAACTCCTTGCGCGCGAGTAGTTTGTAAAAGGCGGGCAACCATTGGAAAGGTGTTGTGTGGATTTAGTTCTAGGCTTAGAAACCAAATTGAGCCGCGGACACAAACTGTGGAGCATATTTACAATGTCTCACGTTAATATGAAGAGTTTTTCAAGTGAGATGAGGAGGAGGAGGAGAGGCCTTTATCAAGGCTGCACTGGGCATGCCCCGCCAAATCCCGATTAGATTCCCATGCACTGGGCATGCCCCGCCAAATCCCGATTAGATTCCCATTCGCTCATTCATTGAGCTTATATATTATCTCATTCGGACGATTGCATAATATTTCGTTGATCCACATTTTAATATTTTAAGCTTACAAACTACACTTATTGTATCTCCCGTGATTACATAATCTGTCCTTAATGATTCTATTATTTAATAGTTTTGGCTGATTTATGTGGATACAAAATCAGTGGGGAAATCACTTTATCATTTTTGAATAATTTGGAAAATCTATCATTAAAGTTTCATTTCACCTTATTTTTTATTCTTCTTTTGACATAAAGTCATTTAGTCACAACATTGTATCAAATTATTTTTTATTCTTCTTTTGACATAAAGTCATTTAGTCACAATATTGTATCAAAAAGAGGTAAAACATAGACACTTAAATATTTCTTTAGTACACTTTTATCCTTATCAATCAAATAATTTCATTGCCTAATCAAATCCCTTTCATCTATTGTCCCCTACCTAATTAAATTTTTACATTGCTTAGTATTTAAATAGCCACTTTTGCATCTCGCATAATTAAATGACTTTATTATTATTTACAACTAATTTCCACCTCACACATGTTTATATCCTCTCCACCAAATTTTGAATTGCTTGTGGGTACAACTACTTATTATTTTTTGTAAGTGCATCGTAACACTTCACAGTCCAATAACCTCCATTAGAACCCTCCATTGTCTCCTTAATCGTAGGGATGTCCTCTCATTCATCCTCAAGTGTATTTTGGCTCTCTTGTAATTTTCTAAATTGAGATGTACTCTCATCCATTCATCTTTGCTAACAATGCTACCAGAATAGGTATCTTTTGTGCAAAGTGTCTTACATTCAAAAATCAACTATTAGAGCAAATAATATTCACATTGGAGTTTCATTGATAATATTTTTTTGAATTCCTTTGTCAACTCTATTTGAGGTTTGCTTTGGTTTGGTCTGATTAAAAAAATTCAGTTTGCATGTGCTTCTGATTTGATTTTCAAACTAATAGCTTACAAGATCATTTCCACAAGTGAAGTCCATGTCTTTAATCTAGGTTAATTTTTGGAAGTATAGAATTCACCTCAACATACGTAAAGATTAGATCCGTAGTCACAATCTTAAAATTGATAAAATTTTCATTATTTTAAAACTTTTCATTAATAGATCCTCATATTACAATATAATAACAAACTAATATATAACATCTATGTCAATGGACCTTTGGTTTGCTAGTTAAATTGAATGGTACTTAATAAGTCCACTAAGGATCAAGTCTTATTGAGTGTGACCTTGAGATTGTACCTATCTACAATAAAAGAAATTCTTCATCAAATTAAAAACTAAATACATTTATTTGTTATACTAATCACAACATTTATTGTCTTATCACTTGTAGGTTCAAACTCTAAAATCCTTTTGTTATTTATTGTCTATCACTGAAGTTGAATGATTATATGAATGAGTGCATAAAATGTTAAGACTTACGTATAAAGGTCTAACATCATAAGAGATGAGGTGGAGATATGCTTCAAACAAATTTGATAAAAAGATACCTTTTAGTCTTTAGCTCTTAATAAAAAAATTGCACCCTAAAAATGAACAAACAAAAATGACTTATAATTAATATAAAATCTCCCACAAAATAAATAAATAAATACTTTCTGCAAGGTAAATTGTATTTTCGTATTACGAGAGTAACAAAATGTGAATGACATCGTTAAGCACGCAGATCGTGAGCATGGATTATTGGTTGATTCCTTCTATATGGATTATTGGTTGATTCCTTCTATATGGAATATCGTGAGCATGGATTATCTATATGGAATATCGTGAGCATGGATTATTGGTTGATTCCAAACAAATATTGTGACAAAAGAAGGAATATTACTTACCTATATCGCTTGCTTGTTGCTAGGTAATGCGACAAAAGAAGGAATATTACCTACCTATGTCGCTTGCTTGTTGCTAGGTACTGCGACATTAATACAAAAATCCAGGGAATCGGGCGGGGCGTCTGAAGTTGTCAAGTTCAAGGGTTGAAGAAATACCGGAGACGTAGGTGGAAGAAGGGCAAACATAAGACAAGAGTGGGGAATCTCCTCTAGGAGATATTAATACAAGAGATGCGTGGCAGCACTAGGAGTAGGAGCAGTCGGTAGAAGGAAGAAGGAAGAAGAAATGGAGTTGGGGTTGATGGTCCTAGCATCGGCATTCACGCTGGCCCTTGCAGCGCTGACGTGGTGGGCGATTGGTAGAAACGGAAATGGAAATTACAAAGATTACAACCTTCCCCTGCCGCGGGGGGCCACAGGATGGCCGCTCATCGGAGAGACAATCACCTTCCTTCGAGCCATCAACAACCCTCACAACCCTCGAAAGTTAGTCGACCACCACGAGCGCAAGTAATAATTAAGCATTTCCTTCCCTCTTTTTCCTTTCTGCTACTTGCATTTTGAATCATGTTTCTAATCGGGAATAGGAATGGGAATTTCCAGATACGGCCCGGTGTTCAGATCGAACTTGTTTGGGAGTTCAAAGACGGTGGTGACGGTGGATCCAGAGTTCAGCAAATATGTGCTGCAAAACGAGGGAAGGCTGTTCCATACCAAATACCCGCTGTCAATGAGAACCATCATTGGCAAATTCAGCATATTGGCGGTGCGCGGCGAACTTCAGAGGAAGCTCCATGGAACTGTTAACAAATTCTTGAGCGTCGAGATGCTGAGCTCGGAATCCATTGGCTATATCCAGAACATCTTTGATTTGGGAATGCTAAAGTGGGAGGGCCACAACAGAGAATTGCATCTTCAGGAGGAGATCCATAAGGCAAACCCCACCTCTTCAATATTCAAGATTGTGTAGCCAGCAAAAGATTTTATGAATTTATTATCCCCACCCCCGCCTCTCATCATCAATAATATTGGATTCCCGCAGGTTGTTTTGAATTTGATGGCAAAGAAATTGCTCGACTTAAATCCAGAGAACGATATGAAAGAAATCGACAAACTTAGGGCTCTTGATGACCTGGCAGGGGCGATCGTAACCATCCCCATCAACATTCCGGGCTCGCCTTTCTCAAAGGGAATCAAGGTGAGTGCTCATTTTTCGTCAGTCGTAATTGTATTTTCAATTTTGTGAGGTCTTGAGATTACCTTGTAATTTGGCAGGCCAGGAAAACGCTGCATAAAAAGATAAACGAGTGCATAAAGGAGAGGAAGGAGCATCCAGAAGTGGTCCGCAGTGATCTGTTGACTCACCTTTTGAAGGAAGCCGCGTTCCCCGAGGAGGTCATTACAGAGTTGATAATGTCTCTCTTCTTTGCCTCTTACGAGACTTCCTCTAAAGCCCTCACTTTTGCTATTAAATTTCTCACTGACAGCCCGCGGGCGTTGAAGGAAATGAGGGTGAGCATTCCTACAACAAAACAAACCCTCCTTTGATATGCTATATATAGTCTATTGCTGATTGTAGTGTTACGCAGGCGGAGCATGACGCCCTGGTGCGCCTCAGGGGCAATGGAAAGCTCACCTGGGACGACTACGCCTCCATGAATTTCACCCATTGCGTATGTCCTCCTTTAACCCCTCTCCCTCTGCCTCTGCCTCTGCAACTCCAACGGAATTTTTAGATTACCTGACTGAAGTCAAAATGTGTTTGATGTGGACCGCAGGTGATCAAGGAAACTCTACGACTGGGCAACGTTGCGCCTGCTGTTTTCAGAGAGACGGCACAAGACATCAAAACCAAAGGTATGGATGTTTATGGCGTGGGGAGAGAGAGAGAGAAGAGAGTATAATAAGTGTTTGACCACTAATTTGATTGGTAATGGTACAGATTTTGTGATTCCCAAGGGATGGGCAGTGTTGGTGTTGCTGAACAGCACACATCTGGATGAGAAAAACTACCCCGAAGCTCTCACATTCAATCCATGGCGCTGGCAACACGAACCTCCTCTGGTATTCGACTTGTCCAACCTCTCTCTGTTTTTCTTCCTGGACTTGACAATTAATTAACTCGCAAGAGACGAATTTAATGGGCGGAGCTGCTTTGTTGTTGTTGCTGCTGCAGGAGCTTTCCAAGGATCCATGGTTCCTGTGTTTTGGGGGAGGTGCCAGGTTTTGCCCTGGATATCAGTTTGCCAAACTTGAGATGGCTCTCTTTCTCCATTGCTTCATTACCAAATTCAGGTTAACCTGCCTGCAACCTCATCTTACTCTTTTCGTTTGGCATTCAGTACTCTTACTCTAGTATTACCAAAACTAAATTCGCTTGATGATGATCAGGTGGGAGGCAGTGGAAGAAGATCATCTACATTACTTTCCATACACATATATGGTAAAGGGTCTTCCCCTTCGTCTCTCTCCTCTACAGTGACCTGCCAGATCACATCAGGTGGGAGGCAGTGGAAGAAGATCATCTACATTACTTTCCATACACATATATGGTAAAGGGTCTTCCCCTTCGTCTCTCTCCTCTACAGTGACCTGCCAGATCACATCAGGTGGGAGGCAGTGGAAGAAGATCATCTACATTACTTTCCATACACATATATGGTAAAGGGTCTTCCCCTTCGTCTCTCTCCTCTACAGTGACCTGCCAGATCACTTCATATTAGTCGTTTTACTCCCGTCCTTGTGCCCAACTATTATAGAACGGGCCATGCAACTTCATCTTGCTGGTTCCTATAGAGTGCGTCAATGTAAAACAAGAAGTAATATGAAGATTTAATAATTTTAAAGCATTCAAAATGTTAATTCTTCTCACAATTAGTGTTTCATTCAAACTATCAGAATAAACAAAAGTACGCAATTAGTAGCATTTGAGACATGTTAATTCTAACTTTTTTGAAAAATATACAAGATCTATAGATTTTTCTTTTTTTAATGTATAATTTATCATGTCAAAGGCGTTCTAAAATAAAATGGACGATTTGTTTGTGAAAATCAACAATTGATAATGATAGAAAAAGATGCAAGATAATTGAAATAATTTCAACCATCAAATTTTCTATTTGCTTTTTTCCCGTTGTTTTTCTACTTTTTGTCAACGGAATTCACGGTAATAATCCTTGGTGTTTGTACTCAGTGTTGGTGGTTCTAATTGGTTATTCGGAAATTCATATGAATTAGCCTATTTCAATCAACAAATCTTTGGGTCAGTGGCCAATGAATGAGATTCAATCAAAGGATCGAAATCTCATGCACTTCGGCTCTGCTAGACCAAGGGGGTTCACCCTTTACAATATTTTAAGATCTTAGGCAAATGTTAACAAATATTGTAATTAAGCATATGGATCTTAATGGATTCCGACTATGGCAACATAATTCAACCTTGAATTAGCTCTATTCATGGTTATTTATCATTAGCTGCATATATGAAAACAAATTCCTATTCTAAACCTAAACCTAACACCAATAAATTAAAAGAAGTTTATCATATAAAATTGTTTATGAATCCTTATCGTGCAATAGATCGGTGCCTAAATCCAAGGGTAAGGAGTCGAGCTTTAGATCATGAACATATCTAAATAGCAGGGTTAAAACAAATCATTTGGACTTTATCATTTAAACTTTACACAAATGAATCTACTTATATAACTATAGAGTTCTATTTATTCATCCCAATTATGTCCTCAAACTCACTCTAATTTGCATATGCAATTTAATTCTTTCAATAAAAGAAACCCACGCACACTACACAATATCACAAGAAATTTAAAATGACAAATTAAATATGCTTCATATGAAAATTGAGAGTACAATTAGGGTAAGTGCACCAGGATGGTGAACAAGAAAATTCGCCACATGGCAAAAAAAAAACCAAATTTTTCATAACTCGTGCCAGTTCTAAAAATTCAAAAATGTGCTAGGCTTGGTAACACCAAGCCTAGAGAAAAAACAATTTAAAAAACCAAAAGTTCCTCAAAACCCATAACGACACCTAAGGGGTCATATGGTGTCCTATGGCCCCATAGGAAACCATATGACCCCTTAGGTGTCCATACGACCCATAAACACACAATATTGTGTCCTAAGGGGCCCCTTAGGACACCATATGACCCCCTAGGACACCGTATTGTGTCCTAGGGAGTCATATGGTGTCCTAAGGGGTCATAAGACACCATATGACCCCTTAGGATACCATACGACCCATAACGATGCCATATTGTGTCCTAAGGGGTCATATGGTGTCCTAAGGGGTCATAGGACACCATATGACCCCTTAGCACACCATACGACACATAATGACACTGTATTATGTCCTAAGGGGTCATATGATGTCCTAAGGGGTCATAGGACACCATATGACCCCTTACGACACCATACGACCCATAACGACACCGTATTGTGTCCTAGGGGATCATATGGTGTCGTAAGGGATCATACGATACCATATGACCCCTTACGACACCATACAACCCATAACGACACTGTATTGTGTCCTAAGCGGTCATATGGTGTCCTAAGGGGTCATAGGACACCATATGATCCCTTGCGACACCATACGACCCATAACGACACCGTATTGTGTCCTAGGGGTTCATATGGTGTCTTAGGGGCCATAGGATACCATATGACTCCTTACGACACCATACGACCCATAACGACATCGTATTGTGTCCTAGGGGGTCATATGGTGTCCTAAGGGGTCATAGGACACCATATGACCCCTTACGACACCATACTACCCATAACGACACATAAGGGGTCATATGGTGTCCTATGACCCCATAGGAAACCATATGACCCCTTAGGTGTCCATACGGTGTTGTTATGGGTCGTATGGTGTCCTAAGGGGTCATATCGTGTCCTAAGGGGTCATAAGACACCATATGACCCCTTAGGACACCATACGACATAATGACACCGTATTGTGTCTTAGGGGGTCATATGGTGTCCTAGGGGTCAAAGGACACCATATGAACCTGTCCTAGGGGTCAAAGGACACCATATGAACCCTTACGACACCATACGACCCATAACAACACCTAAGGGGTCATCTCGTGTCCTATGGCCCCATAGCACACCATATGATGCCTTAGGTGTCCATATGACTCATAAAGACACCATATTGTGTCCTAAGGGGTCATATGGTTTCCTAAGGGGTCATAAGACACCATACGACCCATAAAGACACCGTATTATGTCCTACAGGGTCATATGGTGTCCTAAGGGGTCATAGGACACCATATGACCCCTTAGGACACCATACCACCCATAACGAGACCATATTTTGTCCTAAGGGGTAATATGGTGTCCTAACAGGTCATAGGACACCATATGACCCCTTAGGACACCATACGACCCATAACGACATCGTATTGTGTCCTAAGGGGTCATATGGTGTCCTAAGGGGTCATAGGACACCATATCACCCCTTACGACACCATACGACCCATAACAACACCGTATTGTGTCCTAGGGGGTCATATGGTGTTCTAAGGGGTCATTGGACACCATATGACCCCTTACAAAACCATACGACCCATAACGACACCGTATTGTGTCCTAAGGGGTCATATGGTGTCCTAAGGGGTCATAGGACACCATATGACCCCTTACGACACCATACGACCCATAACGACACCGTATTGTGTCCTAGGGAGTCATATGGTGTCCTATGGGTCATAGGACACCATATGACTCCTTACGACACCATACAACCTATAACCACACCGTATTGTGTCCTAGGGGGTCATATGGTCTCCTAAGGGGTCATAGGACACCATATGATCCCTTACGACACCATACTACCCATAACGACATATAAGGGGTCATATGGTGTCCTATGGCCCCATAGGACACCATATGACACCTTAGGTGTCCATATGGTGTCGTTATAGGTCGTATGGTGTCCTAAGGGGTCATAAGACACCATATGACTCCTTAGGACACCATACGACCCATAACGATACCGTATTGTGTCCTAGGGGGTCATATGGTGTCCTAGGGGTCACAGGACACCATATGACTCCTTATGACATCATACGACCCATAACGACACGTAAGGGGTCATATGGTGTCCTACGGCCCCATAGCACACCATATGACCCCTTAACAGTCCATACGACCCATAAAGACACCATATTGTGTCCTAAGGGGTCATATGTAGTCCTAAGGGGCCATAGGACACCATAAGACCCCTCAGGACACCATACGACCCATAACAACACCGTATTGTGTCCTACGGGGTCGTATGGTGTCCTAAGGGGTCATAGGACACCATATGGCCCCTTAGGACACCGTATGACCCCCTAGGACACCGTATTGTGTCCTAGGGAATCATATGGTGTTCTAAGGGGTCATAGCACACCATATGACCCCTTAGGACACCATACGACCCATAACAACACCATATGACCCCTTAGGACACAATAACGACACCATATTGTGTCCTAAGGGGTCATATGGTGTCCTAAGGGGTCATAGGACACCATATGACCCCTTACGACACAATACGACCCATAAGAAACCGTATTGTGTCCTAGGGGGTCATATGGTGTCCTAAGGGGTCATAGGACACCATATGACCCCTTACAACACCATACTACCCATAATGACACATAAGGGGTCATATGGTGTCCTATGGCCCCATAGGAAACCATATGACCCCTTAGGTGTCCATACAGTGTCGTTATGGGTCGTATTTTGTCCTAAGCGGTCATATGGTGTCCTAAGGGGTCATAAGACACCATATGATCCCTCAGGACACCATACGAACCATAACGACACCATATCGTGTCCTAGGGGGTCATATGGTGTCCTAGGGGTCATAGGACACCATATGAACCCTTACGACACCATACGACCCATAACGACACCTAAGGGGTCATATGGTGTCCTATGGTCCCATAGGACACCATATGACCCCTTAGGTGTCCATACGACCCATAAAGACACCATATTGTGTCCTAAGGGGTCATATGGTTTCCTAAGGGTCATAGGACACCATACGACCCATAATGACATTGTATTGTGTCCTACAGGGTCATATGGTGTCCCAAGGGGTCATAGGACACCATATGACCCCTTAGGACACATTATGACCTCCTAGGACACCGTATTGTGTCCTAGGGGGTCATATGGTGTCCTAAGGGGTCATAAGACACTATATGACCCCTTAGGACACCATACGACCCATAACGAGACCATATTGTGTCCTAAGGGGTCATATAGTGTCCTAACGGGTCATAGTACACCATATGACCCCTTAGGACAGCATACGACCCATAACGATATCGTATTGTGTCCTAATTAGTCATATGGGGTCCTAAGGGGTCAGAGGAAACCATATGACCCCTTACGACACCGTATTGTGTCCTAGGGGGTCATAAGGTGTCCTAAGGGGTCATAGCACACCATATGACCCCTTACGACACCGGACGACCCATAACGACACTGTATTGTGTCCTAAGGGGTCATATGGTGTCCTAATGGGTCATAGGACACCATATGACCCCTTACGACACCATACGACCCATAACGAAACCGTATTGTGTCCTAGGGGGTCATATGGTGTCCTAGGGGTCATAGGACACCATATGATCCCTTACGACACCATGTGACTCGTAACCACACCGTATTGTGTCCTAGGGGGTCATATGGTGTCCTAAGGGGTCATAGGACACCATATGACCCCTTACGACACTATACTACCCATAACGACACATAAGGGGTCAGAAGGGTCCTACGGCCCCATAGGACACCATATGACCCCTTAGATGTCCATACGGTGTTGTTATGGGTCGTGTGGTGTCTTAAGGGGTCATAAGACACCATATGACCCCTTAAGACACCATACGACCCATAATGATATCGTATTGTGTCCTAGGGGGTCATATGGTGTCCTAGGGGTCATAGGACACCATATGACCCCTTACAACACCATATGACCACTTAGGACACCATATGACCCCCTAGGACACCGTATTGTGTCCAAGGGGATCATATGGTGTTCTAAGGGGTCATAGCACACCATATGACCCCTTAGGACACCATACGATCCATAATGATTCCATATTGTGTCCTAAGGGGTCATATGGTGTCCTAAAGGATCATAGGACACCATATGACCCCATAGGACATGATACGACCCATAACAACACCGTATTGTGTCCTAAGGGGTCATAGGACACCATATGACCCTTTACGAAACCATACGACCTATAACGACACTGTATTGTGTCCTAGGGGGTCATATGGTGTCCTAAAGGGTCATACCTTACGACACCATACGACCCATAACGATGGTGTATTCTATCCTAAGGGGTCATATGGTGTCCTAAGGGGTCATATGACCACATATGACCCCTTACAACACCATACGACCCATAATGACACCATATGACACCTTACGACACCATACGACCCCTTACGACACCATACGACCCATAACGAAATCGTATTGTGTCCTAGGGGGTCATATGGTGTCCTAGGGGTCATAGGACACCATATGATCCCTTACGACACCATACGACCCGTAACCACACCGTATTGTGTCCTAGGGGGTCATATGGTGTCCTAAGAGGTCATAGGACACCATATGACCCCTTACGACACCATACTACCCATAACGACACATAAGGGGTTAGAAGGGTCCTACGGCCCCATAGGACACCATATGACCCCTTAGGTGTCCATACGGTGTTGTTATGGGTCGTGTGGTGTCCTAAGGGGTCATAAGACACCATATGACCCCTTAAGACACCATACGACCCATAACGATATCATATTGTGTCCTAGGGGGTCATATGGTGTCCTAGGGGTCATAGGATGCCATATGACCCCTTACAACACCATATGACCCCTTAGGACACCATATGACCCCCTAGGACACTGTATTGTGTCCAAGGGGATCATATGGTGTTCTAAAGGGTCATAGCACACCATATGACCCCTTAGGACACCATACAATCCATAATGATTCCATATTGTGTCCTAAGGGGTCATATGGTGTCCTAAGGGATCATAGGACACCATATGACCCCATAGGACACGATACGACCCATAACAACACCGTATTGTGTCCTAAGGGGTCATAGGACACCATATGACCCTTTACGAAACCATACGACCCATAACAACACCGTATTGTGTCCTAGGGGGTCATATGGTGTCCTAACGGGTCATACCTTACGACACCATACGACCCATAATGACGGCGTATTGTGTCCTAAGGGATCATATGGTGTCCTAAGGGGTCATATGACCACATATGACCCCTTACGACACCATACGACCCATAACGACACCGTATTGTGTCCTACAGGGTCATATGGTGTCCTAAGGGGTCATAGGACACCATATGACCCCTTACGACACCATACGACCCATAACGACACCGTATTGTGTCCTAAGGGGTCATATGGTGTCCAAAGGTGTCATACGACAGGATATGACCCCTTACGACACCATACGACCCATAACGACACCGTATTGTGTCCTAGGGGGCAATATGGTGTCCTAGGGGTCATAGGACACCATATGACCCCTTACGACACCATACGACCCATAACAACACCATATTGTGTCCTAGGGGGTCATATGGTGTCCTAAGGCATCATAGGACACCATATGACCCCTTACGACACCATACCACCCATAACGACACATAAGGGGTCATATGGTGTCCTATGGCCCCATAGGAAACCATATGACTCCTTAGGTGTCCATACGGTGTCATTATGGGTCGTATGTTGTCCTAAGTGGTCATATGGTGTCCTAAGGGGTCATAAGACACCATATGACCCCTTAGGATACCATACGACCCATAACGACACCATATTGTATCCTAGGGAGTCATAGGACACCATATGAACCCTTACGACACCATACGACCCATAACGACACCTAAGGTGTCATATGGTGTCCTATGGCCCCATAGGACACCATATTACCCATTAGGTGTCAATATGACCCATAAAGACACCATATTGTGTACTAAGGGTTCATACGGTTTCCTAAGGGTCATAGGACACCATACGACCCATAATGACATTGTATTGTGTCCTACAGGGTCATATGGTGTCCTAAGGGATCATAGGACACCATATGAACCCTTAGGACACATTATGACCTCCTAGGACACCGTATTGTGTCCTAGGTGGTCAAATGGTGTCTAAGGGGTCATAGGACATCATATGACCCCTTAGGACATCATATGACCCATAACGAGACCATATTGTGTCCTAAGGGGTCATATGGTGTCCTAATGGGTCATAGGAGACCATATGACCCCTTAGGACACCAAACAACCCATAACGATATCGTATTGTGTCCTAAGGGGTTATATGGTGTCCTAATGGGTCATAGGACACCATATGACCCCTTACGACACCGTCTGACTCATAACGACACCGTATTGTGTCCTAGGGGGTCATAAGGTGTCCTAAGGGGTCATGGGAAACCATATGACCCCTTACAACACCATACGACCCATAAGGACACCGTATTGTGTCCTAAGGGGTCATATGGTGTCCTAAGGGGTCATAGGACACCATTTGACCCCTTACGACACCATACGACCCATAACTAAACTGTATTGTGTCCTAGGGGGTCATATGGTGTCCTAGGGGACATAGGACACCATATGACTCCTTACGACACCATACGACCCGTAACCACACCGTATTGTGTCCTAGGGGGTCATATGGTGTCCTAAGGGGTCATAGGACACCATATGAACCCTTACGACACCATACTACCCATAACGACATATAAGGGGTCATAAGGTGTCCTATGGCCCCATAGGAGACCATATGACCCCTTAGGTGTCCATATAGTATCGTTATGGGTCATATGGTGTCCTAAGGGGTCATAAGACACCATATGACCCCTTAAGACACCATACAACCCACAATGATACCATATTGTGTCCTAGGGGGTCGTATGGTGTCCTAGGGGTCATAGGACACCATATGACCCCTTAGGTGTCGTAAGGGGTCATATGGTGTCTTATGGCCCCATAGGATACCATATCACTCCTTAGATGTCCATACGACCCATAAAGACACCACATTGTGTCCTAAGGGGTCATATGGTGTCCTAAGGTGTCATAGGACACCATATGACCCCTTAGGATACCATACGACCCATAACGACATCGTATTGTGTCCTACAGGGTCGTATGGTGTCCTAAGGAGTCATAGGATACCATATGACCCCTTAGGACACCATATGACCCCCTAGGACACTGTATTGTGTCTTAGGAGATCATATGGTGTTCTAAGGGGTCATAGGACACCATATGACCCCTTAGGACACCATACAACCCATAACGACACCATATTGTGTCCTTAGGGGTCATATGATGTCCTGAGGGGTCATAGGACACCATATGACCCCATAGGACACCATACGACCCATAACAACACCGTATTGTGTCCTAAGGGGTCATATGACACCATATGACCCTTTACAACACCATACGACCCATAACGACACTGTATTTTTTCCTACGGGGTCATATGGTGTCCTAAGGGTTCTTAGGACACCATGTGACCCCTTACGACACCATACGAAAAATAACGACACCGTATTGTGTCCTAAGGGGTCATATGGTGTCGTAAGGGGTCATAGAACACCATATGACCCCTTACGACACCATACGACCTATAACGACACCGTATTTTTTTAGGGGGTCATATGGTGTCCTAAGAGATCACAGGACCCTATATCACCCCTTACGACACCATACGACCCATAACTACATTGTATTGTGTCCTAAGGGGTCATAGGACACCATATGACCCCTTACGACACCGTACGACCCATAACGACACCATATTGTGTCCTAGGGGGTCATATGGTGTCCTAGGGGTCATAGGACACCATATGACCCCTGACAACACCTACAACCCATAACGACACCGTATTTTGTCCTAGGGGGTCAGATGGTGTTCTAAGGGGTCATAGGACACCATATGACCCCTTACAACACCATACCACCCATAACGACACATAAGGGGTCATATGGTGTCCTATGGCCCCATAGGAAACCATATGACCCCTTAGGTGTCCATACGGTGTCATTATGGGTTGTATGTTGTCCTAAGTTGTCATATGGTGTCCTAAGGTGTCATAAGACACCATATGACCCCCTAGGATACCATACGACCCATAACGACACTGTATTGTGTCCTAGGGGGTCATAGGACACCATATGAACCCTTACGACACCATACAACCCACAACGACACCTAAGGGGTCATATTGTGTCCTATGGTCCCATAGGACACCATATGACCCCTTAGGTGTCCATATGACCCATAAAGACACCATATTGTGTCCTAAGGGGTCATATGGTTTCCTAAGGGTCATAGGACACCATATGACCCATAATGACACCGTATTGTGTCCTACAGCATCATATGGTGTCCTAAGGGGTCATAGGACACCATATGAACTCTTAGGACACATTATGACCTCCTAGGACACTGTATTGTGTCCTAGGGGGTCATATGGTGTCCTAACGGGTCATAGGACACCATATGACCCCTTAGGACACCATACGACCCATAACGAGACCATATTGTGTACTAAGGGGTCATATGGTGTCCGAAAGGGTCATAGGAGACCATATGACCCCTTAGGACACCATACGACCCATAACGATATCATATTGTGTCCTAAGGGGTCATATGGTGTCCTAAGGGGTCATATGGTGTCATATGACCCCTTACGAAATCGTACGACCCATAACGACACCGTATTGTGTCCTAGGGGGTCATAAGGTGTGCTAAGGGGTCATAGGACACCATATGATGCCTTACGATACCATACGACCCATAACGACACCGTATTATGTCCTAAGGGGTCATATGGTGTCCTAGGCGGTCATAGGACACCATATGACCCCTTATGACACCATACAACCCATAACGACACCGTATTGTGTCATAGGGTGTCATATGGTGTCCTAGGGGTCATAGGACACCATATGGCCCCTTACGACACCATACGACCTGTAACCACACCGTATTGTATCCTAGGGGGTCATATGGTGTCCTAAGGGGTCATAGGACACCATATGACCCCTTACGACACCATACTACCCATAATGACATATAAGGCATCATAAGGTGTCCTATGACCCCATACGAGACCATATCACCCCTTAGGTGTCCATACGGTGTCGTTATGGGTCATGTGGTGTCGTAAGGGGTCATATGGTGTCCTAAGGGGTCATAAGACACCATATGATCCCTTAAGACACCATACGGCACATAACGATACTGTATTGTGTCCTAGGGGGTCATATGGTGTCATAGGGGTCATAGGACACCATATGACCCCTTATGACACCATACGACCCATAACGATGCCTAAGGGGTCATATGGTGTCCTATGGCCCCATAAGACACCATATGACCCCTTAGGTGTCCATATGACCCATAAAGACACGATATTGTGTCCTAAGGAGTCATATGTTGTCCTAAGTGGTCATAGGACACCATACGACCCATAACGACATCGTATTGTGTCGTATAGGGTCGTATGGTGTTCTAAGGGGTCATACGACACCATATGACCCCTTAGGACACCGTATTGTGTCCTAGGGGATTATATGGTGTTCTAACGGGTCATAGCACACCATATGAACCCTTAAAACACCATACAATCCATAATGACACCATATTGTGTCCTAAGGGGTCATATGGTGTCCTAAGGGATCATAAGACACCATATGACCCCATAGGACACCATACGACCCATAACAACACCGTATTGTGTCCTAAAGGGTCATATGACACCATATGACCCTTTACGACACCATACGACCCATAACGATACCGTATTGTTTCCTACGGGGTCATATGGTGTCCTAAGGTGTCACAGTATGCCATGTGACCCCTTACGACACCATATAACCCATAACGACACTGTATTGTGTCCTAAGGGGTCATACGGTGTCCTAAGTGGTCATAGAACACCATATGACCCCTTACAACACCATACGACCCATAACGACACCGTATTGTGTCCTAGGGGGTCATATGGTGTCCTAAGGGATCATAGGACCCCATATGACCACTTACAACACCATACTACCCATAACGACACATAAGGGCTCATATGGTGTCCTATGGCCCAATGGGAAACCATATGACCCCTTACATGTCCATACAGTGTGGTTATGAGTCGTATGTTGTCCTAAGCGGTCATATGGTGTCCTAAGGGGTCATAAGACACCATATGACCCCTTAGGACACCATACGACATCGTATTGTGTCCTAGGGGGTCATATGATTTCCTAGGGGTCATAGGACACCATATGAACCCTTACGACAGCATAGGACCCATAACAACACCTAAGGGGTCATATGGTGTCCTGTGGCCCCATAGGACACCGTATGACTCTTAGGTGTCCATACAACCTATAAAAACACCATACTGTTTCCTAAGGGGTCATATGGTTTCCTAAGGGTCATAGGAAACCATACAACCCATAATGACAACGTATTGTGTCCTACAGGGTCATATGGTGTCCTAAGGGGTCATAGGACACCATATGACCCCTTAGGACACATTATGACCTCCTAGGACACCATATTTTGTCCTAGGGGGTCATATGGTGTCCTAAGGGGTCATAGGACACCATACGACCCCTTAGGACACCATACGGCCCATAACGAGACCATATTGTCTCCTAAGGGGTCATATGGTGTCCTAACGGGTCATAGGACACCATATGACCCCTCAGGACACCATACGACCAATAACGATATTGTATTGTGTCCAAAGGGGTCATATGGTGTCCTAAGGGACCATAGGACACCATATGACCCCTTACGACAGCGTACGACCCATAACGAAGTCATATTGTGTCCTAGGGGGTCATAAGGTGTCCTAAGGGGTCATCGGACACCATATGACCTGTTACGACACCATATGACCCATAACGACACCGTATTGTGTCCTAAGGGGTCATATGGTGTCCTAAGGGGTCATAGGACACTATATGACCCCTTACGACACCATATGACCCATAACGACACCGTATTGTGTCCTAAGGGGTCATAGGACACCATATGACCCCTTAGGACACATTATGACCTCCTAGGACACCATATTGTGTCCTAGGGGGTCATATGGTGTCCTAAGGGGTCATAGGACACCATATGACCCCTTAGGATACCATATGACCCATAACGAGACCATATTGTCTCCTAAGGGGTCATATGGTGTCTTAAAGGGTCATAGACACCATATGACCCCTCAGGACACCATACGACAAATAACGATATCGTATTGTGTCCTAAGGGACCATAAGACACCATATGACCCCTTACGACACCGTACGACCCATAACAACATCGTATTGTGTCCTAGGGGGTCATAAGGTGTCCTAAGGGGTCATAGGACACCATATGACCCGTTACGACACCATACGACCCATAACGACACCGTATTGTGTCCTAAGGGGTCATATGGTGTCCTAAGGGGTCATAGGACACCATATGACCCCTTACAACACCATACGACCCATAACGACACCGTATTGTGTCCTAGGGGGTCATATCGTGTCCTAAGGGGTCATAGGACACCATATGACCCCTTACGACACCATATGATCTCTTACGACACCATACGACTCGTAAACACACCGTATTGTGTCCTAGGGGGTCATATGGTGTCCTAAGGGGTCATAGGACACCATATGACCCCTTACGACACCATACTACCCATAACGACACATAAGGGGTCGTAAGGTGTCACAATATAAGCCCTTAGGTGTCCATACTGTGTCGTTATGGGTCGTATGGTGTCCTAAGGGGTCATATGGCATCCTAAGGGGTCATAAGACACCATATGACCCCTTAAGACACCATACGACCCATAACAATATCGTATTGTGTCCTAGGGGGTCATATAGTGTCCTAGGGGTCATAGGACACCATATGACCCCTTACGACACCATATGGCCCCTTAGGACACCATATGACCCCCTAGGACACCGTATTGTGTCCTAGGGGATCATATGGTGTTCTAAGGGGTCATAGCACACCATATGACCCCTTAGTACACCATACGACCCATAATGACACCATATTGTGTCCTAAGGGGTCATATGGTGTCCTAAGGGGTCATAGGATACCATATGACCCCATAGGACACGATAAGACCCATAACAACGTCGTATTGTGTCCTAAGGGGTCCTAGGACACCATATGACCCTTTACGACACCATATGACCCTTTACGACACCATACGACCCGTAAACACACCGTATTGTGTCCTAAGGGGTCATATGGTGTCCTAAGAGGTCATAGGACACCATGTGACCCCTTACGATACCATACGACCCATAACGATGGCGTATTGTGTTCAATGGGGTCATATGGTGTCCTAAGGGGTCACAGGACACCATATGACCACTTACGACACTATACGACCCATAACGACACCGTATTGTGTCCTAGGGGTTCTATGGTGTTCTAATGGGTCATAGGACACCATATGACCCCTTATCACACCATACGACCCATAACAACACCGTATTGTGTCCTAAGGGGTCATATGGTGTCCTAAGGTGTCATACGACACGATATGACCCATTACGACACCATACGACCCATAACGATACCGTATTGTGTCCTAAGGGGTCATATGGTGTCCTAAGGGGTCATAGGACACGATATGACGCCTTACGACACCATACAACCCATAACGACACTGTATTGTGTCCTAGGGTGTCACATGGTGTCCTAGGGGTCATAGAACACCATATGACACCTTACAACACCGTACGACCCATAACGACACCGTATTTTGTCCTAGGGGGTCATATAGTGTCCTAAGGGGTCATAGGAAACCATATGACCCCTTAGGACACCATATTGTTTCCTAAGGGATCATATGGTGTCCTAAGGGGTCATATAGTGTCCTAAGGGGTTATATGACCCCTTAGGACACAATATGGTGTCTTTATGGGTCGTATGGACACCTAAGGGGTCATACAGTGTCCTATGGGGCCATATGACACCCTATGAGCCCTTATGTGTCGTTATGGGTCGTATGGTGTCGTAAGGGGTCATATGGTGTCATATGACCCCTTAGAACATCATATGACCCCCTAGAACAAAATATGTTGTTGTTATGAGTCGTATGGTGTTGTAAGGGGTCATATGGTGTCCTATGACCCCTTAGGACACCATATGACCCCTTAGGACACAATATGGTGTCGTTATGGGTTGTATGGTGTCGTAAGGGGTCATATGGTGTCCTATGACCCCTTAGGACACCATATGATTCCCTAGGACACAATACAGTGTCCTTATGGGTCGTATGGTTTCGTAAAGGGTCATATGGTGCTGTAAAGGGTCATATGGTGTCCTATGACCCCTTAGGACACAATACGGTGTCGTTATGGGTGGTATGGTGTCCTAAGGGGTCATATGGTGTCTTATAACTGCTTAGGACACCATATGACCGCTTAGGACAAAAATATGGTCTCGTTATGGGTCGTATGGTGTCCTAAGGGGTCATATGGTGTCCTAAGGGGTCATATGGTTTCCTAAGCAGTCGTATGGTGTCTTAAGGGGTCATATGGTTTCCTATGACCCCTTAGGACACCATATGACCCCGTAGGACACAATAAGGTGTCGTTATGGGTCGTATGGTGTCCTAAGGGGTCATATAGTGTCCTATGACCCCTTAGGACACCAAATGACCCCTGAGGACACAATATGGTGTGGTTATGGGTCGTATGGTGTCGTAAGGGGTCATATGGTGTCCTATGACCCCTAGGACACCATATGACCCCTTAGGACACAATGCGATGTCATTATGGGTCGTATGGTGTTGTAAGGGGTCATATGGTGTCCTATGACCCCTTAAGACACCATATTATGCCCTAGGACACAATATGGTGTCTTTATGGGTCGTATGGTGTCGTAAGAGGCCATATGGTGTCCTATGACCCCTTAGGACACTATATGACCCTTTAGGACACAATACGGTGTTGTTATGGGTCGTATGGTGTCCTAAGGGGTCATATGGTGTCCTATGACATGATAGAACACCATATGACCCCTTAGGACAAATTATGGTCTCGTTATGGGTGGTGTGGTGTCCTATGACCCCTTAGGACACCATATGACACATAACAACAACATATTGTGTCCTATGGGGTCATATGGTGTTCTAAGGGGTCATACGACACCATATGACCCCTTACGATACCATACGACACATAACGACACATAAGGGCTCATATGGTGTCCTATGGCCCCATAGGAAACCTGATGACCCCTTAGGTGTCCATACAACCCATAAAGACACCATATTGTGTCCTAAGGTGTCATATGGTGTCCTAAGGGGTCATAGGACACCATATGACCCCTTAGGACACCATACGACCCATAACGACACCGTACTGTGTCCTACGTGGTCATATGTTGTCTTAAGGGGTCATAGGACAACATATGACCCCTTAGGACACCATATGACCCCCTAGGACACCGTATTTTATCCTAGGGGGTCATATGGTGTCCTAAGGGGTCATAGGACACCATATGACCCCTTAGGACACCATACGACCCATAATGACACCATATTGTGTCCTAAGGGGTCATATGGTGTCCTAAGCGGTCATAGGAAACTATATGACCCGTTAGGACACCATACGACCCATAACGACACCGTATTGTGTCCTAAGGGGTCATATGGTGTCTGAAGGGTTCATATGGTGTCCTAAGGGGTCCTAGGACACCATATGACCCCTTACGACACCATACGACCCATAACGACACCGTATTGTGTCCTAGGCGGTCATATGGTGTCCTAAGGGATCATAGGACACCATATGACCCATAAGGACACCATATGACCCCTTAGGACACCATATGACCCGCTAGGACACTGTATTGTGTCCTAGGGGATCATATGGTGTTCTAAGGGGTCATAGCACACCATATGACCCCTTAGGACACCATACAACCCATAACGACACTATATTGTGTCCTAAGGGGTCATATGGTGTCCTAAGGGGTCATAGGACACCATATGACCCCATAGGACACCTTACGACCCATAACAACACCGTATTTTGTCCTAAAGGGTCATATGACACCATATGACCCTTTACGACACCATACGACCCATAACGACACCGTATTGTGTCCTATGGGTTGATATGGTGTCCTAAGGGTTCATAGGACGCCATCTAACCCCTTACGACACCATACGATCCATAATGACACAGTATTGTGTCCTAAGGGGTCATATGGTGTCCTAAGGGGTCATAGGACACCATATGACTCCTTACGACACCATACAACCCATAACGACACAATATTGTGTCCTAGTGGGTCATATGGTGTCCTAAGGGGTCATATGACACCATATGACCCCTTACAACACCATATGATACATAACGACATATAAGGGGTCATATGGTGTTCTATGGCCCCATAGGACACCATGTGACCCCTTAGGTGTCCATACAACCCATAAAGAGACCATATTGTGTCCTAAGGGGTCATATCGTGTCCTAAGGGGTCATAGGACACCATATGACCCCTTAGGACACCATATGACCCATAACGACACCGTATTGTGTCCTATGGGGTCATATGGTGTCCTAAGGGGTCATAGGACACCATATGACCCCTTAGGACACTATATGACCCATAACGACACCATATTGTGTCCTGAGGTGTCATATGGTGTCCTAAGGGGTCACAAGACACCATATGACCCCTTAGGACACCATACGACCCATAACGACACCGGATTGTGTCCTAATGGGTCATAGGACACCATATGACCCCTTACGACACCATACGACCCATAACGACATCGTATTGTATCCTAGGGGGTCATATGGTGTCCTAAGGGGTCAGAGGATACCATATGACCCCTTACGACACCATACGACCCATAACGACATCGTATTGTGTCCTAAGGGGTCATATGGTGTCCTAAGGCATCATACGACATGATATGACCCCTTACGATACCATACGACCCATAACGACACTGTATTGTGTCCTAGGGGGTCATATGATGTCCTAGGGGTCATAGGACACCATATGACCCCTTACGACACCATAAGACCCATAACTACACCTAATTATGTCCTAGGGGGTCATATGGTGTCTGGAGGGGTCATAGGACACCGTATGACTCCTTACGACACCATACTACCCATAACAACACATAAGGGGTCATATGGTGTCCCATGGGCCCATAGGACACCATATGACCCCTTAGGTGTCCATACTGTGTCGTTATGGGTCGTATGGTGTCCTAAGGTGTCATACGGTGTCCTAAGGGGTCATAAGAAACCATATGACCCCTTAGGGTACCATACAACCCATAACCATATTGTATTGTGTCCTACGGGTCATAGGACACCATATGACCCCTTAGGACATAATACGACCCATAACGACACATAAGGGGTCGTATGGTGTCTTATGGCCCCATAGGACACCATATGACCCCTTAGGTGTCCATATGGTGTCGTTATGGGTCGTATGGTGTCCTAAGGGGTCATATGGTGTCCTAAGGGGTCATCAGGCACCATATGACCCCTTAGGACATCATACGACCCATAACGATACCGTATTGTGTCCTAGGTGGTCATATGGTGTCCTAGGGGTCATAGAACACCATATGAACCCTTACGACACCATACGACCCATAACAACACTTAAGGGGTCATATGGTGTCCTATGGCCCCATAGGACACCATATGATGCCTTAGGTGTCCATATGACCCATAAAGACACCATATTGTGTCCTAAGGGTTCATATGGTTTCCTAAGGGGTCATAGGACACCATACGACCCATGATGACACCGTATTGTGTCCTATAGGGTCATATGGTGTCCTCAGGGGTCATAGGACACCATATGACCCCTTAGGACACAATATGACCCCTTAGGACACCATACCACCGATAATGAGACCATATTTTGTCCTAAGTGGTCATATGGTGTCCTAACGGGTCATAGGACACCATATGACCGCTTAGGACACCATACAACGCATAACGACATCGTATTGTGTCCTAAGGGGTCATGTGGTGTCCTAAGGGGTCATAGGACACCATATGACCCCTTACGACACCATACGACCCATAACAACACCGTATTGTGTCCTAGGGGGTCATATGGTGTTCTAAGGGGTCATAGGACACCATATGACCCCTTACGACACCATAAGACCCATAACCACACCGTATTGTGTGCTAGGGGGTCATATGGTGTCCTAAGGGGTCATAGGACACCATATGATCCCTTACGACACCATACTACCCATAATGACACATAAGGGGTCATATGGTGTCCTATTGCCCCATAGGACATCATATGACCCCTTAGGTGTCCATACGGTGTCGTTATGGGTCCTATGGTGTCCTAAGGGGTCATATTGTGTCCTAAGGGGTCTGAAGAGGGAAAAATAGATTTGAAAGGTAAATTGATCAAAACATAATGAAATAAACATGCAGAATGCTAAAATATCATAAAAAGACCATTTCACCTTGCTATTTTACCTTCTCCTTCGGATTGAGCTTGATGAAGTGAAGGCGCTCCTTGATAATGCTCCACTTGATGTGCTCCTTTGATTGTTGGATGTGGATGGCTCTCCAATATTTTGCATAAATGATTAGGATGAATGATAAGGATGAGATGATCAAGTTGCCAAGATTATTTCCTAGGCTCAAAAGGGCAGCATAAGCTTACTGGATTTCAAGATGTCCTGAATGAAGGGATGGAGCCCTGTTTTATAGGAAGACGAGAAGAAAACGAATGGCTAGGATGAATTCGAGATGAAGGGCTACGATTTACTTGTGAGCTCACACAAGCTCCAAGAGCAGGTGTGGAGACCAAGAAATATGCCCTAAAGGCATTTCGTATCTCCACACTCTACAAGATGCACTAGAGGAATTAAAAATTCTCCAAAAATGGATATTATGGGGATTAGAAGAATAAAAAGGAATTAAAAATTCCTTGGGAGAGGGAAATGCCTAGATGAATGTGAGATTTCGAAAATCTTATATTCATCTAGAAATAGAGCATTTAAAGCTAGTGGCTGGATGAAAGGACAAAGAGTTGACTTTGTGGCTAATCATGATGATTAGCCATTAACGACTCATTAGGAGGGGGATTAGAGGAAATGTTAGGTGGGATTTATATTTGTAGGAGAATTTGACTAGGAGAGAGAATGAGTGGAGGGAATAAAAAATTAGAAAAATAATGTTAAGTGAGTTTAGGGAGTTTCTAGAAGAATTTATTAAGTTAATGATGAATTAAGAAGATGATTTGTAGGAATAATGTAGGTTAACTAATTAATTGAAATTAATTAGCTAAGAGGAAGATTTGTGAGGATTTGATTTTTTAGAAGAATAAAGAAAGGGATTGATTTATTAAATAAATCATATGCTATAGTGACAATATTAATTATATTTAATTAATATTGAGAATAATTTTAATTAACATAATTAATTAATTAATTATGTGAGGAATTAAAAATAATTAAAATAATTATTTTTAAGTGTCTACATTTTGCACCTCTTTGAAGCGAGGTGTGATGACACATTGATTCAAAGAATAATCTTGTTTTGATGTTGATATTGGTTTGATAGGATGCCTTGGCTCTTGATTTATAGATTACGATATGGTGATGCCCCCTCGGGAGATCAATTGAGGTATTTGATCTTTGGAGTTTTGCTAAATTGATATCCCGATAGATTTGATTTGATTCGACTGATAAGATCTAGATTCAGTCTGGTTTCAGGAAGAATTCATCCTGTATAAGACAAAGATGATCAAAGTGTCTAGTTTCAGGAAGGATTCATTTTGTATAAGACATGATTGATCACAACGTCTGGTTTCAGGAAGGATTCATCCTGTATAAGACATGATAAGAGCATCTAGTTTCAGGAAGGATTCATCATGTATAAGACATGATTGATCACAACGTCTGGTTTTGGGAAGGATTCATCCTGTATAAGACATGATCGATCACAATGAACGTCTGGTTTCAGGAAGGATTCATCTTGTATAAGACATGATCAGATCACAACGTCTAGTTTTAGGAAGGATTCATCCTATATAAGACATGATCGATCACAACGTCTGGTTTTAGGAAGGATTCATCCTATATAAGACATGATAAGAGCATCTGGTTTCAGGAAGGATTCATCCTATATAAGACATGATCAGATCACAACGTCTGGTTTCAGGAAGGATTCCTCCTATATAAGACATGATCATATCACAACGTTTGGTTTCAGGAAAGATACATCCTGTATAAGACATGATCGATCACAACGTCTGGTTTCAGGAGGGATACATCCTGTATAAGACATGAATCAGAATCAGAATTGATTATGTGAGGAAAAAAAAGAAAAATAGAGGAAGAAAAAAGAGGGTGGAAGGGATAAATGAGGAAGATATATGAGTAATCGTGAGGTATTTGGAAAGAAGAATAAGAGATGCAAGACCACGGAGGAAAATGGGGGCAATTGAGAACTCCATGGGATTATTGAGTTTAGGATTTGATGGAATGATGGTGAGATTTTGTGCACAACAAATGTGGAGAGCCAACCTAGTTTGATGTTGCCCTGAGTGACTTGCACCACTGCTTATAGAAATCAGGATGCCATGAGAAACCCAGGGCGTGGACTGACTCTGCAGACAAACAGGAATTTCTTGCACACAACAATGCAAGTGTTAAGAAACACTAATACAAAGTTGTGGGTTCGTGCAAGGAAACCCTCAAACACACCGATACCTCTTGTACACGAGAAGGTAAGTGTTGATAAACACTAGTACCAGGTCACCAGTTTATACAAGAAGGATCCAAAACATGCCATACTATGAAATATGCCCCAGTATGCACCTATCATAACATACCTGGATATGGAAGAACCCAGGCAGTCGTAAATAGTGGCAGTTGTAGGGCAAAAGATGCAAGCCTATATGAAAAGATCTAACAAAATCTAACAAGTCTCTTCCTTGTGACCAAATGATACCTCTTGCCAAGAGTAGAACTAGGATGGACTTGGGATTGTTTCTCAAGACTTCTTGAAGCTTATACAGAGGCATAAAAGCTCAATTTCACTGAGACATTTCTTGTTCATGACTTAGGCGAAGACTCATCATCATACACATGTTTTATTGGGAGGCGGAAAAGAAGGAATGTTGTGCATGGGTGGGCTAGATGGCAGATGATTTATAGTATCGACATGATAGACAGTGGATCCGGTTATTTACCTTGGCGCCTGCACAGAGGTTTTCACCAAGATACTTGCCCATAGCGCCATGAATTGTTTTTCTTTCTTTTTCTTTCTTTTTTCTTTTTTTCTTAATTTTTTTGTATCATAAGGTTCCTGTTTGCCAGGTTTGCACCAAAGTGACAATTTTTTCAGGATCTTTTTTTTTTTTTTTTTGGACAATTTAAGACTTTCTGAGGACTAAGAATAAAACCTTTTGAGGTGCATGATATTCATTGGATCATCCAAAGGATCGCCTTTAGGAGTAGCCAATTGATAAGCTCCTGATCCATATTTCGCTGTGATTACATATGGTCCAAGCCAATTAGGCTCGAACTTGCCTTTCTTTTCTCTTTCTTGTAGATTTTTTTGATTCTCCATGAGGACAAGATCACCAACTTGGAATTCTCAGGTTCTGACTTTTTTATGATAACTCTTGCGCAGACGGTTTTGATATACCTGGAGATGATTCAAGGCCTTGAGGTGCCTTTCATCTAACAATTCTAGCTCTTGTAAGCGGGCAATTCTGTATTCTTCCTCTGGTAGGATGTTTTGCAGCGATACCCTTAGAGAGGGGATCTTGATCTTAAGGGGAAGGATAGCTTCAGAACCAAATACTAGGGAATAAGGAGTGGCACCTGTGGGGGTGCGGATGGAGGTGCGGTAGGCCCACAATGCAGGATGGATTTGGAGGTGCCAATCATGGCCCGCTTCATTGACTGTCTTTTTGAGGATTTTTATTAGGGTTTTATTAGAAGCCTCAGCTTGGCCATTGCCTTGGGGATAATATGGAGTGGAGAAGCGGTGTTGGATGTTGAATTTTTGGCAGAGTTCTTTGACATCCTGGTTTTTAAATTGTTTACCATTATCTGTGATGATAACTTTTGGGATGCCATATCGGCAGATTAGGTAGTTCAGGATGAATTTAGATATTTGCTTGCCGGTGGTGAAAGTAAGAGGGATAGCCTCTACCCACTTGGTGAAGTATTCGGTGGAGGTGATAATGAATTTATGTCTGTTGGAAGATGAAGGGTGGATTTTCCCAATGAGATCGAGCCCCCACTGCGAGAAGGGCCATGGTGTAATGAATGGCTGCAATTCTTGTGACAGTGCATGAATCTTGTCGCCATGCTGCTGGCAAGGGATGTATTTCTTCACATAGTTGTATGCATCTTCTTCCATTTTAGGCCAATAGTATCCTGTTCTCAAAAAAAATTTAGCCAATGTGAGTCCACTTGAGTGTGCCCCACAGATGCCCTCATGTACTTCATGTAATGCCCATTCGACTTCTTGTTTATCTAAACACCTTAGGAGGGAACCATCAAAATGCCTTCTGAACAAGGTGTCTGCAAGGATAGTGTAACGGGTACATTGGCGGATGAAAGTTTGTTGTTGGGTTTTGGTGAGATGTGGGGGAATGGTGTTGTCTTTGAGAAAAGCGAAGGTTTCTTGGTACCAAGGGGACTCTGGACCAACAAGAACACACACCATTTTAGATTCTGGTAGGTCGTATGCCGGTATAAACAATTGCTCGACCAAGAACTCGCACTTCTGACTATGTGCTAGCATTTGAAGGAGGGAGCCAATGGTGGCCATTGCATCTGCAACCCTGTTGTTTGTTCGTGGGATTTGATCAAACTTGATTGCCGTGAAATGTTGCTTAAGATCTTTAACCATGGTACGGTAGGGAAGGAGTTTATCATCTTTTGTCTAGTATTCATCATTGACTTGTTTTATGAAGAGCTAGGAATCGCCATAGACTTGTAATTCTTTTATTTTCCAGTGGATAGCCAAGCGTAAACCTGTGATGAGGGCCTCGTATTCTGCTATGTTATTAGTACATGCAAAGGCTATCTTGTATGATTTGGGGATGCCATCTCCTTGAGGTGTGATCAATAATATTCCTGCCCCCGATCCATTTTGAGTGTAGGAACCATCAAAATACAATGTCCATGTGGAGGATGTGGCAACAGTCATAATGAACTCATCTGGTAATTCTGTGAGAAGAGGATGGTCGCCTGGAAGTGGAGCTTCAGCCAACTGATCTGCAATAACTTGTCCCTTGATTGCCTTTCTGTCCACATATTCGATGTCAAACTCACTTAGAAGCATGACCCATTTAGCCGTTCTGCTAGTGAGAGCAGCTTTTGACAGGAGATATTTAAGTGGATCAATTTTAGCAATTAATTTTGTCTTGTTGTTTAGCATATAGTGTCGTAGTTTCTGTGTGCTGAATACTAATGCCAAACATGCTCTTTCAATGGGGGTGTAGTTGAGTTCATATCCTACCAACATCTGACTGATGTAGTAAATGGCATGTTCCTTCCCTTGATCATCTGGTTGTGCCAGTAATGCCCCTAATGCCACTGTAGTAGCACATATGTACAAAATGAGGGGTTTTCCAGGGGTAGGTGGCATCAAAACTGGAGGTGATGCTAGATATTCTTTTAATTTTTCAAAGGCCTTTTGACAGAGGCAATCCCATTTGAATTTTGTGTCTTTATGTAACAAATGTGCAAATGGATGGCACTTGTCGGCTAGCTGTGAAATGAAACACCTGACAGACTGGAGTTTTCCCTGGAGACTGCGTAGTTGTCTGAGAGTTTTTGGCAGAGGCATTTCCATAATAGCTTTTACTTTTGTGGGATCAACCTCGATGCCTCTACGGGAAACAATGAATCCTAGTAGTTTTCCCGATGTGACGCCAAACACACACTTTTTGGGATTTAGGCGCAGCTTGTATTTTTCCAATCTTTCGAAGATCTGTTTTAGAATAGGGATGTGCTCTTGTCTTGTCTTGGATTTGCCTAGCAGATCATCCACATAGTCCTCCATAATTTTGTGCAAAAGGTCATGAAAAATTGTTGTCATTGCCCATTGATATGTAGCTCTAGCATTTTTAAGGCCAAAAGGCATGACCCGGTAATAGAAAGTACCCCATGGTGTTGTGAATGCGGTTTTATGCTGATCCTCATCTGCTATCCTGATTTGGTTGTATCCAGAAAACCCATCCATTAGCGATAGCATTTCATGTCCTGTTGTAAGATCCACAATCATATCTATGTTTGGGAGCCGAAAATCGTCTTTAGGACAAGCTATATTTAGATCTCGGAAATCTATGCAAATGCGGATGCCCCCAGCAGGTTTGCCGACAGGCACAATGTTGGAGACCCATTCAGCGTAGTATATGGGTGGGTTTGATAAATTCTGCATCTAACAACTTTTGAAGTTCTGCCTTGACCAAGAGAGCAATATGCGAGTGCATTTTGCGGAGTTTTTGTTTTACAGGTTTTGCATCTGGGTGGACGGCGAGATTGTGAACCACCAAGGCAGGATCCAACCCTGGCATATCGGAATAGGACCATGCAAAATTGATTTTAACCTCTATAAGGAAGTTGATGAAGTCTTGTTTCTTGATTTCGGTGAGGGATTTGGCAATGAGCACATTTTTTGGAATGATTTCGGTGCCCATGTTGATGCTGTCTGTTTCTTCTATCAACAAATGTGATTTGTCCTGTGGAAGGTAACCAATGGTAGGGAGGTCAAATCCCTCATCGTCAAGTGCTTTTTCCAGGTTTTCACTTTCAGATACGCCCTTTGTTTTTATTTCTTGTTCATCCAAAGGCACCTCAGGGAGGTTTTCACTTAGGAAATCATATCTTTTTCTTTTATTATCTTTTTTGTGGATAAGGGCATTGACTTGACTACCAAAGTATCCCTTTTCATGTAGTTGAATACCCTCAATTCTATTACAGTCTTCCATATTTTGCATTGTTAGGAGAGCAATGAGAGCAACATTTGATGTGTCAGATGGAGGCGTTGGCAAAGGTCTATTTAGTGGGCAATGATACAGATGCTTCCCCTCTAATAGTTTGCAATATTGAAAAGGTTGGGGATCACCTTTGACAGTGATCACTTTTCCATTATATGGGAATTTGATGCATTGGTGATAGGTGGAGGGTACGGCCTGCAAGGAATGAATCCATGGCCTCCCGAGGAGAATGTTGTAGGGGAGATCAAGATCGAGTACTTGGCAAGGGGTTTCAATTGTAATGGGGCCCACTTGAAGAGGTAAGGTGATCACTCCCTTTGAAATTCTTTCCGCATCATCATATGCCTTTATTGTGATCCTTCCTGATGTGTCTATCAGATCCTCAGAAAGTCCCAATTGTTTTATTAATTTGTATGTACACAGATTAAGCCTGGATCCACCGTCTATCAGGATACGTTTGACCTTATGCTTGTGGATGAGAGCTTCGATGTGCAAAGGTTTGTTATGGTCCTCATCTTCGGGAGCATCTTGGGACTTAAATACAATGTGTTGTTGTGCAGCAAGGCTTCCAATGAGGGTTTGAAATTGGGTGGCATTGATGTTATCAGGAACGCGTGATTGGAGAAGGGCTTGTTCCAAAATTTCTTTATGGATCGGAGAAGTCTTGAGAAGTTCCAAAATGGAGATCTGTGCGGGTGTCTTCCCAAGTTGATCAAGGAGGTCATATCGACGGGTGGAAGACATGGGTGGGGGGTTTGGTGGGGGAGGAACTCCTTGGATGGTGACTCTTCCTCGGCGTGTAGTTGCATTACAGTCATTCTGGAAATGGGAGGTGGAAGGCGTGGCACCTTGAATGACTATTCTAGCTGGATTTGGTCTGCTTTGGGAAGAAGGAGGATTAACTCCTTGGATGGTTATGACATTGACATGATTGTCTGCAGGTTCAATGCGACTTACTAAAAAATCAAAACCGGTTACGTGATTAGCATAGTCATAATCCATTGCGTTAGATGATGAGCCTTTTCCTTTATCATGCTTTGGGAAGGGTTCTTGGTACATTTTGAGTTTGTCATTGTTATTACCAGGTTTTGCATTTGCTACCTCAATCTCACCTCTATCAATGAGATCTTGTATGTAGATCTTCAGTTTCATACACTTTCGTGTATCATGTCCCTTGATACGATGGTATTCACAATACTCATTTTCATTATACCATCTTGGTTTAGGTTGATTGGGATCAAACGGGCGAGTGATTGGAAAAACCACTATACCTGCTTGGATAAGTTTTTGAAACACCACTTCAATTGGCTCGGCAAGAGGAGTGAAATCTCTTGGAGTCCTGTTATTCGATCGGGGTGGTCGTCCTTGGATTGAGACATTGTTGTGAGGTTTTTGAGATTTATTTGAATTGTTTTGATTGTTGAATTGATGAATATTGGTGGTGGATTTTGGGGGAGCGGCCATGGTTTGGACCCGCTTTGCATCAGTTACACCATCATTGACCACGTTTTTATTTTTAGCCCAAAATTTTGGCTTGTCGTTATGATAAGAGGAAGAACTTTGTGATGACTTCTGGTAATGTTTCAAGGTTCCTTCATCCAACAAGACACGTTCAAGGGCGAGGCCCTTATCGGTCAATTTTTGGAAGGATTTGATACATTGAGATATTAAAGGTCTTGAAAGTTCAGGCACCAAGTTCTTTTGAAATAGTTCAATTTGATGTTGTTCTAGCATGTCCCACTGGATTTTTTTGATAAGATGTCGCCATCTTTGTAGGAAATTGGCGAAGGTTTCTCCAGGCCTTTGTTTTGTATTACATAGGTCCATCATAGAAACATCATTACCCATGTTGTATGCATAGTGGGCCACAAATTTTTCTGCCAAGTCTGGAAAAGAGACAATGGAACCTCGTGGTAAAGATGAGAACCATGCCAGGGCGTCTCCCGTGAGACTCTTGGGAAAGAGTCTGTGAAGATAAAGGTCACTATAGGAGACTTCTTGGCATAAGATGTGGAATTCTCGGACATGGTCGCGGGGGTCTCCTCTGCCTTCATACTTGGTGAATTTAGGGATCTCAAATCCCAGGGGATATGGTGCAACTGATATAGATGGGTCGTAAGGACAAGGGAAAAACTCTTCGAATGAGTAAGCTTTCCTTTTATTAGTCTTTTCTTTCATGTTTTTGATGATATTCTTCATGTCTTGAATTTCCTTGATGAGGTCTTGTTGTGGACTTTGATATTGATGAATTGTATTTGCCCCAAGAATTGGATGAACTAAAGAAGGTGCACCACCACCAATATATTGATATGATGAGGAGGTGGGAACGTGGGATGTGATGACCGATGTCGCTGGGGTTCGTGTGATAGTTGGTTGCGGTCCGCCAACTGTTGTGACAAGATTGAATGCGGTCTGGATAAAATTTGCGACATTGTTGGGAGAAAGGGAAGTTTGTGGAATAGAAATATGTGGTTGAATAGAAGGAGGTGGTATAGAAGTTTGTTGGAGAATGGATGAGATTGGATTTGATAGTGGTATGGATGGTAAGGAGGAAGAAGGCGGGATGGAGACCGTGGTGGGAGGTGTCGCGGGTGGCATTGATTGGGCTTGGATGATTGATGGGGCTGCAATTGTTTGAATAGTAGGTGCAGCACTTTGTGTGGGAGCGAGGTCTCCTTGTGGTTGTTGGACGAGAGCGGATCTATTAAATTCAGGTGGAAGTTGAGCTCCATGTTCAAGAAGAGTTTTTAGAAGTGCAGTAGGATTGTGTTTAATAAACTTTTCTATCATCTCTTGGTTATAAGAATCCGCTAGGAAAGTTTGCACTTCCGGACAAAGTTCATCTTGGTTAACCATGTCAAGATTTTGGCTTTGATCTTGATCACTTGGTTGCCCACTTTGTGTATGATCTTGTGTGGGATCTTCATATAGGACACCAATGTCTAGCATGCCATATTGTTGATCAGCCTGTAAAGCGGAAAATCGCGATCGAACCCTAGTTGCTCTCCCCTCTTCCAACTCCAAGGAGAGAGAAGGGAGATTCACTAGGGTTGATGGTTTTCACTTAGGGGAGAGACTTTACATTCAAAAGAGGGGTTGAAAGCCACAAGATCCAATCCCACACAATGCAAAATTGGATGCTAAATGTGTTTCAAGGGTTAAGAAAGCAAGGCTACCCTCTTTTGTAAAGAATGTTGATAGAAGAATTAAGCTAGGAATGCATAGAAAGTGACAAAGATTCGCTTATAAACTGAGATAGGGATATAGGATGAAGCTGCGGACCTGGAATTAGCAGTAAAATGTCGATACGATGCTGTCCTGCAAATTTGAGCAAAAGTTGTCGGGACGATGGCGCCCGAGCGCCACGGTCCTCCGAAAAATCCACGAAACGAAGGGGGATCTGTTCGTCTCTACACAAGGATTCCAGATCTTCAATTTCAGCCGCGTACCTGCAACCTACACATAGAAAAGCGAAGACGATTGGGGGGTTAGGGATTAGGGGTTTTCCTTTAGGTCAAACCCCGGTTTTGGAATTAACCAAGAAATGAGCAATGCTGTAAATGTAAATGTCTGTAATGTAAAACAAGTACTAATACCTTGTTGTAAGGATGTTTGTATCCTTATGTGCGAAGGTATAGATGTTGTATGTTGTAAGTGATCTCCTCTTCAATGGTTGAATCCTTGTCTTGAATGCAACACTTAGCCTTGAATGGAGACTTGAAATGATCAATTGCTTGAAGGAATGCTTGAATGCTTGAATGCTTGAGTATAATTTTCATGCTTGTACACATATCACCTTCTTACCCAAATGGGAGAGGAAAATGTAGTTTATATACTTGTCAATTAGGGCTGATAGACTGATTTTCCCGACCTTAGGCCGACCAGGAAAGATAATTTTTCAATTTACAAACATAAAGACCCGAAGTCCAAAAGAGACCGGGCCCAAAATAGGACCCAGGGACCAGGGCGCTGGGCGCCATGGTCCTGGGGGACCAGGGTGCTGGGTGCCCTGGTCCTGAAGGACCAGGGCACTGGGCGCTCTGGTCCCACCTCCCGGGACAACAGGGTGCAAAGGAGGTTCAGGCCAGGGTGCAAGAAAATGCAGTTTTTCAGTGTCATAATCAGGTTTCGGGGTCTCCATTCAGGTTCCGTGTTGCGTCGCCATCGTGAAGACCGAAATGCAGTCAAAATTGCAAGTGTCGCAATTTTAGGACGCTACATTTAGCCCCCACTTTAGCGGGAGTATGTATGCTCATACTTCCGGTAAAGTACAAGGAAACAATATTGAAAGACTTTCACCACGTCAAGGAGGCAAGACACACCAAGCCCCCAGTGGACTAAGGATCTTACGACTTCGATTGACAAAGTAAAAGGGAAGATCATGAGGGAGAACCATGACTGTCAGTAGTAAGGTTCCCTCACTATGAGTCATGCAAGAGAAATACCGAAAATTTTCAAGGCAAAGCTGAGTTCTCCAAGAAATTTTCATGTATCCTGAAGGGATAGATAGGGTGTATGCCCCCCTACGTTAAAGCGATCGCACACACCTCACTGGGGGTGATTGCTTTAAGGTAGTGATACATATAAGAAATGAGAAAGGAGCACGTTATCACAAGGATTTAGCCCCCAAGTGTGAGATAAGCCCAAGGATAATAGACACAAAACACAAAGCACAAGGTGACTTCGCTTTCCTCGGGGTCAGTATGCTGTATGATAATTCATGTATATCATATGTATATATGCATAATTGTTCTTCATTCCCCAATCAAGGAAGGTCACCTAGAAGAAGGGAACACATGTGTCTTTTGAGTCAACATGAGAGAGACCAAAAGAGATCTCAATGCTTTGCATCGTCCTCAAGTAGACAACACTAAGGACAACAAATAGAAGAATGAGAATAACATATAGAAGAAGTAACAAAAGAGAGGAGGAGAGAATCTGCTATGCTAATGTAACTAGTCTAGCACGTCATCTACCCCCCGATCTTGCTGATCAATGTTTCGGGAAGGCAGGGAACACGCTAGAGGAGGAACATCCAACACAGCAGATGGAGCTATCACAAGATCCAAACAAGGGCTATGTTCATGTTCCAAGCCACGTTGTTCTTGTCTAGGAGCTAGGATAAGTGCTTTAGAAAATTCATTAGATAAATGGTTATCAATATCAACAAGTTCATATTCACTATCAGAAGCAAGAGAAGTAACATTTTCATCATGAATAACATTTTCATCTATAGCATCATCAAGATTTATAAAAATAGGGTCTTTAACTCGCACAGGATCAAAACCATCATGCATCTTATGTTTAGGAGATTTAGGCTCAATTTCCGGCTGAGGAGAAAATGGAATAATGCTTGTTGAAGGTGTTTTTGGAGATTGTAAAGTTTGAGAAGCAGCTGCTTGAGCCCTAAGACGACGCTTTCGTCGGCGTTCATGTGCAGAACGATTTCGTCTAGTCTTAGTAGGAAGTGGAGAAGATTGAGGAGGAGGAATGTTCTCATCCTTATGACTTGGGTGTTTAGGTTGTGGTCTCTTAGGCTGGATAATAGGAGAAGAGGAAGGTCTCTTCTCTCTATAAAAGGAAGGAGGAGGAACTGCTCCATACAAAGGAGGAATATTTGGTTTAGGAAGAAGACCAAGTCCATCATGACGAGGAGGTATAGGTCTACTTTTAGAAGGTTTATTAGGCATAGACATAATCACATCCATGGGAACGGGTTGGGAATCTTCTTGAGGAAAGACATTAGTTTTATCTTTCAAAGGAAGAACTTCCTTCTCAAGAATGATAGGAATATCAAGTTTAGGTGTTCTAGGTTCACTTAGAGATAGGATCATATCTGTTTTCCACTTTTGATAAGATTTGAAAAGATGATCACTTCGTGGAAGAAGAGATTGGAATTGTTTAGGCCAAAAGTAATCAATAGGAACGCTAGAAGTTCTTTCAGCTGGTTTAAAGAGACTATGATTGATAGTAACAATTTCACCATTATGGGGAAATTTCAAACACTTGTGAATAGGAGAAGCAATAGCTTTCATGGAAGATAGCCAAGGATAGCCAAGCTTCACACGAAATTGTTCGGAAGAAGGAATAATAGCAAAGTTCACATCAAGGGATTTGTTATGGACCTCAATAGGCAATGTAATAGAACCAATTGCAGGAGAAGAAAATGCATCAAATAGTTTCACAATCACATATGTTTTGTCATATGTCACTTGATTCAATTGCAAAGTAAAAAGAAATTCTTCAGTAATAACATTAATCATGCACGAAGGATCAATAAGCACTCCACGGCAAGGTGTATTCTTGACTTTTGCAACTATGTATAAAGGACCATCAGGTGCCCTAATGGTTTCACTGGAATCAAATGTGATGGAAGGTTCTTTAGGGTTTTCTTGCTGCTCTACAAAGTTAATCACATTCGGAGTCATGGACACAAGACCATCAGATGAGAGAGAGGAATCATTAGCCTCAATTGCATTAGAGGTATGAGAAGGTAATGGATCAGTGAAAATCTAAAGATTTTGATTAGGAGGAGCTACAGATGTATTGCCTTTATCATTCACTCCAGAAACAGAAATAGTATTATTATCAATCAAATCTTGAATTTTACCCTTTAAAGAAAAACATTTTTCAGTATCATGCCCAGGCTGACGATGAAATTGACAAAAAGCTTTGTTATCAAAATAAGGTGAAGTAATCTTTGCAGGATCAATTTGTCTTATAGGAGGAAGAGTAAGCACATTTTGTTCCAATAACTTATTCATAATACTATGCAATGATTCATTCAAAGGAGTATACTTTCTTTCTTTCTTGAAAAATTTAGAAATAGGAGGCACACCTGATGCTGCATTCACATTGTTGTTGATGATGTTTTCATTGAATTTGATGGAATCTCTGTTCGGTTTAAACTTCCGAAATGGTTGTTGACTGCTATCACCCTTATCACTTGGAGCCATAGGATGTGATTGTTCCATTTGACTCACAGTCAGTTGATAATTGTGAAGAGTTGCACACAATTGTTGGAAAGAAGTAAACTCAGAAAACAGAAGTTTGTCTCGAATATCTTTTTGTGAATTAGAAATAAAGATTCTTTGAATATCATTGTCAGGCACTGGAAAGGAAATTTGAGCATACAAATGCTTATATCTACCAATGAAATCAGTCACTTTTTCTTTAACACCTTGTTTACAATGCATTAAATCAATCAAAGTAACTTTAGGACTGATATTGTTTTGAAATTATTGAATGAAAGCATTTGCAAGTTGTTCGAAAGAAGTAATAGAATAAGAAGGCAACGAGCAATACCATTGTAGGGCTTTGTCTCTTAATGTTCTAGTGAACAGTTTTGCAAGCAACCTTTGGTCATAAGCAAAATCAGTACATATTGTTTGAAAAGTCTTAACATGTGTTAGAGGATCACCTTTACCATTATAAAGCTCCAAATGCGGGATTTCAACATGTTTAGGAGGGATAGCTCGAACAATGTCAAGAGAAAGTGGGCTCGCAACATCAAATGTGGGCACACTAAACTTAGATTGATTCATAGAGGCAATTTGTTGTTGTAAAGAAGAGACAGTTTGTGCAAGATTGTTAATGGTCGCTTCAGTCGAAGAATTCATATTAGATGTGTTAGATTGAGATGGAGGTGTTATGTTATTGAAAGAAGGTAAAGAGTAAGGTGGTGGGACTCTATGATAATTAGTCATAGGAGATGATTGGACAGGAGGAACACTACAAGGAGGAATGGAATGGTTAAACGAATTGCCCCCTTGCGTCATGTTCATTTGTGGAGATATAATAGGGACACTCATTGAAGGAATGAATGAAGAAGTCGGATTAAATGAAGGAAGAGGGTTAATTGAAGAAGAAGGGTTGCCCCCATGACTGGTGATCACAGGAGGAATGTCTTGTGTAGAAGTAGCCATTATGTTTGATGTAAAGGTAGGTACGCTAGCAATAGAAGTCATCAAAGGAATAGAATGATTGACTTGAGTAGGAGGTTGTGTATAACCCAAATTTTCAGCACAACTCTTCATAGGCATCACATTCGAATCCACAATGTGTGCAATACCACGCAAAATATCAATTCCATTCTTATCACTTTGAAGCATACGTTTTAGACCCTCAATTAAAGGAAGAGCTTGGCTATCAGGGTATTCTTGAGACATCCATTGTCGAAAATCGTCAAATTGGTTATCCAATTTTGAAAGTTGTTCTTCAGAAACCTCATGGGGAGCTTCTTCATCATTAGGAGGATTAGAGGAATTACCCATGTCCTCGTTAAAAAGGCTATTCAAATTAGGTTCCATCTCCTCAGTAGTTAAACCTCCGAAAGACTTAATTCTACGGCTTCGTCTAACGGGAATAGTGTAAGTAGGGCTTATTGTTGTAAAACTCATGCACTAGAGAGAGAGAGAGAAAGTTTTGAATTTAGAGGTAGCAATTTTCAGTAAAATCAGCCAATCTTCTGGATTTAAGCTGTTAAATACAATCAGGACAATCTCCCGAAATTTCAGAAAAAATGTCAGGGACCGTGGCGCTTCGGAGTGCACACGGTCCCAGCAACTTTTTTCGAAATTCGCAGGGATGAAAGTTATGATGATTTTAGAGCTAATCTGAAAAAATTGAGTGATTTTACGATCTGTAGATAGGCTAAATTAAAGTTGCAATCTCGAAATTGAACCCTACCAAGATTGTCGAAAAATGCAAAAATTTGAATTTTGAAAAAGAGAGGGAAACTGAAATTTTGAATGTTATGATTTTAGAGGGAATGTCAAGAGCAATGCAAATTTTGAAATTTAAAAATTGACTCAATTTCACGCAAAATTCAATTTTGAAAGCGGAAATTAAAGTTGTTGTAATTAAGCACTTAATTTCAAAAGTCACAAATTGTAAGAATTTGAATAAAGCACTGAAATTTCGAATGAATGCAAACACACTTTTCAGATTTAGGACAGTAAGAACACAATTTTGACACAAAATTTCAATTTCGACACAAAATTTCAATTTCGATGATTTTTGAATGTTTAGGAGCCTTAATCCAAGCAATCACAAGACCAACTTTGACTGTAATTTTGAAGGTGTTAAAATTGATAAAATCAGCCAAAATTCTAGATTTTAGCAGGAAAATACAGTAAGATCTCCCTCCCGAAATTTCGGAAAAAATGTCGGGGACGATGGCGCTCGGAGTGCACACGGTCCTCGCAACTTTTTTCCAAATTTTCAGGGATGAAAGATATTGTGATTTTATTGCGGAATCCAAAGTTACAGCTGATTTGGAGATGTTTTGATCAGTGAAATTGTCGGACAAAGGTTGAATCAAGAGGGTTTCAAAAATTAGGGTTTTGACACTTAACCACTTAATTTTCAAAATTAAAGCACAAATATGAATTGATAATTTGTAATAGAAGGGCAGATCTGAAACAAGCATTAATAATTAAACATTTCACAAGTTTAATTACTTAAAAAGAAAATTTAGGGTTTTGATGCAATTAACCTCTAAAATTTTGCAAAAGATCAAACATGGAAATGTAATCAAGGAATCCAATTTTCAGATCTAACTATGAATAATCAGAAAGGATGTTCACGTCGGGTTCACCAAAATGTAAAGCGGAAAATCGCGATCGAACCCTACTTGCTCTCCCCTCTTCCAACTCCAAGGAGAGAGAAGGGAGATTCACTAGGGTTGATGGTTTTCACTTAGGGGAGAGACTTTACATTCAAAAGAGGGGTTGAAACCCACAAGATCCAATCCCACAAAATGCAAAATTGGATGCTAAATGTGTTTCAAGGGTTAAGAAAGCAAGGCTACCCTCTTTTGTAAAGAATGTTGATAGAAGAATTAAGCTAGGAATGCATAGAAAGTGACAAAGATTCGCTTATAAACTGAGATAGGGATATAGGATGAAGCTGGGGACCTGGAATTAGCAGTAAAATGTCGATACGGTGCTGTCCTGCAAATTTGAGCAAAAGTTGTCGGGACGATGGCGCCCGAGCGCCACGGTCCTCTGAAAAATCCGCGAAACGAAGGGGGATCTGTTCGTCTCTGCACAAGGATTCCAGATCTTCAATTTCAGCCACGTACCTGCAACCTACACATAGAAAAGCGAAGACGATTGGGGGGTTAGGGATTAGGGGTTTGCCTTTAGGTCAAACCCCGGTTTTGGAATTAACCAAGAAATGAGCAATGCTGTAAATGTAAATGTCTGTAATGTAAAACAAGTACTAATACCTTGTTGTAAGGATGTTTGTATCCTTATGTGCGAAGGTATAGATGTTGTATGTTGTAAGTGATCTCCTCTTCAATGGTTGAATCCTTGTCTTGAATGCAACACTTAGCCTTGAATGGAGACTTGAAATGATCAATTGCTTGAAGGAATGCTTGAATGCTTGAATGCTTGAGTATAATTTTCACGCTTGTACACATATCACCTTCTTACCCAAATGGGAGAGGAAAATGTAGTTTATATACTTGTCAATTAGGGCTGATAGACTGATTTTCCCGACCTTAGGCCGACCAGGAAAGATAATTTTTCAATTTGCAAACATAAAGACCCGAAGTCCAAAAGAGACCGGGCCCAAAATAGGACCTAGGGACCAGGGCGCTGGGCGCCATGGTCCTGGGGGACCAAGGCGCTGGGCGCTCTGGTCCCACCTCCCGGGACAGCAGGGTGCAAAGGAGGTTCAGGCCAGGGTGCAAGAAAATGCAGTTTTCAGTGTCATAATCAGGTTTCGGGGTCTCCATTCAGGTTCTGTGTTGCGTCGCCATCGTGAAGACCGAAATGCAGTCGAAATTGCAAGTGTTGCAATTTTAGGACGCTACACAGCCATCTTTTTCTTTTGGGATCGAGTTGCGACCATACACGATATTTGTGATGAAAAGACTTAGGAAAAATGTGATGAAATGACTTAGAAAATTTGTGATGGAAGGATTTTAGAAACTTGTGATGAAAGGACTTAAGAAATTTGTGGATGAAAGAACTTAAGAAATTTGTGATGAAAGGACTTAAGAAATTTGAGGATGAAAGGACTTAAGAAATTTGAGGATGAAAAGACTTAAGAAATTTTCGATGAAAAGACTTAAGAAATTTTCGATGAAAGGACTTAAGAAATTTGTGGATGAAAGAACTTAAGAAATTTGTGGATGAAAGAACTTAAGAAATTTGTGATGAAAGGACTTAAAAAATTTGAGGATGAAAGGACTTAAGAAATTTGAGGATGATTGATGAAGAAGGTATGGTAGTGATGGTTTAGAAGAAAACTTGATGACTAGGTTGTCTTTGGCATGAACATGAAGGATCTATTTAAATGGCAAGTTGTATGAAAGGATATGACCACCCTAATTTGGATGATAGTAGGTGTTTCAAAGGACAAACTTGAATGTTGACGTAGAGGATAAACTCTTAGCTTCTCTCTTAGGCTTATGAAAAATGGGACGGATGGAGTTTTGACGCAATTTTGGACTTGGTGTGGGTAATGACCTGGACAATTGGTTTATGTTTTGATAAATATTTTTGCAAAGTGTTTGGGGATAGTGATGTGTTTTTAGTCTACTCTTGGCAAGTATGTATCAAACAAAGCAAACACAATGATTAAATACATATTATCTCAAAGGCACTCATGCTCATATACAACATTCTTAAGGCTGGCAAGGACAATAGTCATTGAATCCCAATTGGTTTCCCATCTACGCTTACCCAGAGTGGACACTTAGATGCTTGACCCCACTGGCTCCCCTCCACGACACTCACTTTTCGGGGCAGCCAAGCATCAATTCCCATGAAAACTCCTCATGGCGAACTTTGTGTCTCTACTAAGGGCCGTAAGAATATGGGCCGCTTCAGAGGTCCGACCTCCTACACCAATGATTAGAGGATTTTTGGCCCCTATGAACAAGGTGTTTAGTAAGTCTTCCCATTAGGAGCTACCCTTCGAAGTTGCGCAAGCGCAATTGAGGCCTATAACCCAACGAAGCACCAATAACTTAGTAGTCACGCAAGCATGATTGAGATCTCTAGGATCCTACTAAGCACCCAATGTGAGAGTGAACTCTCATATAGCCCCAACCATTAACCCTTTCGTAGTCAATGGCCTATTTATTATAGTGAGTTGGGAACCCCAAGTCCAGGTGTACTCACTTGGGTCGTTCCCCTCTTACCTTCTCAAAGAGCAAGTTGGGAGGGCAGGCTTGCTAGAGGTAAACACACAATCAAACAAGAAAAGGTTGGAGGGTCTGGATTTCTGATCGTCTAGTAAGACGAGAGCATACTTTTCTACCTTTACGCTTTTCTTAAAGACACATAAGACAATGGCTCATTCCATTTTAATTAATATCTAGGCGCCTAATTTAAATAAATGCACAATATTTGGTTGAATCAACTAGGCAACCTGCAAAACCACTTGATTAGTAGTTTGAAAAATGTTGTCTTCAAAAAGTGTCCTGCAAAACAACTTGATTAGTAGTTTGGAAAAATAGTCTTCAACAAGCGTCCTGCAAAAATCAACAAAATGACAAAAATATTAATTTATTTTTATTTTTTGGGAATGAATAGAAAAACATGAATAAAAACTTTTTTACTAATGACAAATGTGGATTTGAAGAAAGCTTTGATGGGTAAATGGGGTTTGACTAGGTTTTTACCAATTTTTAAGGGATAGGCAAGCGAAAAATGGGGATTTTGGAGGAGAGATGAAGGAATGGGAAAATTTGTCCAAGAGGGACAAAGAAGCAAAAGTTGAAGATGGATAATATGGAAAAAATTTGGAAGTGATTGGATGAAAAGGGAAGAAGTTATGGCAAACCCTAAAAATAGAGAAATATGGGATTTTGGGCTTCAAAAAGTGGTTTTTTGAGATAAGGCCTCCAAGGAAGAAAATGTGGAAAATAGCAATGCGGAGAATCTGGTGAAATTTGGAGGAAAATGGAGTCAAGATAAAGAAGATATGGTGAAAAAATGGAATTTTTTTTTTTTTAAAATTTTTTATTTTTTAAATCAACCCTAGATTTAACGAAACAGAAACCCTAGATTTAACGAAACAGAAACCCTAGATTTAACAAAGCAGAAACCCTAGATTTAACAGAGCAGACAGAAACCCTAGATTTAACAGAGCAAATTGTTGCACTAAACAGAATAAAATAAAAATGTCAGGTCCAGATTTCTGATTGTTTAGATAGACAAGAGCATACTCTCCTACTTTCACACTTTCCTGCGGACGGACAGATTATATTTAAACAGAGAAGATAACAGGAAATAAATAAACTAAATGCAGACTACAGTTAGCGCCTAAAATTTTCAGACGGATTAACAGAGCAGACAGTAGCACTACACAGATAAAAAAGTGTCAAAGGTCTGGATTTCTGATTGTCTAGATAGACAAGAGCATACTCTCCTATTTTCACACTTTCCTATGGTCAGAGCATACAGTTGTGCTAAACAGAATAGAAAAGTGAAAGGTCTGGATTTATGATTGTCTATATAGACAAGAGCATACTCTCCTACTTTCACACTTTCCTATGGTCAGAGCATACAGTTGTGCTAAACAGAATAGAAAAGTGAAAGGTCTGGATTTATGATTGTCTATCTAGACAATCAGAAATCCAGACCTTTGACACTTTTTTATCTGTGTAGTGCTACTGTCTGCTCTGTTAATTCATCTGAAAATTTTAGGCGCTAACTGTAGTCTGCATTTAGTTTATTTATTTCCTGTTATCTTCTCTGTTTAAATATAATCTGTCCGTCCGCAGGAAAGTGTGAAAGTAGGAGAGTATGCTCTTGTCTATCTAAACAATCAGAAATCCGGACCTACTTTATGATTGTCTATATAGACAAGAGCATACTCTCCTACTTTCACACAAATTATACTAAAACAGAGTAGATAACAAATCAGATAACAGAGCTGTCGTGATGCAACAGAAACAGAAACAGAAACATAAAAAAAAAACAGAAACAAAACAGAATAAGGAGAAGCTGTCGCACAAAAATGCAGAGCCGCGATTCTGGAACCTGTGAAAAAGATATATATATATATATATATATATATATATATATATATATATATATATATATATATATATATATATTTATATATATATATATATTTATATATATATATATATATATATATATTCTGCAATCGCACTATTCTGGAACATGCATCTCACAACTCACAAAAAACCTAAAAAAAAAATATTAGTTCTCAGGGACGTGAGTCCCATCGAGCGTGCCAAAATGAGGAGGGAAAAATAGATTTGAAAGGTAAACTGATCAAAACATAACGAAATAAACATGCAGAATGCTAAAATATCATAAAAAGACCATTTCACCTTGCTATTTTACCTTCTCCTTCAGATTGAGCTTGATGAAGTGAAGGCGTCCCTTGATAATGCTCCACTTGATGTGCTCCTTTGATTGTTGGATGTGGATGGCTCTCCAATATTGTGCACAAATGATTAGGATGAATGATAAGGATGAGATGATCAAGTTGCCAAGATGATTTCTTGGGCTCAAAAGGGCAGCATAAGCTTACTGGATTTCAAGATGTCTTGAATGAAGGGATGGAGCCCTATTTTATAGGAAGAGGAGAGGAAAATGAATGGCTAGGATGAATTCGAGATGAAGGGCTACGATTTACTTGTGAGCTCACACAAGCTCCAAGAGCGGGTGTGGAGACCAAGAAATATGCCCTAAAGGCATTTCGTATCTCCACACTCTACAAGATGCATTGGAGGAATTAAAAATTCTCCAAAAATGGATATTATGGGGATTAGAAGAATAAAAAGGAATTAAAAATTCCTTGGGAAAGGGAAATGTCTAGAGGAATGTGAGATTTCGAAAATCTTATATTCATCTAGAAAAAGAGCATTTAAAGCTAGTGGCTGGATGAAAGGACAAAGAGTTGACTTTGTGGCTAATCATGATGATTAGCCATTAACGACTCATTAGGAGGGGGATTAGAGGAAATGTTAGGTGGGATTTATATTTGTAGGAGAATTTGACTAGGAGAGAGAATGAGAGGAGGGAATAAAAAATTAGAAGAATAATGTTAAGTGAGTTTAGGGAGTTTCTAGAAGAATTTATTAGGTTAATGATGAATTAAGAAGATGATTTGTAGGAATCATGTAGGTTAACTAATTAATTGAAATTAATTATCTAAGAGGAAGATTTGTGAGGATTTGATTTTTTAGAAGAATAAAGAAAGGGATTGATTTATTAAATAAATCATATGCTATAGTGACAATATTAATTATATTTAATTAATATTGAGAATAATTTTAATTAACATAATTAATTAATTAATTATGTGAGGAATTAAAAATAATTAAAATAATTATTTTTAAGTGTCTAGAGGGTCATAAGACACCATATGACCCCTTAGGAGACCATACGACCCATAACGATACCATATTGTGTCCTAGGGGGTCATATGGTGTCCTAGGGGTCATAGGACACCATATGACCCCTTACGACACCATATGACCCATAACCACACCTAAGGGGTCATATAGTGTCCTATGGCAGCATAGGTGTCCAGACGACCCCTTACGTGTCCAGACGACCTATAAAGACACCATATTGTGTCCTAAGGGGTCATATAGTGTCCTAAGGGGTCATACGACACCATATGACCCCTTAGGACACCATACGACCCATAACAACACCGTATTGTGTCCTACGGGGTCGTATGGTGTCCTAAGGGGTCATAGGACACCATATGACCCCTTAGGACACCATATGACCCCCTAGGACATCGCATTGTGTCCTAGGGGATCATATGTTGTTCTGAGGGGTCAAAGCACACCATATGTCCTCTTAGGACACCATACGACCTATAACGACACCATATACGGTGTCATAGGGGATCATATGGTGTTCTGAGGGGTCAAAGCACACCCTATGACCTCTTAGGACACCATACGACCTATAACGACACCATATTGTGTCCTAAGGGGTCATATGGTGTCCTACGGGGTCATAGGACACCATATGACCCATTACGACACCATACGACCCATAACGACACCGTATTGTGTCTTAGGGGGTCATATGGTGTCCTAAGGGATCATAGGACACCATATGACCCATTACGACACCATAATACCCATAACGACACATAAGGGGTCATATGTTGTCCTATGGCCCCATAGGAAACCATATGACTCCTTAGGTGTCCATACGGTGTGGTTATGCATCGTATGTTGTCCTAAGCGGCCATATGGTGTCCTAAGGGGTCATAAGACACCATATGACCCCTTAGGACACCATACGACCCATAAAAACACCGTATTGTGTCCTAGGGGTTCATATGGTGTCCTAGGGGTCATAGGACACCATATGAACCCTTACGACACCATACGACCCATAACGACACCTAAGGGGTCATATGGTGTCTTAGGGCCCCATAGGACACCATATGACCCCTTAGGTGTCCATAAGACCCATAAAGACACCATATTGTGTCCTAAGGGGTCATATGGTTTCCTAACGGTCATAGGACACCATACGACCCATAATTACACCGTATTGTGTCCTACAGGGTCATATGGTGTCCTATGACACCTTAGGACACATTATGACCTCTTAGGACACTGTATTTTGTCCTAGGGGGTCATATGGTGTCCTAAGGGGTCATAGGACACCATATGACCCCTTAGGACACCATACGACCCATAACGAGACCATATTGTCTCTTAAGGGGTCATATGGTGTCCTAACGGGTCGTAGGACACCATATGACCCCTCAGGACACCATACGACCCATAACGATATCGTATTGTGTCCTAAGGGGTCATATGGTGTCCTAAGGGACCATAGGACACCATATGACCCCTTACGACACCGTATGACCCATAACGACGCCGTATTGTGTCCTAGGGGGTCATAAGCTGTCCTAAGGGGTCATAGGACACCATATGACCCCTTACGACACCATACGACCCATAACGACACCGTATTGTGTCCTAAGGGGTCATAGGACACCATATGACCCCTTAGGACACTATATGACCCATAACGACACCATATTGTGTCCTAAGGTGTCATATGGTGTCCTAAGGGGTCACAGGACACCATATGACCCCTTACGACACTATACGACCCATAACGACACCGTATTGTGTCCCAGGGGGTCATATGGTGTCCTAAGGGTTCATAGGACACCATATGACCCCTTACGACACCATATGATCCCTTATGACACTATACAACCTATAACCACACCGTATTGTGTCCTAGGGGGTCATATGGTGTCCTAAGGGGTCATAGGACACCATATGACCCCCTACAACACCATACTACCCATAACGACACATAAAGGGTCATAAGGTGTCCTATGGCCCCATAGGACACCATATGACCCCTTAGGTGTCCATACTATGTCGTTATGGGTCGTATGGTTTCCTAAGGGGTCATATGGTATCCTAAGGGGTCATAAGACACCATATGACCCCTTAAGACACCATACGACCCATAACGATATCGTATTGTGTCCTAGGGGGTCATATGGTGTCGTAGGGGTCATAGGACACTATATGACCCCTTAGGACACCATATGACCCCCTAGGACACCGTATTGTGTCCTAGGGGATCATATGGTGTTCTAAGGGGTCATAGCACACCATATGACCCCTTAGTACACCATACGACCCATAACGACACCATATTGTGTCCTAAGGGGTCATATGGTGTCCTAAGGGGTCATAGGACACGATAAGACCCATAACAACACCGCATTGTGTCTGAATTGGTCCTAGGACACCATATGACCCTTTACGACACCATACGACCCATAATGACACCATATTGTGTCCTAGGGAGTCATATGGTGTCTAAGGGGTCATAGGACACCATGTGACCCCTTACGATACCATACGACCCATAACGATGGCGTATTGTGTCCAATGGGGTCATATGGTGTCCTAAGGGGTCACAGGACACCATAAGACCCCTTACGACACTATACGACCCATAACGACACCGTATTGTGTCCTAGGGGGTCATATGGTGTTCTAAGGGGTCATAGGACACCATATGACCCCTTACGACACCATACGACCCATAACAACACCGTATTGTGTCCTAAGGGGTCATATGGTGTCCTAAGACATCATACGACATGATATGACCCCTTACGACACCATACGACCCATAACGACACTGTATTGTGTCCTAGGGCATCACATGGTGTCCTAGGGGTCATAGGACACCATATGACCCCTTACGACACCATACGACCCATAACCACACCGTATTGTGTCCTAGGGGGTCATATGGTGTCCTAAAGGGTCATAGGAAACCATATGACCCCTTAGGAGACCGTATTGTGTCCTAAGTGATCATATGGTGTCCTAAGGGGTCATATGGTGTCCTAAGGGGTCATATGACCCCTTAGGACACAATATGGTGCGTTTATGGGTCGTATGGACACCTAAGGGGTCATATGGTGTCCTATGTGGCCATAGGACACCCTATGAGCCCTAATGTGTCGTTATGGGTCATATGGTGTCGTAAGGCGTCATATGGTGTCGTAAGGCGTCATATGGTGTCATATGACCCCTTAGAACATCATATGACCCCCTAGAACACAATATGTTGTTGTTATGGGTTGTATGGTGTCGTAAGGGGTCATATGGTGTCCTATGATGCCTTAGGACACCATATGACCCCTTAGGAAACAATATGGTGTCGTTATGGGTCATATGGTGTCGTAAGGGGTCATATGGTGTCCTATGACCCCTTAGGACACCATATGATTCCCTAGGACACAATATAGTGTCGTTATGGGTTGTATGGTGTCGTAAAGGGTCATATGGTGTCGTAAAGGGTCATATGGTGTCCTATGACCCCTTAGGACACAATACGGTGTTGTTATGGGTCGTATGGTGTCTTAAGGGGTCATATGGTTTCCTATGACTGCTTAGGACACCATATGACCGCTTAGGACACAATATGGTCTCGTTATGGGTCGTATGGTGTCCTAAGGAATCATATGGTGTCCTAAGGGGTCATATGGTTTCCTAAGCGGTCGTATGGTGTCCTAAGGGGTCATATGGTATCCTATGACCCCTAGGACACCATATGACCGCTTAGGACACAATACGATGTCATTATGGGTCGTATGGTGTCGTAAGGGGTCATATGGTGTCCTATGGCCCCTAGGATACCATATGACTCCCTCGGACACAATACAGTGTCATTATGGGTCGTATGGTGTCGTAAGGGGTCATATGGTGTCCTATGACCCCTTAGGACACAATACGGTGTCATTATGGGTTGTATGGTGTCGTAAATGGTCATATGGTGTCCTATGACCCCTTAGGACACCATATGACCCCCTAGGACACAATACGATGTCGTTATGTATCGTATGGTGTCGTAAGGGGCCATATGGTGTCCTATGACCCCTTAGGACACCATATGACCCCTTAGGACACAATACAGTGTCGTTATGGGTCGTATGGTGTCCTAAGGGGTCATTTGGTGTCCTATGACACGTTAGAAGACCATATGACCCCTTAGGACAAAATATGATCTCGTTATGGGTGGTGTGGTGTCCATATGACCTATAAAGACACCATATTGTGTCCTAAGGGGTCATAGGACACCATATGACCCCTTAGGACACCATACGACCCATAACGACACCGAATTATGTCCTAGGGGGTCATGTGGTTTCCTAAGGGGTCATAGGAAAACATATGACCCCTTAGGACACCATATGATCCCCTAGGACACCTTATTATATCCTATGGGGTCATATACTATCCTAAGGGGTCATAGGACACCATATGACCCATAATGACACCATATTGTGTCCTAAGGGGTCATATGGTGTCCTAAGCAGTCATAGGACACTATATGACCCGTTAGTAAACCATACGACCCATAATGACACTGTATTGTGTCCTAAGGGGTCATATGGTGTCCTAAGGGTTCATATGGTGTCCTAAGGGGTCCTAGTAGACCATATGACCCCTTATGACACCATACGACCCATAACGACACCGTATTGTGTCCTAGGGGGTCATATGGTGTCCTAAGGGATCATAGGACACCATGTGACCCATAAGGACACCATATGACCCCTTAGGACACCATATGACCCCCTAGGACACCGTATTGTGTCCTAGGTGATCATATGGTGTTCTAAGGGGTCATAGCACACCATATGACCCCTTAGGACACCATACAACCCATAACTACACTATATTGTGTCTTAAGGGGTCATATGGTGTCCTAAGGGGTCATAGGACACCATATGACCCCATAGGAAACCATACGACCCATAACAACACCCTATTATGTTCTAAAGGGTCATATGACACCATATGACCCTTTATGACACCATACGACCCATAACGACACCGCATTGTGTCCTACGGGGTCATATGGTGTCCTAAGGGTTCATAAGACGCCATGTGACCCCTTACAACACCATACGATCCATAACGACACCATATTGTGTCCTAAGGGGTCATATGGTGTCCTAAGGGGTCATAGGACACCATATGACCCCTTACGACACCATACAACCCATAAGGACATCGTATTGTGTCCTAGGGGGTCATATTGTGTCCTAAGGGGTCATATGACACCATATGACCCCTTACGACACCATACGATGCATAATGACATGTAAGGGGTCATATGGTGTTCTATGGCCCCAGAGGACACCATATGACCCCTTAGGTGTCCATATGACCCATAAAGACACCATATTGTGTCCTAAGGGGTCATATGGTGTCCTAAGGGGTCATAGGACACCATATGACCCTTTACGACACCATACGACGCATAACGACACCGTATTGTGTCTTATGGGGTCATATGGTGTCCTAAGGGGTCATAGGACACCATATGACCCCTTAGGACACTATACGACCCATAACGACACCATATTGTGTCCTGAGGGGTCATATTGTGTCCTAAGGGGTCACAAGACACCATATGACCCTTTAGGACACCATATGACCCATAACGACACCGGATTGTGTCCTAATGGGTCATAGGACACCATATGACCCCTTATGACACCATACGACCCATAACGACACTGTATTTTGTCCTACGGGGTCATATGGTGTCCTAAGGGGTCATAGGACACCATATGACCCCTTACGACACGATACGACCCATAACGACATCGTATTGTGTCCCAAGGGGTCATATGGTGTCCTAAGGCGTCATACGACAGGATATGACCCCTTACGATACCATACGACCCATAACGACACCGTATTGTGTCCTAGGGGTTCATATGATGTCCTAGGGGTCATAGGACAACATATGACCCCTTACGACACCATAAGACCCATAACCACACCATATTGTGTCCTAGGGGGGTGATATGGTGTCCGAAGGGGTCATGGGACACCATATGACTCCTTACGACACCATACTACCCATAACAATACATAAGGGGTCATATGGTGTCCCATGGGCCCATAGGACACCATATGACCCCTTAGGTGTCCATACGGTGTCATTATGGGTCGTATGGTGTCCTAAGGTGTCATATGGTGTCCAAAGGGGTCATAAGAAACCATATGACCCATTAGGACACCATACAACCCATAACGATATTGTATTGTGTCCTAGGGGTCATAGGACACCATATGACCCCTTACGACACCATACGACCCATAATGACACATAAGGGGTCCTATGGTGTCTTTTGGCCCCATAGGACACCATATGACCCCTTAGGTGTCCATACGTTGTCATTATAGGTCATATGGTGTCCTAAGGGGTCATTAGACACCATATGACCCCTTAGGACATCATACGAACCATAACGATACCGTATTGTGCCGTAGGGGGTCATATGTTGTCCTAGGGGTTAGAGGACACCATATGAACCCTTACAACACCATACAACCCATAACAACACTTAAGGGGTCATATGGTGTCCTATGGCCCCATAGGACACCATATGACGCCTTAGGTGTCCATATGACCCATAAAGACACCATATTGTGTCCTAAGGGGTCATATGGTTTCCTAAGGGGTCATAGGACAGCATACGACTCATGATGACACTGTATTGTGTCCTATAGAGTCATATGGTGTCCTCAGAGGTCATAGGACACCATATGACCCCTTAGGACACAATATGACCCCTTAGGACACCGTATTATGTCCTAGGGGGTCATATGGTGTCCTAAGGGGTCATAGGACATCATATGACCCCTTAGGACACCATACCACCGATAACGAGATCATATTTTGTCCTAAGGGGTCATATGGTGTCCTAACGAGTCATAGGACACCATATGACCCCTTAAGACACCACACGACCCATAACTACATCGTATTGTGTCCTAAGGGGTCATAGGACACCATATGACCCCTTACGACACCGTACGACCCATAACAACAACACCATATGACCCCTTAAGACACCACACGACCCATAACTACATCGTATTGTGTCCTAAGGGGTCATAGGACACCATATGACCCCTTACGACACCGTACGACCCATAACAACACCGTATTGTGTCCTAGGGGGTCATATGGTGTTCTAAGGGGTCATAGGACACCATATGACCCCTTACGAAACCATACAACTGATAACCACACCGTATTGTGTCCTAGGGGGTCATATGGTGTCCTAAGGGGTCATAGGACACCATATGATCCCTTACGACACCATAATACCCATAACGACACATAAGGGGTCATATGGTGTCCTGTTGCCCCATAGGACACCATATGACCCCTTAGGTGTCCATACAATGTCGTTATGGGTCCTATGGTGTCCTAAGGGGTCATATTGTGTCCTAAGGGGTCATAAAACACCATATGATGCCTTAGGAGACCATACGACCCATAACGATACCGTATTGTGTCCTAGGGGGTCATATGGTGTCTCAGGGGTCATCGGACACCATATGACCCCTTACGACACCATACAACCCATAACGACACCTAAGGGGTCATATAGTGTCCTATGGTAGCATAGGACACCATATGACCCCTTAGGTGTCCATACGACCCATAAAGACACCATATTGTGTCCTAACGGGTCATATAGTGTCCTAAGGGGTCATAGGACACCATATGACCCCTTAGGACACCATACGACCCATAAAAACACCATATTGTGTCCTACGGGGTTGTATGATGTCCTAAGGGGTCATAGGACACCATATGGCCCCTTAGGACACTATATGACATCCTAGGACACGGTATTGTGTCCTAGGGGATCATATGGTGTTCTGAGGGGTCAAAGCACACCATATGACTTCTTAGGACACCATACAACCTATAACGACACCATATTGTGTTCTAAGGTGTCATATGGTGTCCTACGGGGTCATAGGACACCATACGACCCATAACGACACCGTATTGTGTCCTAGGGGGTCATATGGTGTCCTAAGGGGTCATAGGACACCATATGACCCCTTACGACACCATACTACCCATAACGACACATAAGGGGTCATATGGTGTCCTATGGCCCCATAGGAAACCATATGACCCCTTAGGTGTCCATACAGTGTGGTTCTGTGTCGTATGTTGTCCTAAGCGATCATATGGTGTCCTAAGGGGTCATAAGACACCATATGACCCCTTAGGACACCCTACGACCCATAACGACACCGTATTGTGTCCTAAGGGTTCATACGGTGTCCTAGGGGTCATAGGACACAATATGAACCCTTACGACACCATACGACCCATAACGACACCTAAGGGGTCATATGGTGTCTTAGGGCCCCATAGGACACCATATGACCCCTTAGGTGTCCATACGACCCATAAAGACACCATATTGTGTCCTAAGGGGTCATATGGTTTTCTAAGGGTCATAGGACACCATACGACCCATAATTACACCATATTGTGTCCTACAGGGTCATATGGTGTCCTAAGGGGTCATAGGACACCATATGACCCCTTGGGACACATTATGACCTCCTAGGACACTGTATTTTGTCCTAGGGGGTCATATGGTGTCCTAAGGGGTCATAGGACACCGTATGACCCCTTAGGACACAATACGACCCATAACGAGACCATATTGTCTCCTAAGTGATAATATGGTTTCCTAACGGGTCATAGGACACCATATGACCCCTTAGGACACCATACGACCCATAACGATATCGTATTGTGTCCTGAGGGGTCATATGGTGTCCTAAGGGGTCATAGGACACCATATGACCCCTTATGACACCGTATGACCCATAACGACATCGTATTGTGTCCTAGGGGGTCATAAGGTGTCCTAAGGGGTCATAGGACACCATATGACCCCTTACGACACCATACGACCCATAACGACACCGTATTGTGTCCTAAGGGGTCATATGGTGTCCTAAGGGGTCATAGGACACCATATGACGCCTTACGACACCATACGAGCCATAACGACACCGTATTGTGTCCTAGGGGGTCATATGGTGTCATGAGTGGTCATAAGACACCGTATGACCCCTTACGACACCATATGATCCCATACGACACCATACGACCTGTAACCACACCGTATTGTGTCCTAGGGGATCATATGGTGTCCTAAGGGGTCATAGGACACCATATGACCCCTTACGACACCATACTACCCATAACGACACATTAGGGGTCATAAGGTGTCCTATGGCCCCATAGGATACCATATGACCCCTTAGGTGTCCATATGGTGTCGTTATGGGTCGTATGGTGTCCTAAGGGGTCATATGGTGTCCTAAGGGGTCATAAGACACCATATGACCCCTTAAGACACCAAACGACCCATAACGATATCGTATTGTGTCCTAGGGGGTCATATGGTGTCCTAGGGGTCATAGGACACCATATCACCCCTTAGGACACTATATGACCCCCTAGGACACCGTATTGTGTCCTAGGGGATCATATGGTGTTCTAAGGGGTCATAGCACACCATATGACCCCTTAGTACACCATACGACCCATAACGATACCATATTGTGTCCTAAGGGGTCATATGGTGTCCTAAGGGGTCATAGGACACCATATGACCCCATAGGACACGATAAGACCCATAACAACACCATATTGTGTCCTAAGGGGTCCTAGGACACTATATGACCCTTTACGACACCATACGACCCATAATGACACCATATTGTGTCCTAGGGGGTCATATGGTGTCCTAAGGGGTCATAGGACACCATGTGACACCTTACGACACCATACGACCCATAACGATGACGTATTGTGTCCTAAGGGGTCATATGGTGCCCTAAACGATTATAGGACACCATATGACCCCTTATGACACCATACGATGCATAACGACATAAAAGGGGTTATATGGTGTTCTATGGCCCCATAGGACACCATATGACCCCTTAGGTGTCCATACGACCCATAAAGACACCATATTGTGTCCTAAGGGGTCATATGGTCTCCTAAGGGGTCATAGGACACCATATGACCCCTTAGGACACCGTACGACCCATAACTGTTAGGGTTTCAAGCAGATCTGAAGCAAATATGAACTAACAATTATATGCATATTTAAATACAAAAGATAAAGAAATAAAACAGGACACAGATAATACAGAGATTTAATGTGGTTCACCCAGAATGGGTTACGTCCACCATACATAGTCGTCGAATCTTTCTTTTTATCCAGCAAAAATAGTACATCAACCTTACAATGCCTTAAGGGGTCATATGGTGTCGTAAGGGGTCATATGGTGTCCTATGACCCCTTAGGACACAATATGGTGTCGTTATGGGTCGTATGGTGTTGTAAGGGGTTATATGGTGTCCTATGACCCCTTAGGACACCATATGACACCTTAGGACACAATACAGTGTCGTTATGGGTCGTATGGTGTTGTAAAGGGTCATATGGTGTCCTATGACCCCTTAGAACACCATATGACCCCCTAGGACACAATACGATGTTGTTATTAGTCGTATGGTGTTGTAAGGGGTGATATGGTGTCCTTTGACCCCTTAGGACACCATATGACCCCTTAGGACACAATACGATGTCGTATGGTGTCCTAAGGGGTCATATGGTGTCCTATGACCTGTTAGGACACAATATTACCCCTTAGGACAAAATATGGTCTCGTTATGGGTGGTATGGTGTCCTATGACCCCTTAGGACACCATATGACCCCCTAGGACACAATACGATGTCCTAGGGGGTCATATTGTGTCCTAAGGGGTCATTTGGTGTCGTATGACCCCTTAGGACACCATATGACCTTGTAGGACACAATACGGTGTCATTATGGGTCGTATGGTGTCTTATGACCCTTTAGGAAACCATATGACCCCTTAGGACACAATATGGTTTCTTTATGGGTCATATGGACACCTAAGGCATCATATGGTGTCCTATGGGGCCATAGGACACCATATGACCCCTTAGGTGTTGTTATGGGTCGTATGGTGTCGTAAGGGTTCATATGGTGTCCTATGACCCCTAGGACACCATATGACACCCTAAGACACAATACGGTGTCGTTATGGGTCGTATGGTGTTCTAAGGGGTCATATGGTGTCTTATGACCCCTTAGGACACAATATGACCCCTTAGGACACCATACGACCCATAACAACACCATATGGACAGCCAAGGGGTCTCATGGTTTCCTATTTGGCCATAGGACACCATATGACCTCTTATGTGTCGTTATGGGTAGTATGGTGTCGTAAGGGATCATATGGTGTCATATGACCCCTTACGACACCATATGACCCCCTAGGACACAATACGATGTCGTTATGGGTCGTATGGTGTCGCAAGGAGTCATATGGTATCCTATGACCCCTAAGACACCATATGACCCCCTAGGACACAATACGGTGTCGTTATGGGTCGTATGGTGTCGTAAGGGATCATATGGTGTCCTATGACCCCTTAGGACACAATTAAATTTTGTTATGGGTTGTATGGTGTCGTAAGGGGTCATATGGTATCGTATGATCCCTTAGGACACCATATGACCCCCTAGGACACGATACAATGTCGTTATGGGTCGTATGGTGTCGTAAGGGGTCATATGGTGTCCTATGACCCCTTAGGCATCATATGACCCCTGAGGACATAATACAGTGTCATTATGTGTCGTATGGTGTGCTAAGGGGTCATATGGTGTCCTATGACCCCTTAGGACACCATATGACCCGTTAGGACACAATATGTCATCGTTATGGGTCGTATGGTATCCTAAGGGGTCATATGGTGTCTTATGACCTCTTAGCACACCATATGACTCCCTAGGACATAATACGGTGTCCTAGGGGGTCATATGGTGTCCTAAGGGGCTCCTTAGGACACAATATGGTGTGTTTATGGGTCGTATGGACACCTAAGGGGTCATATGGTGTCCTATGGGGCTATAGGACACCATATGACCCCTTAGGTGTCGTTATGGGTTTTGAGGAACTTGTGGTTTTTTAAATTGTTTTTTCTCTAGGCTTGGTGTTACCAAGCCTAACACATTTTTGAATTTTTAGAACCGGCACGAGTTATGAAAAATTTGGTTTTTTTTTGCCATGTGGCGAATTTTCCTGTTCACCATCTTGGTGCACTTACTCTAATTGTACTCTCAATTTTCATATGAATCTGATGCCTTCCTAAATGGCACAAGGTTAGCAAATGATAAACAACACCAAAGACACGAAACCGTTAGTGTTAGTCAATCAAAAACTAATCTAAAAAGGCATACCAAGAGAGACACTAAAAACATGCTAATGTATCTAACAAACGAAACAAATATTATGAGGCATCTCCAACTGCCTCTTAGCATGGCCTTAGCTCCTTCTCCCTTGTTCCTCTACTCTCCAAGTTCCAAAATAGTGTAGCTCTCAGCAGCTTTTTGCACTATGGATGCTTATGGAGGATTGAGATTGTAATATAGCTCCAAATATGAAATGAAAAGCTAATGCTATGCTATTGATGCTAAAATGATATATTTTAACCAAAATAACAAGATATTAGATTGCTTATGCTAAAATGCTCTCTTAAAATGCCTATAGCTTAAATGCATGCAAGTTTTTCAGGATTTGGATTATGAAGAAATGGGCTCTATTTATAGGGAAAATGGAGCAATGGATGGTTGAGATTGAGCAATCTCAACAAGGGTCAGGATTGAATGATTTCAAATCCATGTGAGGGCTTTCAACCCAATCCCAGGATGACAAGTGTCAATGTGAGATAGGTTGAGAGGAGAGGGAATAAGCATTAAATGCCTGATATGACCTTGGGATTTTAGAGTCAAGGCTGGTTGAATGAATAAAATCTTTATTCAAAGAATAAAGCTTTTATCCAATGGATAAACTCTTGTGCAAATGTGAAAGGGATGGATATGGTCAAAACAATAAATGTTTGGGGGGACAAGTTTGAAATAACCATAAATGGTTATGGAAGAGCCATAAATGGTCATGTAAGAGCCATTAGTGGTCTTGGAAGACTTTGGGGGTTAATTTGTTGAACACATAAAGCATTAAATGCTTTTCAAAGACTTTGGAGTCTTTGAGAAGTGACTCCATTTTGCTTAGGAATGTGACAATAATTAGGAGATGGATTAGGCTAATCAGGAAGGGGTTAGAAGAATCTAGAAGGGGATTAGATTTTGCAAGTGGATTTGGTGGGTGAGGGAAAATAGGATTTTATTAAAATAAAAATTCATTTATTTCAATAAATGTGTGCAAGTTGCATTTGTAGGAAAATGCAAGTGGGGGGGGGGGATAATGATTTAAATAAATGTTTTATTTAATTTATTTAAAAGAGGAAAAGAGGATTTTAATTAAATAAATAGATTTTATTTATTTAATTGATTGTGAATTTGATTTAATGAATTAATTAAAATAAATTGAATAATTTATTTAATTAATAGAAGAATGTTTGGGGATGAAGTAATTAAATATTAATTTAATTAACTGATGGCTAGTAGATTTTTAATCAAATAAATAGCGAATATTTATTTAATTAAGCTGGACAGATTTGTGTGACTACAGAATCAAATATATGAAGCATATTTAATTTGTCATTTTAAATTTCTTGTGATATTGTGTAGTGTGCGTGGGTTTCTTTTATTGAAAGAATTAAATTGCATATGCAAATTAGAGTGAGTTTGAGGACATAATTGGGATGAATAAATAGAACTCTATAGTTATATAAGTAGATTCATTTGTGTAAAGTTTAAATGATAAAGTCCAAATGATTTGTTTTAACCTTGCTATTTAGATACGATCATGATCTAAAGCTCGACTCCTTACCCTTGGATTTAGGCACCGATCTATTGCACGATAAGGATTCATAAACAATTTTATATGATAAACTTCTTTTAATTTATTGGTGTTAGGTTTAGGTTTAGAATAGGAATTTGTTTTCATATATGCAGCTAATGATAAATAACCATGAATAGAGCTAATTCAGGGTTGAATTATGTTGCCATAGTCGGAATCCATTAAGATCCATATGCTTAATTACAATATTTGTTAACATTTGCCTAAGATCTTAAAATATTGTAAAGGGTGAACCCCCTTGGTCTAGTAGAGCCGAAGTGCATGAGATTTCAATCCTTTGATTGAATCTCATTCATTGGCCACTGACCCAAAGATTTGTTGATTGAAATAGGCCAATTCATATGAATTTCTGAATAACCAATTGGAACCACCAACACTGAGTACAAACACCAAGGATTATTACCGTGAATTCCATTGACAGAAAGTAGAAAAACAACGAGAAAAAAGCAAATAGAAAATTTGATGGTTGAAATTATTTCAATTAGCTTGCATCTTTTTCTATCATTATCAATTGTTGATTTTCACAAACAAATCGTCCATTTTATTTTAGAACGCCTTTGACATGATAAATTATACATAAAAAAAGAAAAATCTATAGATCTTGTATATTTTTCAAAAAAGTTAGAATTAACATGTCTCAAATGCTACTAATTGCGTACTTTTGTTTATTTTGATAGTTTGAATGAAGCACTAATTGTGAGAAGAATTAACATATTGAATGCTTTAAAATTATTAAATCTTCATATTACTTCTTGTTTTACATTGACGCACTCTATAGGAACCAGCAAGATGAAGTTGCATGGGCCGTTCTATAATAGTTGGGCACAAGGACGGGAGTAAAACGACTAATATGAAGTGATCTGGCAGGTCACTGTAGAGGAGAGAGACGAAGGGGAAGACCCTTTACCATGTATGTGTATGGAAAGTAATGTAGATGATCTTCTTCCACTGCCTCCCACCTGATCATCATCAAGCGAATTTAGTTTTGGTAATACTAGAGTAAGAGTACTGAATGCCAAACGAAAAGAGTAAGATGAGGTTGCAGGCAGGTTAACCTGAATTTGGTAATGAAGCAATGGAGAAAGAGAGCCATCTCAAGTTTGGCAAACTGATATCCAGGGCAAAACCTGGCACCTCCCCCAAAACACAGGAACCATGGATCCTTGGAAAGCTCCTGCAGCAGCAACAACAACAAAGCAGCTCCGCCCATTAAATTCGTCTCTTGCGAGTTAATTAATTGTCAAGTCCAGGAAGAAAAACAGAGAGAGGTTGGACAAGTCGAATACCAGAGGAGGTTCGTGTTGCCAGCGCCATGGATTGAATGTGAGAGCTTCGGGGTAGTTTTTCTCATCCAGATGTGTGCTGTTCAGCAACACCAACACTGCCCATCCCTTGGGAATCACAAAATCTGCACCACTACCAATCAAATTAGTGGTCAAACACTTATTATACTCTCTTCTCTCTCTCTCTCCCCACGCCATAAACATCCATACCTTTGGTTTTGATGTCTTGTGCCGTCTCTCTGAAAACAGCAGGCGCAACGTTGCCCAGTCGTAGAGTTTCCTTGATCACCTGCGGTCCACATCAAACACGTTTTGACTTCAGTCAGGTAATCTAAAAATTCCGTTGGAGTTGCAGAGGCAGAGGCAGAGGCAGAGGCAGAGGGAGAGGGGTTAAAGGAGGACATACGCAATGGGTGAAATTCATGGAGGCGTAGTCGTCCCAGGTGAGCTTTCCATTGCCCCTGAGGTGCACCAGGGCGTCATGCTCCGCCTGCGTAACACTACAATCAGCAATAGACTATATATAGCATATCAAAGGAGGGTTTGTTTTGTTGTAGGAATGCTCACCCTCATTTCCTTCAACGCCCGCGGGCTGTCAGTGAGAAATTTAATAGCAAAAGTGAGGGCTTTAGAGGAAGTCTCGTAAGAGGCAAAGAAGAGAGACAATATCAACTCTGCAATGACCTCCTCGGGGAACGCGGCTTCCTTCAAAAGGTGAGTCAACAGATCACTGCGGACCACTTCTGGATGCTCCTTCCTCTCCTTTATGCACTCGTTTATCTTTTTATGCAGCGTTTTCCTGGCCTGCCAAATTACAAGGTAATCTCAAGACCTCACAAAATTGAAAATACAATTACGACTGACGAAAAATGAGCACTCACCTTGATTCCCTTTGAGAAAGGCGAGCCCGGAATGTTGATGGGGATGGTTACGATCGCCCCTGCCAGGTCATCAAGAGCCCTAAGTTTGTCGATTTCTTTCATATCGTTCTCTGGATTTAAGTCGAGCAATTTCTTTGCCATCAAATTCAAAACAACCTGCGGGAATCCAATATTATTGATGATGAGAGGCGGGGGTGGGGATAATAAATTCATAAAATCTTTTGCTGGCTACACAATCTTGAATATTGAAGAGGTGGGGTTTGCCTTATGGATCTCCTCCTGAAGATGCAATTCTCTGTTGTGGCCCTCCCACTTGAGCATTCCCAAATCAAAGATGTTCTGGATATAGCCAATGGATTCCGAGCTCAGCATCTCGACGCTCAAGAATTTGTTAACAGTTCCATGGAGCTTCCTCTGAAGTTCGCCGCGCACCGCCAATATGCTGAATTTGCCAATGATGGTTCTCATTGACAGCGGGTATTTGGTATGGAACAGCCTTCCCTCGTTTTGCAGCACATATTTGCTGAACTCTGGATCCACCGTCACCACCGTCTTTGAACTCCCAAACAAGTTCGATCTGAACACCGGGCCGTATCTGGAAATTCCCATTCCTATTCCCGATTAGAAACATGATTCAAAATGCAAGTAGCAGAAAGGAAAAAGAGGGAAGGAAATGCTTAATTATTACTTGCGCTCGTGGTGGTCGACTAACTTTCGAGGGTTATGAGGGTTGTTGATGGCTCGAAGGAAGGTGATTGTCTCTCCGATGAGCGGCCATCCTGTGGCCCCCCGCGGCAGAGGAAGGTTGTAATCTTTGTAATTTCCATTTCCGTTTCTACCAATTGCCCACCACGTCAGCGCTGCAAGGGCCAGCGTGAATGCCGATGCTAGCACCATCAACCCCAACTCCATTTCTTCTTCCTTCTTCCTTCTACCCACTGCTCCTACTTCTAGTGCTGCCACGCATCTCTTGTATTAATATCCCCTAGAGGAGATTCCCCACTCTTGTCTTATGTTTGCCCTTCTTCCACCTACGTCTCCGGGATTTCTTCAACCCTTGAACTTGACAACTTGAGACGCCCCGCCCGATTCCCTGGATTTTTGTCGCATTACCTAGCAACAAGCAAGCGATATAGGTAGGTAATATTCCTTCTTTTGTCGCATTACCTAGCAACAAGCAAGCGATATAGGTAGGTAATATTCCTTTTTTTGTCACAATATTTGTTTGGAATCAACCAATAATCCATGCTCACGATATTCCATATAGATAATCCATGCTCACGATATTCCATATAGATAATCCATGCTCACGATCTGCGTGCTTAACGATGTCATTCACATTTTGTTACTCTCGTAATACGAAAATACAATTTACCTTGCAGAAAGTATTTATTTATTTATTTTGTGGGAGAATTTATATTAATTATAAGTCATTTTTGTTTGTTCATTTTTAGGGTGCAATTTTTTATTAAGAGCTAAAGACTAAAAGGTATCTTTCTATCAAATTTGTTTGAAACATAATCTCCACCTCATCTCTTATGATGTTAGACCTTTATATGTAAGTCTTAACATTTTATGCACTCATTCATATAATCATTCAACTTCAGTGATAGACAATAAATAACAAAAGGATTTTAGAGTTTGAACCTACAAGTGATAAGACAATAAATGTTGTGATTAGTATAACAAATAAATGTATTTAGTTTTTAATTTGATGAAGAATTTCTTTTATTGTAGATAGGTACAATCTCAAGGTCACACTCAATAAGACTTGATCCTTAGTGGACTTATTAAGTACCATTCAATTTCACTAGCAAACCAAAGGTCCATTGACATAGATGTTATATATTAGTTTGTTATTATATTGTAATATGAGGATCTATTAATTAAAAGTTTTAAAATAATGAAAATTTTATCAATTTTAAGATTGTGACTACGGATCTAATCTTTACGTATGTGGAGGTGAATTCTATACTTCCAAAAATTAACCTAGATTAAAGACATGGACTTCACTTGTGGAAATGATCTTGTAAGCTATTAGTTTGAAAATCAAATCAGAAGCACATGCAAACTGAATTTTTTTAATCAGACCAAACCAAAGCAAACCTCAAATAGAGTTGACAAAGGAATTCAAAAAAAAATTATCAATGAAACTCCAATGTGAATATTATTTGCTCTAATAGTTGATTTTTGAATGTAAGACACTTTGCACAAAAGATACCTATTCTGGTAGCATGGTTAGCAAAGATGAATGGATGAGAGTACATCTCAATTTAGAAAATTACAGGAGAGCCAATATACACTCGAGGATGAATGAGAGGACATCCCTACGATTAAGGAGACAATGGAGGGTTCTAATGGAGGTTATTGGACTGTGAAGTGTTACGATGCACTTACAAAAAATAATAAGTAGTTATACCCACAAGCGATTCAAAATTTGGTGGAGAGGATATAAACATGTGTGAGGTGGAAATTAGTTGTAAATAATAATAAAGTCATTTAATTATGCGAGATGCAAAAGTGGCTATTTAAATACTAAGCAATGTAAAAATTAAATTAGGTAGGGGTCATTAGATGGAAGGGATTTGATTAGGCAATGAAATTATTTGATTGATAAGGATAAAAGTGTACTAAAGAAATATTTAGGTGTCTATGTTTTACCTCTTTTTGATACAATGTTGTGACTAAATGACTTTATGTCAAAAGAAGAATAAAAAATAAGATGAAATGAAACTTTAATGATAGGTTTTCCTAGTTATTCAAAAATGATAAAAGTGATTTCCCCATTGATTTTATGTGGAGCCAAAATTGTTAAATAATAGAATAATTTAATTTGTGTTTTTGCGAAGAACTTAAATGAAAGATATTAAGATGAGATTTATTGTGTTGTTAAAGATAGTACAAGGCTTGCAATTTCCCGCAGCTGGAATTTACTCGTCACAGAGAAGTGGCAATATACTGGACTGCTGCAGCGGTGATGCTTGAACCACAATACATCGATTGTAGACTGGCTTATGCAAAAGCCGGAATCATGGCTGTTATCAGGTTCAATCAATAGGTACGGATCCAATATCAACAGCATCAATCAATCAAACTGCTCTGTTGCTACCGGCTAGCTACCATTGCCCGCTAGGCATCAGTGGAGATAAAATCGACACTTATAGACCAGGAAGATGCAGGCTACTCGGACAAAAAACAACCCGGAATAACTAGCTACTCGCTATCCCCCAACCAGGTACAAACACGGGTTGTCACCATTTAGCCAATGAAGAGGAGATCTGCGTATTTCTCTATAGAGACAAAATAGAATTGCTATTATAGACGAGATATCCTCATTGCTATTATTTAGGGGCTGAACTAATAATCTATTTCTCTCTTAGAGCAGTAACATCATCATATACGACAACAAATCCAAGATTTAGGGGTTATCGTTCTATAAAATGAGACGTGTATTTCTCTGCATGAATGACTTCATTGCGGACGACCATATAACTAACTCAGGCTTCCTGAATTCTGGGAGGAAGAAGTTAAGTGAATAGTGCTCAAACTCTGCCAAAATCAGGACCAGATTATAATCTACAGAGTTTTAGACCCCCATTGATTCTTGGAGCAGATCAGAGCAGGCTCTTTCATGTAGACTCTCATAGCCTACCGTTGATGTTGGTTTCACTACGGGAGATCAAATCTGTGTGAAGGATCAACAATTTGGGATTAAGGATTGGGTGGCCAGATCTTGGTGAAAGAGGTGTTGCTTCACTTGACTCAGGTACATCGTTCTATTTGTTCTCTTCTTCATTTATCATAATATAGATCTACCTTTTTTCCCCCCCAAAAAACTATCTTTGTTTGATTGATTACCATAGATCAACAACTTCCTTTGAGTGATAACAGTTTGCTTCAGCATGTCTCTATCTGTTTGAGATTGAGATCTGGATTTATGGGTCATAATGGAATGAGTAAGGTTGTGTTTGTTTGTTGATGTGCAGGCCTTAACTGGAACCTGTGGATCTGGATTTCGTTCATGTAAGGACAGCAACCAAGCAAGGACAATCGTCATAAGGCAAGGTGAGTTCCATAACTTTATTAGATCTTGTATGTGTGTGGATTGTTTGGGGATTTGAGGTAGGGATCTATCTCTGTCTGTCAGTAAACGTTTAGCTAACTGGGACATTTCTCCATGGTGGTTGATGGGTAAATTCCTCTCCCGTTGGTCGAGAGTTCGATTCCTCACCCTCATAACAAGGTCGTCATGAAGAGGATTAAGAATAAGACCCCAGGGTCAGGTTGGAACGGCTAGAGCAGAGTTTAACCACCCTCACATCTATGGTAGCACAGTTATTGGCAGCCAAGGGCATAGAGTAAACCTCATAACATAAAGCTGGTTCAGAGGACCTAAATAAAAAAGAAAGGGAGCGTCCTTTAACAGATAACCAACCATCTTGCTTTACTATTTTGGACTTAAGATTTTCTTCAGAATGGTCAATTCAGTAATAAAATAGAGGCCTTATCTGCTTTCAATTACTTATTGCGAAGGAGTCTTTTGAACAGCTTTAGAAAACTGGTCAATTTCAGAGTTAAAGGGTGGCGGGAGCCAAAGGGAGTAAGCGCGTTTTTTGAAAGGGTCTTGGTGGCCAAGAACTGGGAATTTCAATACTGAAAGGTGGCCAGCCAAAGAAGAGATTTTGTCCGGACCCACCCAAGATCCAGTAAGTGCCGGGTAGAGCAAGCTCGTATCCTAGCTTCCATATTTGCACTGGGGGGTGGGTGACCTCTTCAACGAAGCTTTTGAAAGGTAGCTGCGTTTAATCCCCATCTCACTTTATCCGATTAACGAATTCGCCATATTAACAATCTTATCTTTTGGGCTGGCTGCAGATGGGATCCACTGCAAATCGAGCATCTACCAGGGGACATGAGAATAGTTTTCATGGGCCTCTACAACACTTTGATCGATATATTTGAACGAACGCGGGAGGTCCAAGGACGTGATGTGCTTCCTTACCTGCGCCAAAAGGTAACTTGTTTGCATTCGGTCTTTTGTTGTTATTTTACTGGTTGTTGCCCTAAAAATGCATGTTATAAGCGGCTGGGATGCTTAAGGCATTGTAAAGTTGATGTACTGTTTTTGCTGGATAATAAGAAAGGTTGGACGACTGTGTATGGTAGACGTAACCCATTCTGGGTGAACCACGTTAAATCTTTGTGTTATGTGTGTCCTGTTTTATTTCTTTATCTTTTGTATTTAAATCTGCATATAATTGTTAGTTCATATTTGCTTCAGATCTACTTGAAACCCTAACAGTTATGGGTCATATGGTGTCCTATGACCCCTAGGACACCATATGACCCCTTAGGATACAATACGATGTCATTATGGGTCGTATGGTGTCGTAAGGGGTCATATGGTGTCCTATGACCCCTAGGACACCATATGACTCCATCGAACACAATACAGTGTCGTTATGGGTCGTATGGTGTCGTAAGGGGTCATATGGTGTCCTATGACCCCTTAGGAGACCATATGACCCCTTAGGACACAATACGGTGTCGTTATGGGTCGTATGGTGTCGTAAGAGGTCATATGGTGTCCTATGATCCCTTAGGACACCATATGACACCCTAGGACACAATATGGTGTCGTTATGGGTCGTATGGTGTCGTAAGGGGTCATATGGTGTCCTATGACCCCTTAGGACACCATATGACCCCTTAGGACACAATATGATGTCATTATGGGTCGTATGGTGTCCTAAGGGGTCATATGGTGTCCTATGACCCCTTAGGACAAAATATGGTCTCGTTATGGGTAGTGTGGTGTCCTAAGGGGTCATATGGTGTCCTATGACCCCTTAGGACACCATATGACCCATAACGACAACATATTGTGTCCTAGGGGGTCATATGGTGTTCTAAGGGGTCATATGGTGTCATATGACCCCTTACAACACCATACGACCCATAACGACACATAAGGGCTCATATGGTGTCCTATGGCCCCATAGGACACCTTATGATCCCTTAGGTGTCCATACGACCCATAAAGACACCATATTGTGTCCTAAGGGGTCATAGGACACCATATGACCCCTTGGGACACCATACGACCCATAATGACACCGTATTGTGTCTTATGGGGTCATATGGTGTCCTAAGGGTCATAGGACACCATATGACCCCTTAGGACATCATATGACCCCCTAGGACACCGTATTGTATCCTAGGGGGTCATATGGTGTCCTAAGGGGTCATAGGACACCATATGACCCCTTAGGACACCATACGACCCATAACGACACCATATTGTGTCCTAAGGGGTCATATGGTGTCCTAAGCGGTCATATGACACCATATGACCCCTTAGGACACCATACGACCCATAACGACACCGTATTGTGTCCTAAGGGGTCATATGGTGTCTGAAGGGTTCATATGGTGTCCTAAGGGGTCCTAGGACACCATATGACCCCTTACGACACCATACAACCCATAACGACACCGTATTGTGTCCTAGGGGCTCATATGGTTCCCTAAGGGATTATAGGACACCATATGACCCCTTAAGACACCATACGACCCATAACGACACTGTATTGTGTCCTAGGCAGTCATATGGTGTCCTAGGGGTCATAGGACACCATATGACCCCTTACGACACCATACGACCCATAACCACAACGTATTGTGTCCTAGGGGGTCATATGGTATCCTAAGGGGTCACAGGACACCATATGACCCCTTATGACACCATACTACCCATAATGACACATAAGGGGTCATATGGTGTCCTATGGCCCCATAGGACACCATATGACCCCTTATGTGTCCATACGGTGTTGTTATGGGTCGTATGGTGTGATAAGGGGTCATATGGTGTGATAAGTGGTCATAACACGCCATATGACCACTTAGCACACCATACGGCATAGGACACCATATGACCCCTTAGGACACCATACGACCCATAACGACACCATATTGTGTCCTAAGGTGTCATATGGTGTCCTAAGGGGTCATAGAACACCATATGACCGCTCAGGACATCATACGACCCATAACGACACCGTATTGTGTCCTAAGGGGTCATAGGACACCATATGACCCATTAGGAGACCATCTGACCCCTTACGACACCATACTACCCATAAAGACACATAAGGGGTCATATGGTGTAATATATCCCCATAGGACACCATATGACCCCTTAGGTGTCCATACGGTGTCGTTATAAGTCGTATGGTGTTCTAAGCAGTCATATGGTGTCCTAAGGGGTCATAAGACACCATATGACCCATAACGACACCATATGACCCCTTAGGACACCATACGACCCATAACGACACCGTATTGTGTCCTAGGGGGTCATATGGTGTGCTAGGGGTCATAGGACACCATATGACCCCTTACAACCCATTACGACACCGTATTGTGTCTTAGGGGGTTATATGGTGTCCTAAGGGGTCATAGGACACCATATGACCCCTTACGACACCATACTACCCATAATGACACATAAGGGGTCATATGGTGTCCCATGGCCTCATAGGAAACCATATGACCCCTTAGGTGTCCATAAGGTGTCGTTATGGGTCGTATGTTGTCCTTAGTGGTCATATGCTATCCTAAGGGATCATAAGACACCATATGACCCCTTAGGATATCATATGACCCATAACGACACCGTATTCTGTCCTAGGGGGTCATAGGACACCATATGAACCCTTACGACACCATATGAACCATAACGACACCTAAGGGGTCATATGGTGTCCTATGGCCCCATAAGACACCATATGACCCCTTAGGTGTCCATACGACCCATAAAGACACCATATTTTGTCCTAAGGGGTCATATGGTTTCCTAAGAGTCATAGGACACCATACGACCCATAATGACACCGTATTGTGTCCTACAGGGTCATATGGTATCCTAAGGGGTCATAGGACACCATATGACCCCTTAGGACACCATACGACCCATAACGACACTTTATTGTGTCCTACGAGGTTGTATGGTGTCCTAAGGGGTCATAGGACACCATATGACCCCTTAGGACACCATATGTGGTGTCCTACGGGATCATATGGTGTTCTAAGGGGTCATAGCACACCATATGACCCCTTAGGACACCATACGACCCATAATGACACCATATTATGTCCTAAGGGGTCATAGGACACCATATGAACCCTTACGACACCATACGACCCATAATGACATTGTATTGTGTCCTAGGGGGTCATATGGTGTCCTAAGGGATCATAGGACACCACATGACCCCTTACGACACCATATGACCCCTTACGACACCATGCGACCCATAACGACACTATATTGTGTCCTAGGGAGTCATATGGTGTCCCAGGGTCATAGGACACCACATGACCCCTTACGACACCATACGACCCGTAACCACACCGTATTGTGTCCTAGGGGGTCATATGGTGTCCTAAGGGGTCATAGGACACCATATGACCCCTTACGACACCATACTACCCATAACGACATATAAGGGGTCATAGGGTGTCCTATGGCCCCATACGAGACCATATGACCCCTTAGGTGTCCATACGGTGTTGTTATGCATCGTATGGTGTCCTAAGGGGTCATATGGTGTCCTAAGGGGTCATAAGACACCATATGACCCCTTAAGACACCATACGACCCATAACAATACCGTATTGTGTCCTAGGGGGTCATATGGTGTCCTAGGTGTCATAGGACACCATATGACCCCTTATGACACCATAAGACCCATAACAACACCTAAGGGATCATATGGTGTCCTATGGCCCCACAGGACACCATACGACCCCTTAGGTGTCCATACAACCCATAAAGACACCATATTGTGTTCTAAGGGGTCATATGGTGTCCTAAGGGGTCATATGTTGTCCTATGACCCCTTAGGACACCATACGACCCCGTAGGAAAAAATACGGTGTCGTTATGGGTTATATGGTGTCCTAAGGGGTCATATGATGTCCTATGACCCCTCAGGACACCATATGACCCTCTAGAACACCGTATTGTGTCCCAGGGGATCATATGGTGTTCTAAGGTGTCATAGCACACCATATGACCCCTCAGGACACCATACAACACATAACGACACCATATTATTTCCTAAGGCGTCATATGGTGTCCTAAGGGGTCATAGGACACCATACGACCCATAACAACACCGTATTGTGTCCTAAGGGGTCATATGACACCATATGACCCTTTACGACACCATACGACCCATAACGACACCGTATTGTGTCCTACGAGGTCATATGGTGTCCTAAGGGGTCATAGGATGCCATGTGACCCCTAATGACACCATACGACCCATATCGACACCGTATTGTGTCCTAAGGGGTCATATGGTTTGCTAAGGGGTCATAGGACACCATATGACCCCTTACGACACCATACGACCCATAACGACACCGTATTGTGTCCTAGGGGGTCATATGGTGTCCTAAGGGATCATAGGACACCATATGAGCCCTTACGACACCATACAACCCATAATGACACTATATTGTGTCCTAAGAGGTCGTATGGTGTCCTAAGGGGTCATAGGACACCATATGACCCCTTACAACACCATACGACCCATAACGACACCTTATTGTGTCTTAGGGGGTGATATGGTGTCCTAGGGGTCATAGGACACCATATGATCCCTTACGACACCATATGACCCATAAAACGGCACCGTATTGTGTCCTAGGGAGTCATATGGTGTCCTAGGGGGTCATAGAACACCATATGAACCCTTACGACACCATACGACCCATAACAACACCTAAGGGGTCATATGGTGTCCTATGGTCCCATAGGACACCATATGACCCCTTAGGTGTCCATACGACCCATAAAGACACCATATTATGTCCTAAGGGTTATAGGACACCAGACAACCCATAATGACACTGTATTGTGTCCTACAGGGTCATATGGTGTCCTAAGGGGCCATAGGAAACCATACGACCCCTTAGGACACATTATGACCTCCTATGGCATTGTATTGTGTCCTAGGGGGTCATATGGTGTCCTAAGGGGTCATAGGACACCATATGACCCCTTAGGACACCATACGATCGATAACGAGACCATATTGTGTCCTAAGGGGTCATATGGTGCTCTAACGGGTCATAGGACACCATATGACCCCTTAGGAGACCATACGACCCATAACGATATCATATTGTGTCCTAAGGGGTCATAGGACACAATATGACCCCTTACGACACCGTATGACCCATAACAACACCGTATTGTGTCCTAGGGGGTCATAAGGTCTCCTAAGCAGTCATAGGACACCATATGAACCCTTATGACACCATACGACCTATAACGACATTGAATTGTGTCCTAAGGGGTCATATGGTGTCCTAAGGGGTCATAGGACACCATATGACCCCTTACGACAGTATATGACCCATAATGACACCGTATTGTGTCCTAGGGGGTCATATGGTGTCCTAGGGGTCATAGGACACCATATGACCCTTAACCACACCGTATTGTTTCCTAGGGGGTCATATGGTGTCCTAAGGGGTCATAGGACACCATATGACCCCTTACGACACCATACGACCCATAACGACACCATATTGTGTCCTAGGGTGTCATTTGGTGTCTTAAGGGGTTATATGACACCATATGACCCCTTACAACACCATACGATGCATAACGACATATAAGGGGTCATATGGTGTTCTATGGCCCCATAGGACACCATATGACCCCTTAGGTGTCCATACGACCCATAAAGACACCATATTGTGTCCTAAGGGGTCATATGCTCTCCTAAGGGGTCATAGGACACCATATGACCCCTTAGGACACCATACGACCCATAACAACAACGTATTGTGTCCTACGGGGTCATATGGTGTCCTAAGGGGTCATAGGACACCATATGACCCCTTAGGATAGCATACGACCCATAACGACACCATATTGTGTCCTAAGGGGTCATATGGTGTCCTAAGGGGTCATATGGTGTCCTAAGGGGTCACAGGACACCATATGACCCCTTAGGACACCATACGACCCATAACGACACCGCATTGTGTCCTAATGGGTCATAGGACACCATATGACCCCTTACAACACCATACAACCCATAATGACACCTTATTGTGTCCTAGGGGGTCATATGGTTTCCTAAGGGGTCATAGGAAACCATATGACCCCTTACGACACCATACGACCCATAATGATATCGTATTGTGTCTTAGGGGTCGTATGGTGTTGTTAGGCATTGTAGCGTCCTAAAATTGTGACACTTGCAATTTCGACCGCATTTGGGTCTTCACGATGGCGATGCAACACTGAACCTGAATGGAGACCCCGAAACTTGTCCATGACATCAAAAACTGCATTTTTCCAGCACCCTGCCTGATCCCTCCTTGCACCCTGCTGTCCCGGGAGGTGGGACTAGAGCGCCCAGCGCTCTGGTCCCCCAGGACCATGGCGCCCAGCGCCCTGGTCCCCCAGGACCATGGCGCCCAGCGCCCTGGTCCCCCAGGACCATGGCACCCAGCGCCCTGGTCCTTGGCCCTATTTTGGGCCCGGTCTCCTATGGGGCTTCGGGTCTTTTTGTTTGCAAATTGGAAAATAACATTTCCTGGTCGGCCTAAGGTCGGAAAAATCAGTCTATTAACCCTAATTGGCAAGTATATAAACTACATTTTCCTCTCTCATTGAGATAGATGGATGCAAAAAAGGTGGAAACGATATTCAAACATTCAAGCATTCAAGCAATTCAAGCATTCCTTCAAGCAATTGATCATTCTAAGTCTCCATTCAAGGCTAAGTGTTGCATTCAAGACAAGGATTCAACCATTGAAGAGGAGATCACATACTACAACATACAACATACAACATACAACAACATCTACACCTTCACATGTAAGAATACAAATATTCTCACAACAAGGTACTAGTACTTGTTTTACATTACAATCATTTACATTTACAACATTTCTCATTTCTTGGTTAATTCCAAAACCGGGGTTTGACCTAAGGGAAAACCCCTAATCCCTAACCCCCCAATCGTCTTCTCTTTTCTGTGTGTAGGTTGCAGGTACGCGGCTGTAATTGAAGATCTGGAATCCTTGTGCAGAGACGAACAGATCCCCCTTCGTTTCGCGGATTTTTTGGAGGACCGTGTGCACGTCGGGCACCATCGTCCCGTCAACTTTCGCTCAAATTTGTAGGACAGCGCCGTATCGACATTTTACTGCTAATTCCAGGTCCGCAGCTTCATCCTATATCCCTATCTCAGTTTATAAGCGAATCTTTCTCACTTTTCATGCATTCCCAGCTTAATTCTTCTATCTACATTCTTTACAAAAGAGGGTAACCTTGCTGTCTTAACCCTTGAAACTCATTTAGAATCCAATCTTGCATTGCGTGGGATTGGATCTTGTGGGTTTCAACCCCTCTTTTGAATGTAAAGTCTCCCCTAAGTGAAAACCGTCAGCCCTAGTAACCTCCCTTCTCTCTCCTTGGAGTTGGAAGAGGGGGAGAGCAACTAGGGTTCGATCATTTTTCGCTTTACAGGCATCATACGACACGATATGACCCCTTACGACACCATACGACCCATAACGACACCGTATTGTGTCTTAGGGGATCATATGGTGTCCTAAGGGTCATAGGACACCATATGACCCCTTACGACACCATACGACCCATAACCACACCGTATTGTGTCCTAGGGGGTCATATGGTGTCCTAAGGGGTCATAGGACACCATATGACCCCTTACGACACCATACTACCCATAACAACACATAAGGGGTCATATGGTGTCCCATGGGCCAATAGGACACCATATGACCCCTTAGGTGTCCATATGGTGTCGTTATAGGTCGTATGGTGTCGTTATAGGTCGTATGGTGTCCTAAGGTGTCATATGGTGTCCTAAGGGGTCATAAGACACCATATGACCACTTAGGACACCATACGACCCATAACGATACTGTATTGTGTCCTAGGGGGTCATAGGACACCATATGACCCCTTACGACACCATACGACCCATGATGACACCTAAGGGGTCATATGGTGTCCTATTGCCCCATAGGACACCATATGACCCCTTAGATGTCCATATGACCCATAAAGACACCATATTGTGTCCTAAGGGGTCACATGGTGTCCTAAGGGGTCATAGGACACTATATGACCCCTTCGGACACCATACGACCCATAACGATGCCTTATTGTGTCCTACGGGGTCATATGGTGTCCTAAGGGGTCATAGGACACCAAATGACACTTTAGGACACCATATGACCCCCTAGGACACCGTATTGTGTCCTAGGGGGTCATATGGTGTCCTAAGGGATCATAGGACGCCATATTAGCCCTTAGGACACCATACGACCCATAACAACACCATATTGTGTCCGAAGGGGTCATATGGTGTCCTAAGGGGTCATAGGACACCATATGACCCCTTAAGACACCATACGACCCATAACGACACCGTATTGTGTCCTAAGGGGTCATAGGACACCATATGACCCTTTACGGCACCATATGACCCTTTGAGACACCATACGGCCCATAATGACACTGTATTGTGTCCTAGGGGGTCATATGGTGTCCTAAGGGGTCATAGGACACGATATGACCCCTTACGACACCATACAACCCATAACGACACCGTATTGTGTCCTAAGGGGTCATATGGTGTCCTTAGGGGTCATAGGACACGATATGACCCCTTATGACCCATAACGACAACATATTGTGTCCTAGGGGGTCATATGGTGTTCTAAGGTACAACACCATACGACCCATAATGACACATAAGGGGTGATATGGTGTTCTAAGGGGTCATATGACATCATATGACCCCTTACAACACCATACGACCCATAATGACACATAAGGGGTGATATGGTGTCCTATGGCCCCATAGGACTCCATATGACCCCTTAGTTGTCCATACGACCCATAAAGACACCATATTGTGTCCTAAGGGGTCATATGGTGTCCTAAGGGGTCATAGGACACCATATGACCCCTTAGGACACCATACGACCCATAACGACACTGTATTGTGTCCTACGGGGTCATATGGTGTTCTAAGGGGTCATAGGACACCATATGACCCCTTAGGACACCATATGACCCCCTAAGACACTGTATTGTATCCTATGGGGTCATATGGTGTCCTAAGGGGTCATAGGACACCATATGACCCCTTAGGACACCATACGACCCATAACGACACCATACAATGTCCTAACATGTCATATGGTGTCCTAAGGGGTCATAGGACACCATATGACCCCTTAGGATACCATACAACCCATAACGACACCGTATTGTGTCCTAAGGGGTCATATGGTGTCCTAAGGTGTCATAAGACACCATAAGACCCTTTACGACACCATACAACCCATAACGATAGCATATTGTGTCCTAAGGGGTCATATGGTGTCCTAAGGGGTCATAGGACATCATATGACCCCTTACGACACCATATGACCCATAACGACACCGTATTGTGTCCTAGGGGGTCATATGGTGTCCTTAGGGGTCATAGGACACCATATGAACCCTTATGACACCAGACGACCCATAACGACACCATATTGTGTCCTAAGGGGTCATATGGTGTCTTAAGGGGTCATAGAACACCATATGACCCCTTACGATACCATATGACCCATAACGACACCGTATTGTGTCCTAGGGGGTCATATGGTGTCCTAGGGGTCATAGGACACCATATGACCCCTTACAACACCATGCAACCCATAACGACACCGTATTGTGTCTTAGGGGGTCATATGGTGTCCTAAGGGGTCACAGGACACCATATGACCCCTTATGATACCATACTACCCATAATGACATATAAGGGGTCATATGGTGTCCTATGGCCCCATAGGACACCATATGACCCCTTCCGTGTCCATACGGTGTTGTTAGGTGTCGTATGGTGTCCTAAGGGGTTATATGGTGTCCTAAGTTGTCATAAGATGCCATATGAGCCCTTAGGACACCATACGACCCATAACGACACCGTATTGTGTCCTAGGGGGTCATCTGGTGTCCTAGGGGTCATAGGACACCATATGACCCCTTACGACACCATACAACCCATAACGACACCTAAGGGGTCATAGGACACCATACAACCCATAACGACACCGTATTGTGTCCTACGGGGTCATATGGTGTCCTAAGGGGTCATAGGACACTTTATGACCCCTTAGGACACCATATGACCCCCTAGGACACCGTATTGTGTCCTAAGGCATCATATGGTATCCTAATGGGTCATAGGACACCATACAATCCGTATGGACACCATATTGTGTCGTAAGGTTTCATATGGTGTCCTAAGGGGTCATAGGACACCATATGACCCCTTAGGACACCATACAACCCATAACGACACAATATTGTGTCCTAAGGGGTCATAGGACAGCATATGACCCTTTAGGACACCATACGACCCATAACGACACCGTATTGTGTCCTAGGGGGTCATATGGTGTCCTAAGGGGTCAGAAGACACCATATGACCCCTTACAACACCATACGACCCATAACGACATCGTATTGTGTCCTAAGGGGTCATATGGTGTCCTAAGGGGTCATAGGACACCATATGACCCCTTACGACACCATACGACCCATAACGACACCGTATTGTGTCCTAGGGGGTCATATGGTGTCCTAAGGGGTCATATGACACCATATGACCCCTTACGACACCATACGACCCATAACGACACCGTATTGTGTCCTAGGGGGTCATATGGTGTCCTAAGGGGTCATATGACACCATATGACCCCTTACGACACCATACGACCCATAACAACACATAAGGGGTCATATGGTGTCCTATGGCCTCATAGGACACCATATGACCCCTTAGGTGTCTGTACGGTGTCGTTATGGGTTGTATGGTGTCCTAAGGGATCATATGGTGTCCTAAGGGGTCATATGGTGTCGTTTTGGATATGACTCAAACACAATTTTTCGCCAAGTTTCAACGTATGTATCCTCAAATAAAAATTAGTCAAAGATTGTTTGAAATGGTAAAGCCTTTTTATGTCAAAATAAATCACACACGCACAACTTGTTTTTGTAGAGTACATATTGAATTTTCTAACCATTATGATGTTTATCAACGCATATGTATAGATTTGCATGCTAACAATGTTTTGCAGGAATGCAACATAAATGGTCCACCGATATCTTCAAGGGAATTCATATCTAGCATCGTACGTGAAAGAGTAGATGGTCAAGTATATTAAAATAAGTGTTGCTTGTATGGCACATGTGTTGATTGTGGTGGATTGTGACATTTACAAATTTGTCAACATATGGATATTGGACAAGAAATTGGTAATGAATTAGTAGAATTTGGAAAATATAAGACAGTGGTCTACATGCTAAAAGATGGAAAAGAAGCAAAAATATGTGAATTGGTTAGTGAGAAGATTCCAGTGTATCTGTTTATGGGCATCTTTCATGAGAATATAGTGTATGAGTATGCAAGGCATAACCATCGAGCTCGTTGGTTGGACTCACAATTTAAGCTATGCAAGGACACATTTCCACTTCATACAATCGTTTCAATTGTTGACTTTGTAGAGAACTACACACTACAACCGCAGAACGAGGTGCAATCACAATATTACAACTCCACACAAGTTGCCATATTTGTGCATATAGCATTCATTCATGCACATGATAGTATGGAAGAGGATAGGAAGATATTGAGGGAGTATCATTTTTACATCAGTGATGATCGCTCTCACTCTACAGAGTTTGTGCAAGGTTGTTTTTAGATATTCTACAATGATTTGGCTAGCCGAGGCATATCGTTCCGTCAACATATCATATGGTCAGATAATTGTGCATCGCAATTGAAGAACTCTCCAATGTTTTATTGGTTGAGTAGGATGCATAAGTTGACTGCTATTCAACTTATGTGGAATTTCTTTGAGGCTGGGCATGGTAAAGGGGAGCATGATGATGCAGGAGCATGTATTAAAAGAACTTTAGCACGATAAGAGTTAAAGTACAAAGGGAATGCAAACTTGAAAGATGCAAAATCAATTGTTCAATGGTGCAATGGTACAATTGTCCAGGTAATCAAGGTAAGTCTTCAGTTCGCATATTTTTTTGGTTGGTAGATGATAATAACATTGCAAAGTCAGAAGATTGTTGTACATTGATAGGATCGAGTGAGCTACACTCTTTCAAAAGCTCTAATGCAGGTTCATGGACTATCTATACGCGACGAAATGCATGTTATTATTCTTCATGTAGAGATGGTGCCTATAATGACTGTGAGTCAAAGGAGTGGGTGGACGAATAGTGTATGAGACCTCTAATCCCACTTGAGACATACCGACCTCCGAGTGCACTACAACTCACATAGATGGAAGCATCAATTGACTTTGACCATGTGTTATATTTAGTTGAACCAGGTAAATTATCCACATGCAATTTTTTGTACTTTAATATTTTACCTTAGTTGTTTTCTAAATTCTTCTCACTTTATCATTGCAGGGCATGTTTACATAGTAATTGCAGCTTAAGACAATGAAGAAGGAACATATTATTACCTGTGTCATTGTGTGGACGCAAAAAAGAAATTGGATCACCCTGTGGTAGATGGAGAAAATATTGAGTACCGCACAGGATCAATAGTTGTTACTGGTACATGGCTTAGAAGGTACACAGTGAAGAAGTCTAACTTGTGGTTGTTTGAGGACTTCAAGACACATAGGAAGATTCTTCATTATTCTAACCTTGTTGTAGCTTCAAATGTTCATTTGATCAGATATGGGGGTAGACCTCTAAACAAGAACCTATGGAAGGTTCGTGAGTTTGACCATGAGGCCATACTAGACACGATAAAGAGTAGAGCGTATCCAGATGGTTCATTGGATTAAATGTAAATGTAAAAAATTATGAGTTCAATCTTATTTGGATATATGTACATGACTTGTATTTTTGACTACTCGAGGAATTGTAATATAAAAAATTGTGTTTTTGTCTTGTTTTGTGTAATTTATGTAAATAATGTAATTTTGGACCATTACAGATCACATGGGATCATTTCATGAAGTATACCCTGCTAATATGGTAAAAGATGTAAAAAATGCTCATTTGTTGTCAATCACTTAAAGTGTAAAAAAATGTCAAAATTCGGCATGGTTTTTCTGGATTTTAGTGACATGTAAGAATGATTCGTCTGATCCTGTGGGGTCATGTTATGGCACTCTAAAAAATCCTCTCTTGGTTTCAGTAGACTCGGATCCAGTTGCTCGTGGCGACTCTTTCTCGGTTGCGATAAAAAGCATCAGATGAGTTCAATGAAAAGTTGCACAATGCCCATATTTCAATCTGCTCGTCGTGGCACCGAACTGTCAGCTTGTACGCGTCAGGGTGGCTGGGTTTACGCTAGGAATACCTTCTATTTTCTCTCCAACTCGCCCGATCGTTGCGGGACACACCCTAGCAGCGAAATAGCCCAAGTGCTCAAATTGCTCAAAGTTGTCAATATTCGGCATCGTGTTTCTCCACACCCGTTAATCATAAGAATGATCCGTCTAATCATGCAGGGTCATGTTATGGCACTCTAAAAAATCCTCTCTCGGTTTTGGTAGACTTGGATCTAGTTGCTCGTGGTGACTCTTTCTCGGTTGCGACAAAAAGCGTCAGATGAGTTCAATGAAAAGTTGCACAATGCCCCATCTTTCAATCTGCTCATCACGACACCGAACCGTCAACTTGTACGAATTAGGGTGGATGGGTTTATGCTAGGAATGCCCTTTTTTTCTCTCCAACTCGCCCGATCATTGCAGGACACACCCTAGCAGCGAAATCGCCCAAGTGCTCAAATTGCTCAAAGTTGTCAATATTTGGCATCACTTTTCTCGGTGCTCGTTAATCATAAGAACGATCCATCTGATCCTGTGGGGTCATGTTATGGCACTCTAAAAAAGCCTCTCTCAGTTTCGGTAGACTCGGATTCAATTGCTCGTGGCGACTCTTTCTCGATTACGACAAAAAGCGTCAGATGAGTTCAATGAAAAGTTGCACAACGCCCCATCTTTCAATCTGCTCATTGTGCCACTGAACCATTAGCTCGTACAAGTCAGGGTGGTCAGGTTTACGCTAGGAATGCCTTCTTTTTTCTCTCCAACTCGCCCGATCGTTGTCGAACACACCCTAGCAACGAAATTGACCAAGTGCTCAAACTACTCAAAGTTGTCAATATTCAGCATTGTGTTTCTCCATGCCTGTTAATCATAAGGATGATCCATTCGATCTTGCAGGGTCATGTTATGGCACTCTAAAAAATCTTCTCCTGGTTTCAGTAGACTCGGATCTAGTTGCTTGTGGCGACTCTTTCTCGGTTGCGACAAAAAGCGTCAGATGAGTTCAATGAAAAGTTGCACAATGCCCCATCTTTCAATCCGCTTGTCGTGGCACCGAACCATCAACTCATATGCATTGAGGTGGCCGGGTTTACACTAGAAATTCCTTCTTTTTTCTCTCCAACTCGCCCGATTGTTGCGGGACACACCCTAGCAGCGAAATCGCCCAAGTGCTCAAATTGCTCAAAGTTGTCAATATTCGGCATCGTGTTTCTCCACGCCCGTTAATCATAAGAAAGATCCATCTAATCTTGCGGGGTTGTGTTATGGCACTGTAAAAAAACCTCTCTCAGTTTTGGTAGACTCAGATTCAGTTGCTCGTGGCGACTCTTTCTCAATTGTGACAAAAAGCGTCAGATGAGTTCAATGAAAAGTTGCACAATGCCCCATCTTTCAATTCGCTCATCGCGAAACCAAACCGTCAGCTTGTACGTGTTGGGGTGGCCGGGTTTACGCTAGGAATGCCTTCTTTTTTCTCTCCAACTCGCCCGATCTTTGCCGGACACACCCTAGCAACGAAATCGCCCAAGTGCTCAAACAACTCAAAGTTGTCAATATTCGACATCGCGTTTCTCGACGCCCGTTAATCATAAGAATGATCCATCTGATCCTACAGGGTCGTTTTATGGCACTCTAAAAAATCCTCTCTTGGGTTTTGTAGACTTGGATCTAGTTGCTCGTGGCGATTCTTTCTCGGTTACGACAAAAAGCGTCAGATGAGTTCAATGAAAAGTTGCACAATGCCCCATCTTTCAATCCGCTCGTCGCGACACGGAATCGTCAGCTTGTACGCGTTAGGGTGGCCAGGTTTACACTAGGAATGCCTTCTTTTTTCTCTCCAACTCGCCCGATCATTGCCAGACACACCCTAGCAGCAAAATTGCCCAAGTGCTCAAACTGCTCAAAGTTGTCAATATTCGGCATCGTGTTTCTCGGTGCCCATTAATCATAAGAACGATCCATCTAATCCTGCGGGGTCATGTTATGGCACTCTTAAAAAACCTCTCTCGATTTCGGTAGACTCGGATCCAGTTGCTTGTGGCAACTCTTTCTCTGTGGTGACTCTTTCTCGGTTGCGATAAAAAGCGTCAGATGAGTTCAATGAAAAGTTGCACAATGCCCCATATTTCAATCCGCTCGTCGTGGCACCGAACCGTCAGCTTGTACGCGTCAAGGTGGCTTGGTTTATGCTAGGAATGCCTTCTTTTTTCTCTCCAACTCACCTGATCGTTGCGGGACACACCCTAGCAGCGAAATCATCCAAGTGCTCAAATTGCTCAAAGTTGTCAATATTCGACATCGCGTTTCTCAGTGCCCGTTAATCATAAGAACGATCCGTCTGATCCTGCGGGGACATGTTATGACACTCTAAAAAAGTCTCTCAGTTTTGATAGACTCAGATCTAGTTGCTTGTGGCAACTCTTTCTTGGTTGCGACAAAAAGTGTCAGATGAGTTCAATGAAAAGTTGCACAATGGCCCATATTTCAATCCGCTCGTCGCGACACCGAACTGTCAAGCTCGTACGCGTTGGGGTGGTCGGGTTTACTCTAGGAATGTCTTCTTTTTTCTCTCCATCTCGCCTGATCATTGCGGGCCACACCCTAGCATCAAAATCACCCAAGTGCTCAAATTGCTCAAAGTTGTCAATATTCGGTATCGCGTTTCTTAGCACCCATTAATCATAAGAATGATTCGTCTGATCCTGCGGGGTTGTGTTGCGGCACCAAACCGTCAGCTCGTACACATCGGGGTGGCTTGTGTCTTGGATTACAAACACATATTTAGGTTCAAAGCTTAAGTAACAATAAACTTTGTGCAATTATTCATCTAATCATTTGTACTGCAATTATGGATAACCATGATAAATGATTTGCATTAACCAAAAAGCTACAATCCATGCAACATTGTATATGGTTAAAACTATCAAATATATCCAATACAAACAAATAGGCTTTCCAAAAGCCATATGGACTTAGAATTTCACATATTCATAAAACAAAACATATGTTCAAAATTGCTATAAAGGCATAAAACATGATATCCAATAAAGTCAAATAGGGGCTTGCCAAAAGCCATATAGACATAGAATGTCAAATATTCATAATACAAAACATATGTTCAAATTTTCCATATAGGCATACAACATGGTATCCAATAAAGTCAAATAGGAGCTTGCCAAAAGCCATATGGCAATAGAATGTCACATATTCGTAATACAAAACATATGTTCAAAATTGCCATATAGGCATAGAACATAGGACCCTCTTCTATTCATTTCCCTCTAGGGGAAGGAAACAAATCACGAGATATCTTTGTCTGTTGAGGGGATGGAGATGTATATGATGCAGGTGTCTTTCAAGTATGTACACTCGACCTCATCTCCAGACTTTTTTGTAACTCCACCTGATACAATGAAAAGAATGATGTTAACATATACAAAAATTGAATTTTAGAATTGACATATAATAGAATAGTCACTTACCGCATACAAATAATCATGATGTTCATCCACAATAGGTGCACGTTCATGATCTGGAGTGACAAGCCCCTCCTGTAAGCATCACAATATAAATTAAACTAAATACAAGTGTCGTTAAAATTTTTAATAACATATTATTAAGATAACAAATGTAATGCTAAATTTACTAAATTTACAAATATGTCTCATACTTCTGTTAAAGCAGTTGAACTTGCTACTATTGCAGCAACACCGCACTCCATTGACGCGCAAACAACAAGAGGAGTCTCTGATATCAACATCTGAAAATTAAACAAAGTATATTGATTAATCACCAAAACTATCTATATTATTTAATAACAACATTAATGATAAATTGTTTACCTGGGTGAAAAACTGTCGATGAAATACACTATGGGGTGTTGATGTTGAAGCTCTAGCATCAAACTATTTGAGATCCAAAATGAGTAATTAGAAAATTATTCACATAAGTTTCAACTATCTACATATAATAATTATATTTTTTCACTCGTTGTATACCTGTGGAGTCGACGAAGTAGTGAAAAAGGGTGCTGCAGGAATGTTGCTAGTATTGTGAACACTTTGACCCTGATTTTTTATCATAATAATTTACTAATTTAGATATATTCTCAAATTTACATATAAGATTTAATAAAAAGAATGAAATGAACTTGTAATGAAATTCACCTGGGTATCAATGCCAAATGTTTTGTTCAGCAAGGATTTTGTCATGACAATGTTCTCTATAGCAAGCTCCGCTCGTGAGTGTACATTCTCAGAACTATTAGGATCATAAGTGCAAAGAGAACCACAAGATCGACAAAAATGAGCTGGAACTCGATGCCTAGAAGAATCAACATCATCACTCGCATCACCCTCTACTAGAGGCCTAGCATACTGTATAAGGGTTTGAGTGAGTGAGCTAATCGAGTCTAGAGTTTCGACCTCAATACTCTCCTTCACAATGGAAGGAATAATAACATGCTCCACCATAGGTCTAGCCAAGGGTCTTGGTGGGAGATTTGGATCACACTGTGCACCCTCTCTATCATGCGAGGAACCCCCGCCTCTACCTTGGAAATCTAGAAAATCAAAATAGTTTGGGATCTCATTAAGGACAAACTCACAGTACAGTTTTCTCAAAAAGTATTGGGGTACCTCATGATTATTGCATGGGGGCTGATCAAATACCATCCACCACCTATCCCAAAAAAATTTCTTAATCCCTTCATGATGACACCAATGAATAGGGAATCTCCTACATCTAGGGTGTAAAGGTTGATTCGTTCGGGGGTCCGTAAAAAGAGCACACAAGTCAAATTTATTAATTTTCTTTTTCTTCACTGCCACATATGATAATTTGTCAGCATAAAATTGCTTTTGTTCTTGCTTCTTACAGGACCAAAAATTTATTTGCCCACTCACAAATTGTATGTGAGATACAATAGATTGCAAAGAACTGGCAATGTTTGTCCTATGGGAGTTTGTTCCTGTGGGATATTTTAGCCTTATGATTAAACCTTCAAGCTCTTTTTGGCAATTTTCTATTTGACCTAATAGGTTTTCTTGTGTACCTATGGGATGTCTAGGGATTGTAGGAGGTTCTTGATGTGCTTCTTCTTCAATATGGTCTTCATGAGGAGGTGATTGAGTGTTTTCAACATTTTCTTGTCTAATCTCATTTCCTGATAATGAAAATAAATTTAAATCAATAAACCTAGTTTAATCTTCAAATTAATTAAAAAAAATAACAATAAGAAAATAAAAATACATACCTCTTCGAGCTCTCTGAGCTCTTCGATGGCGTGGCGGCATTTTGATGAGAGATGGACAACTTAGTGCCCAATTTCAAGATTTTACAAAGGGCGAGCGCAATAAAATGGCACCCAAAAATGCCAAAACACTTGTTTGGAATGCAAAATGCATCCAAAATGTAGAGCAGGGGTTTTATGAAGTTTACAATGAACGTCTTATAAGGTGCACGCCTTATAAGGCGTGCGCACTAGAGGGCGCATTTTGATGAGAGATGGACAACTTAGTGCCCAATTTCAAGATTTTACAAAGGGTGAGCGCAATAAAATGGCACCCGAAAATTCCAAAACGCGGGTTTGGAATGCAAAATGCATCCAAAATGTAGAGCAGGGTTTTTATGAAGTTTACAATGCACGTCTTATAAGGTGCATGCCTTATAAGGCGTGCGCACTATAGGGCGCGTGCCCTATAGTGCGTGCGCCTTATGTGCTTTTTAATTTTTTTTTGAAGTGTGGCACCTTTTTGGTACCACAAATTCATGCATATACCCATATTGTAGAATTATTCTTCTAGATGACCCAAAATCAATCAAGTGAACCTTCTGGATCAGCTCTAACCCTTAGTGTCTCAAGTATTGCCTCGTGGTTTGATTCATGAACTTTCCACAAATCCTTGTTAAGAGGTCTAGCACAATATTTAATCAAATGAATATTTGTTGCAACAAGAAGGTTTGAGTAATGAAGAATATGTCTGTGTCTCAAAGTCCTCAAACAACCAGGCATTAGAATTTTTGATAGGGTACCTACATTTTATAGAAGGATAAGTTAATGCCAAAATCAATGCAATGACTGCTAAATAAATGGGTTTAAGAGGTCTTCAATACAACTCAAATCAATACAACTCCACACAACAACGGTACCTTCTAAGCCATGTCCCTTTCACAACAACGGATTGTATTGGGTACTCAATACCCTCCCCATCAACCACTGTAGAAGTCAATTTATTCTTGGCCTCAATACAACGACACAAAAAGTAATCTATTCCTTCTTCATTGTTCTCATCCGCAATAACTGCATATACATGACTTGCATTTAATAGAAGGATATAAGTTAATACCAAAATCAACATAAGTTAATATTAATAAATTAAGCTTAAAATTGTAGCAAATTGCAACCCTTTACCTGGTTCAACTATGTCTGATACATGGTCAAAATCCACTGATGCTTCAATCTAGTTCATTTGTAGTGCTCTAAGAAGTTGATATGTATCTAGGGTTTGCAAAGGTCTACAAGACCATTGGTCAACCCACTCTTTTGATTCACATTCATCCCCCCAAAAATGCATACATGAAGAGAAAAAGCATGCAATCTGTCTAGTATAAATAACTAGTGATGTTGGATTTGAACTTCTAAATGAATGCATGTCACTTGATCCAGTAAGTGTACAACAATCTAGATAGTTTTCAATGTTAGATTCACTTATTAACCAAAAATATCTAGAAACCATAGACTTACCTACATTACCTGGTCCCATTGTAGAGTTATAGTATTGCACAATTGTTTTTGCATCTATTAACATTGCACCACCTTCGTACTTCAATTCCTCTCTGGTAAGAGATCTTTTTACACATGCTTCCACACCATCATTCTCTCCCTTTCCATGCATTGCCTCAATGAAATTCCAAAAATATTGCACACCACTTGTCACATGCATCCTAGTCAACCATTAGAACATCCTTGCATTCTTGAAAGTATGCGATGCAATTGTCTGACCACATTAAGTGTTGGTTGTATCTTATATCTCTTTCCCTTAAACTATCATAGAAGACTGTAAAGCATCCTTGCACAAACTCTGAGGAATGAGTACGATCATCATTGATATAGAAGTTATATTCTCTTATAACCTTTCTGTTCTCCTCGGTCCTATCATGTGCATGCATGAATGCTATGTGTACAAAAATTGTAACTTGTGTAGAGTGGTAATACATAGATTGTACTTCATTTTGCAGCTTTAGTGTATAATTCTCAGCAAAATCAATGATAGAGACAATAGTGCCGAGGGGTAAAGTGTCCTTACACAACTTGAATTTATCATCTAACCACCTAGCTCTATGTGTGTGACCTATGTACTCATACACTAGTTTCTCTTGATACATCTTCATAAAATCAGCTACGCATATATCCCTTTTCACTAACTCACACCTCTTTAATTCTTTTCCATCTTTAACACCATATGTGACTGACTTATATTTTCAATAGAAACTAGTTCCTTACCAATTTCATGTGTGCTATCCAGATGGAGGCATCTATGCAACTGTTGCAAACTGCCACATGTAGGACAAAAACCTCTCAAACACATCATCTTATAGTAAATGCACCCGTCATGTTGTCTACATAGTACACTTGACTTAGGAGGTGCTTCTAGACCACATTCCTGCAAAACATCATTAGTGTGCAAACTACAACAGATATAGCAATAAATATCATAATGCATGGAAAATTCAACATGGACCCTAAAACAACATGTAGTACGTGCATGATTAATCTTAACATAAAATGGTTTTGTCATCTCAAAAAATATTTGACTAATTTTAATCTGAGGAAAGCTTGGAAGAAACCTTTCATAAAATTGTGTTTGAGTGGTATCTAAATAGTGTTTTGGATGTGGCTCGCGATTACTAATTCCAATTCGCCTTCTAACAACATCTCTTTGGTTGGGTGAAACCCTTGTGTTATCATGCCAATATTTCTCAATTAACATTCTTAGTGCATCAACAACAACCTTGTCCTTGTGTGGGAGTCTACCCAAGAATGCCCAAAGAGAATTATTGCTAGGATCCTCGATTTTCTCTTGCCTCTCTAAGGCATAGTGTAATGTGGTTCTACTTATCCTTAATGACTTGCTTGTTTTGCTTATTAAATGAGATTTTTTCATTTCCTTTCCCATTATGATTGATGTGAGGACATGATGAGTAACATTAGCATCTTTAGTGCGTGATTTCTAACCAATGGATTGGTATGCATAAAAATATTTCTCACAATGGCTCTTTCACTATTATTTTGGGATGTTCTTAACCCCAAAATTTTCACTGTCTCTCTAAATTTCAGATTTTTAATCATTTCAACAACTAATTGGCATCTTCCACTTTGATTTAAGTTTTCAAAATGGTTATTTCAAATTCTTCTAACCATTCTTCTACAAGTTCTTTCAAATATTTTATCATGCATTGGCTTCACAATATTTTCATCAATATCTATTAGGAACTTTGGTTTTCTACGAATTATTTTAAGAGGTGTTAAGATTGGTGCATGCTCTTCATTTTCATTAGGTGCATTATGTGCATTGATCACATCAAATTCAAATGGTATATCTTCTTCAATTTTATTAACATGTGCATTCACTGAATCATTTTCAAATGGTGTATGTTCATTGCATTCATTAGGTGCATTCATCATATGTATTTTAATTGGTGTATGTTGATCATTTTGATTTGGTGCATTCATCATATCAATTTTAATTGTTGAATGTTCATCACTTTCATTAGGTGCATTAGATGGCGTACCTTCACGTAATCTCTTCATACACTCCCTTTGTCTTTCCTTTGTTGCCTCTCTTTGTTCATTTGTTCCTCTCTTGTTCTTTCCCATTGTCCTACACATAACATCATGATGACAATCCATAATCAAATAGCAAAAAAATAACAAATGATCATTGTAGCGTCCTAAAATTGCGACACTTGCAATTTCGACTGCATTTCGGTCTTCACGATGGCGATGCAACACGGAACCTAAATGGAGACCCCGAAACTTGCTCACGACACCAAAAAACTGCATTTTTCCAGCACCCTGGCCTGATCCCTCCTTGCACCCTGCTGTCCCAGGAGGTGGACCAGGGCGCCCAGCGCCCTGGTCCCTGGCCCTATTTTGGGCCCGGTCTCCTATGGGACTTCGGGTCTTTTTGATTGCAAATTGGAAAATATCATTTCCTGGTCGGCCTAAGGTCGGGAAAATCAGTCTTTTAACCCTAATTGGCAAGTATATAAACTACTTTTCCTCTCCCATTTGGGTAAGAAGGACATATGTGTACAAGCGTGGAAACGATATTCGAACATTCAAGCATTCAAGCATTCAAACATTCCTTCAAGCAATTGATCATTCTAAGTCTCCATTCAAGGCTAAGTGTTGCATTCAAGACAAGGATTCAACCATTGAAGAGGAGATCACATACTACAACATACAACATACAACAAACAACAACATCTATACCTTCGCACATAAGGATACAAACATCCTTACAACAAGGTATTAGTACTTGTTTTACATTACAATCATTTACATTTACAACATTTCTCATTTCTTGGTTAATTCCAAAACCGGGGTTTGACCTAAAGGCAAACCCCTAATCCCTAACCCCCCAATCGTCTTCGCTTTTCTGTGTGTAGGTTGCAGGTACACGACTGAAATTGAAGATCTGGAATCCTTGTGCAGAGACGAACAGATCCCCCTTCGTTTCGCGGATTTTTCGGAGGACCGTGTGCACGCCGGGCACCATCGTCTCGTCAACTTTTGCTCAAATTTGCAGGACAGCGCTGTATCGACATTTTACTGCTAATTCCAGGTCCGCAGCTTCATCCTATATCCCTATCTCAGTTTATAAGCGAGTCTTTCTCACTTTCTATGCATTCCTAGCCTAATCATTCTATCTACATTCTTTACAAAAGAGGGTAGCCTTGCTGTCTTAACCCTTGAAACTCATTTAGGATCCAATCTTGCATTGTGTGGGATTTGATCTTGTGGGTTTCAACCCCTCTTTTGAATGTAAAGTCTCCCTAAGTGAAAACCGTCAACCCTAGTAACCTCCCTTCTCTCTCCTTGGAGTTGGAAGAGGGGAGAGCAACTAGGGTTCGATCGATTTTCCGCTTTACATTTTGGTGAACCCGACGTGAACATCCTTTCTGATTATTCATGGTTAGATTTGAAAATTTGATTCTTTGATTACATTTCCATGTTTGATCTTTTGCAAATTTTAGAGGTTGATTGCATAAAAACCCTAAAATTTTCTTTTTGGTAATTGAGCTTGCGAAATGTTTAATTGTTAATGTTTGTTTCAGATCTACCCTTCTATTACAAATTATCAATTCATATTTGTGCTTTAATTTTGAAAATTAAGTGGTTAAGTGTCAAAACCCTAATTTTTGAAACCCTCTTGATTCAACCTTTGTCCGACAATTTCACTGATCAAAACATCTCCAAATCGGCTGAACTTTGGATTCCGCAACAAAATCATAAAATCTTTCATCCCTGAAAATTTGGAAAAAAGTTGCGAGGACCGTGTGCACTCCGAGCGCCATCGTCCCCGACATTTTTTTCAAAATTTCGGGAGCAAGATCTTACTGTATTTTCCTGCTAAAATCCAGAATTTTGGCTGATTTTATCAAATCTAACACTTTCAAAATTACAGTCAAAGTTGGTCTTGTGATTGCTTGGTTTAAGGCTTCTAATCATTCAAAAATTGTTGAAATTGAAATTTTGTGTCAAAATTGTGTTCCTACTGTCCTAAATCTGAAAAGTGTGTTTGCATTCATTCGAAATTTCAGTGCCTCATTCAAATTCTTGCCATTTGTGACTTTTGAAATTAAGTGCTTAATTACAACAACTTTGATTTCCGCTTTCAAAATTGAATTTCGCGTGAAATTGAGTCAATTTTTAAATTTCAAAACTTGCATTGCTTTTGGTATTCTCTCTAAAATCATAAAATTCAAAATTTCAGTTTCCCTCTCTTTTTCAAAATTCAAATTTTGCATTTTTCGACAATCTGGGTAGGGTTGAATTTTGAGATTGCAACTTTAATTTGGCCTATCTACAGATCATAAAATCACTCAATTTTTTCAGATTAGCTCTAAAATCATCATAACTTTCATCCCTGCAAATTTCGAAAAAAGTTGCGAGGACCGTGTGCACTCCGAGCGCCACGGTCCCTGACATTTTTTCCGAAATTTCGGGAGATTGTTGTGATTGCATTTAACAGCTTAAATCTAGGAGATTGGCTGATTTTACTGAAATTTGCTACCTCTAAAATTCAAAATCTCCTCTCCCTCTCTAGTGCATGAGTTACAACAATAAGCCCTACTTACACTATTCCCGTTAGATGAAGCCGTAGAATTAAGTCATTCCAAGGTTTAATTACTGAGGAGATGGAACCTAATTTGAATAGCCTTTTTAACGAGGACATGGGTAATTCCTCTAATCCTCCTAATGATGAAGAAGCTCTCCATGAGGTTTCTGTAGAACAACTTGAGAAATTGGATAACCAATTTGATGATTTTCGACAATGGATGTCTCAAGAATACCCCGATAGTCAAGCTCTTCCTTTAATTGAGGGTCTAAAACATATGCTTCAAAGTGATAAGAATGGAATTGATATTTTACGTGGTATTGCACACATTGTGGATTCGAATGTGATGCCTATGAAGAGTTGTGCTGAAACTTTAGGTTATACACAACCTCCCACTCAAGTCAATCATTCTATTCCTTTGACAACTTCTACTGCTGGCATACCTACCTTTACATCAAACATAATGGCTACTTCAATACAAGACATTCCTCCTATGATCACCAGTCATGGGGGCAATCCTTCTTCTTCAATTAACCCTCTTCCTTTATTTAATCCGACTTCTTCATTCATTCCTTCAATGAGTGTTCCTATTACATCTCCACAAATGAACATGACGCAAGGGGGCAATTCATTCAACCATTCCATTCCTCCTTGTAGTGTTCCTCCTTTCCAATCCTCTCCTATGACTAACTATCATAGTGTCCCGCCACCTTACTCTTTACCTTCTTTCAATAACATAACTCCTCCATCTCAATCTAACACATCTAATATGAACTCTTCGACTGAAGCGACCATTAACAATCTTGCACAAACTGTCTCTTCTTTACAACAACAAATTGCCTCTATGAATCAATCTAAGTTTAGTGTGCCCACATTTGATGTTGCGAGCCCACTTTCTCTTGACATTGTTCGAGCTATCCCTCCTAAACATGTTGAAATCCCGCATTTGGAGCTTTATAATGGTAAAGGTGATCCTCTAACACATGTTAAGACTTTTCAAACAATATGTACCGATTTTTCTTATGACCAAAGGTTGCTTGTAAAACTGTTTACTAGAACATTCAGAGACAAAGCCCTACAATGGTATTGCTCGTTGCCTTCTTATTCTATTACTTCTTTCGAACAACTTGCAAATGCTTTCATTCAACAATTTCAAAACAATATAAGTCCTAAAGTTACTTTGATTGATTTAATGCATTGTAAACAAGGTGTTAAAGAAAAAGTGACTGATTTCATTGGTAGATATAAGCATTTGTATGCTCAAATTTCTTTTCCAGTGCCTGACAATGATATTCAAAGAATCTTTATTTCTAATTTACAAAAAGATATTCGAGACAAACTCCTGTTTTCTGAGTTTACTTCTTTCCAACAGTTGTGTGCAACTCTTCACAATTATCAACTGACTGCGAGTCAAATGGAACAATCACATCCTATGGCTCCGAGTGATAAGGGTGATAGTAGTCAACAACCATTTGGAAAGTTTAAACCGAACAGAGATTCCATCAAATTCAATGAAAACATCATCAACAACAATGTGAATGCAACATCAGGTGTGCCTCCTATTTCTAAGTTTTTCAAGAAAGAAAGAAAGTATACTCCTTTGAATGAATCATTGCATAGTATTATGAATAAGCTATTGGAAAAAAATGTGCTTACTCTTCCTCCTATAAGGCAAATTGATCCTACAAAGATAAATTCACCTTATTTTGATAACAAATCTTTTTGTCAATTTCATCGTCAACCTGGGCATGATACTGAAAAATGTTTTTCTTTAAAGGGTAAAATTCAAGATTTGATTGATAATAATACTATTTCTGTTTCTGGAGTGAATGATAAAGGCAATACATCTGTAGCTCCTCCTAACCAAAATCTTCAGATTTTTACTGATCCATTACCTTCCCATACCTCTAATGCGAATGAGACTAATGATTCCTCTCTCTCATCTGATGGTCTTGTGTCTATGACTCCGAATGTGATTAACTTTGTAGAGCAGCAAGAAAACCCTAAAGAATCTTCCATCACATTTGATTCTAGTGAAACTATCAGGGCACCTGATGGTCCTTTATACATAATTGCAAAAGTCAAGAATACATCTTGCCGTGGAGTGCTTATTGATCCTTCGTGCATGGTTAATGTTATTACCGAAGAATTTCTTTTTACTTTGCAATTGAATCAAGTGATATATGACAAAACAGATGTGATTGTGAAATTATTTGATGCATTTTCTTCTCCTGCAATTGGTTCTATTACATTACCTATTGAAGTTCATAACAAATCCCTTGATGTGAACTTTGCTATTATTCCTTCATCCGAACAATTTCGTGTGAAGCTTGGCTATCCTTGGCTATCTTCCATGAAAGCTATTGCTTCTCCTATTCATAAATGTTTGAAATTTCCCCATAATGGTGAAGTTGTTACTGTCAATCATAGTCTCTTTAAACCAGCTGAAAGAACTTCTAACGTTCCTATTGATTATTTTTGGCCTAAACAATTCCAATCTCTTCCTCCGCGAAGTGATCATCTTTTCAAATCTTATCAAAAGTGGAAAACAGATATGATCCTATCTCTAAGTGAACCTAGAACACCTAAACTTGATATTCCTATCATTCCTGAGAAGGAAGTTCTTCCTTTGAAAGATAAAACTAATGTCTTTCCTCAAGAAGATTCCCAACCCATCCTGATGGATGTGACTATGTCTATGCCTAATAAACCTTCTAAAAGTAGACCTATACCTCCTCGTCATGATGGACTTGGTCTTCTTCCTAAACCAAAAATTCCTCCTTTATATGGAGCAGTTCCTCCTCCTTCCTTTTATAGAGAGAAGAGACCTTCCTCTTCTCCTATTATCTAGCCTAAGAGACCACAACCTAAACACCCAAGTGATAAGGATGAGAACATTCCTCCTCCTCAATCTTCTTCACTCCCTACTAAGACTAGACGAAATCATTCTGCACGTGAACGCCGACGAAAGCGTCGTCTTAGAGCTCAAGCAGCTGCTTCTCAAACTTTGCAATCTCCAAAAACACCTTCAACAAGCATTATTCCATTTTCTCCAAAATCTCCTAAACATAAGATGCATGATGATCTTGATCCTGTGCGAGTTAAAGATCCTATTTTTATAAATCTTGATGATGATATAGATGAAAATGTTATTCATGATGAACATGTTACTCCTCTTGCTTCTGATAGTGAATATGAACTTGTTGATGTTGATAACCATTTATCTAATGAATTTTCTAAAGCACTTATCCTAGCTCCTAGACAAGAACAACGTGGCTTGGAACATGAACATAGCCCTTGTTTGGATCTTGTGATAGCTCCATCTGCTGTGTTGGATGTTCCTCCTCTAGCGTGTTCCCTACCTTCCCGAAACATTGATTAGCAAGATCGGGGGGTAGATGACGTGCTAGACTAGTTACATTAGCATAGCAGATTCTCTCCTCCTCTCTTTTGTTACTTCTTCTATGTGTTATTCTCATTCTTCTATTTGTTGTCCTTAGTGTTGTCTACTTGAGGACGATGCAAAGCATTGAGATCTCTTTTGGTCTCTCTCATGTTGACTCAAAAGACACATGTGTTCTCTTCTTCTAGGTGACCTTCCTTGATTGGGGAATGACGAACAATTATGCATACATACATATGATATATATACATGACTTATCATTCAGCATACTGACCCCAAGGAAAGCGAAGTCACCTCGTGCTTTGTGTCTTGTATCTATTATCCTTGGGTTTATCTCATACTTGGGGGCTAAATCTTTGTGATAACGTGCTCCTTTCCCTTCTCATTTCTTATGTGTATCACTATGTTAAAGCAATCACCCCCATTGAGGCGTGTGCGATCGCTTTAACGTAGGGGGGCATACACCCTGTCTATCCCTTCAGGATACTTGAAAATTTCTTGGCGAACTTAGCTTTGCCTTGAAAATTTTTGGTATTTCTCTTGCATGACTCATAGTGAGGGAACCTTACTACTGATAGTCATGGTTCTCCCTCGTGATCTTCCCTTTTACTTTGTCAATCAAGGTCATAAGATCCTTAGTCCACTGGGGGCTTGGTGTGTCTTGCCTCCTTGACGTGGTGAAAGTCTTTCAATGTTGTTTCCTTGTACTTTACCAGAAGTATGAGCGTACGCCTATACTCCCGCTAAAGTGGGGGCTAAATGTAGCATCCTAAAATTGCGACACTTGCAATTTCGACTGTATTTCGGTCTTCACGATGGCGACGCAACACGGAACCTGAATGGAGACCCTGAAACTTGCTCACGACACCAAAAAACTGCATTTTTCCAGCACCCTGGCTTGATCCCTCCTTGCACCCTGCTGTCCCAGGAGGTGGACCAGAGCGCCCAGCACCCTGGTCCTTCAGGACCAGGGCGCCCCCAGGGCGCTGGCGCCCAGCGCCCTGGTCCCTGGCCCTATTTTGGGCTCGGTCTCCTATGGGACTTCGAGTCTTTTTGATTGCAAATTGGAAAATATCATTTCCTGGTCGGCCTAAGGTCGGGAAAATCAGTCTTTTAACCCTAATTGGCAAGTATATAAACTACTTTTCCTCTCCCATTTGGGTAAGAAGGACATATGTGTACAAGCGTGGAAACGATATTCGAACATTCAAGCATTCAAGCATTCAAACATTCCTTCAAGCAATTGATCATTCTAAGTCTCCATTCAAGGCTAAGTGTTGCATTCAAGACAAGGATTCAACCATTGAAGAGGAGATCACATACTACAACATACAACATACAACAAACAACAACATCTATACCTTCGCACATAAGGATACAAACATCCTTACAACAAGGTATTAGTACTTGTTTTACATTACAATCATTTACATTTACAGCATTTCTCATTTCTTGGTTAATTCCAAAACCGGGGTTTGACCTAAAGGCAAACCCCTAATCCCTAACCCCCCCAATCGTCTTCGCTTTTCTGTGTGTAGGTTACAGGTACGCGGCTGAAATTGAAGATCTGGAATCCTTGTGTAGAGACGAATAGATCCCCCTTCGTTTCGCGGATTTTTCGGAGGACCGTGTGCACGCCGGGTGCCATCGTCCTGTCAACTTTTGCTCAAATTTGCAGGACAACGCCGTATCGACATTTTACTGCTAATTCTAGGTCCGCAGCTTCATCCTATATCCCTATCTCAGTTTATAAGCGAGTCTTTCTCACTTTCTATGCATTCCTAGCCTAATCATTCTATCTACATTCTTTACAAAAGAGGGTAGCCTTGCTGTCTTAACCCTTGAAACTCATTTAGGATCCAATCTTGCATTGTGTGGGATTGGATCTTGTGGGTTTCAACCCCTCTTTTGAATGTAAAGTCTCCCTAAGTGAAAACCGTCAACCCTAGTAACCTCCCTTCTCTCTCCTTGGAGTTGGAAGAGGGGAGAGCAACTAGGGTTCGATCGATTTTCCGCTTTACAATCATCATTTTGTTATAATCTAAAGTAACAATAATAAAATAACTTAAAAAAAAAACCAAAATACAAGAAAAATCAATCATGATCAAAGCAAAAAAACAACAAATGATCATGATTTTGTTATAATCTAAAGTAACAATGATAAAATAACTTCAAAAACAATTCAATATACGAGACAAATCAATCATTCCAAAGCAAAAGTGACAAAAGAATATGAAAACCCGACTATTACTGTCCTAGAAAATCATGTGCAAAAGTAGTGGGGCCTTCAAACAACTTGCAATGCTAGTTTTTAGGCTGTTGGGACTAAAATATATTAATATTTTCCCATAACTCGTACGGGTTATGGAAACCTTTTATGTCAATGTTCACAATTTCTCATAACCCATACGGGTTATGTAGAACTAGAATTTTTGGACTTAGTTCTACATAACCCGTACGGGTTATGTAGAACTAGGAAAAGGAGAGGGGGAGAGGGAGAGAGAGGGAGATTGGGAAAAGGAGAGGGGGAGAGGGAGAGAGAGGGAGATTGGGAAAAGGAGAGAGAGAGAGAGAGAGAGAGAGAGAGAGAGAGAGAGAGAGAGAGAGAGAGAGAGAGAGAGAGAGAGAGAGAGAGAGATTGGGGAAAAGAGAGGGGGAGAGGGAGGGAGAGGGAGGGAGAGGGAGATTGGGAATAGGAGAGGGAGAGAGGGAGGGAGAGGGAGATTGGGAAAAGGAGAGGGGGGAGAGGGTTATGTAGAACTAGGAAAAGTAGAGGGGGAGAGAGGGAGATTGGGGAAAAGAGAGGGGGAGAGGGAGAGAGAGGGAGATTGGGAAAAGGAGAGGGGGAGAGGGAGAGAGAGGGAGATTGGGAAAAGGAGAGAGAGAGAGAGAGAGAGAGAGAGAGAGAGAGAGAGAGAGAGAGAGAGAGAGAGAGAGAGAGAGAGAGAGAGAGAGAGAGAGAGAGAGAGAGATTGGGAATAGGAGAGGGAGGGAGAGGGAGATTGGGAAAAGGAGAGAGAGGGAGAGAGAGAGAGAGAGAGAGAGAGAGAGATTGGGAATAGGAGAGGGAGGGAGAGGGAGATTGGGAAAAGGAGAGAGAGGGAGAGAGAGAGAGAGAGAGAGAGAGAATAGGGGATAGGAAGAGAGGGAAAATGAGTGGGAGAGAGGGAGAGGGGGAGAGAGGGAGATTGGGAAAAGGAGAGGGGGAGAGGGAGAGAGAGGGGGATTGGGAAAAAGGAGAGGGAGAGAGGGAGAGAGAGGGAGATTGGGAAAAGGAGAGCATGAGAGAGAGAGGGGGGTAAGAGAGAGAATAGGGGATAGGAAGAGAGGGAGATTGGGAAAAGGAGAGGGAGAGAGGGAGAGAAGGAGAGGGGGAGGGAGATTGGGAAAAGGAGAGGTAGAGAGGGAGAGAGAGGGAGAGAGGGAGATTGGGAAGAGAGAGAGAGAGAGAGAGAGAGAGAGAGAGAGAGAGAGAGAATAGGAGATAGGAAGAGAGGGAGATAATAGGATAAGGAGAGGGGGAGGGAGAGAGAGGGGGAGAGACAGAGGAGAAATTGGAGAGAGGGAGAGGGAGAGGGAGGGCGAAGATGGGGAGAATAGGATAAAGAGAGGGAGGGCAGAGATGGGGAGAATAGGATAAAGAGAGGGAGAGGGAGAGAGAGAGAGTATAGGAGAGAGAGAAGGAGATAAAGAGAGATAAGATAACGAGAGGGTGAGGGAGAGGGGGGAGAGGGAGAGGGAGGGGGAGGGGGAGAGAAAGAGAGATAAGGGGGAGAGGGTGAGAATAGGATAATGAGAGAGAGAGAGAGAGAGAGAGAGAGAGAGAGAGAGAGATGAGGTAGAGAGAGAACAAGAAGGAGAAAAGGGTGAGAGAATCGAAAAAGAGAGAAGTGTGAGGGGGAGAGAGATGAGATAGAACTCAACGAAGATAATTAGGGCTCAGAATAGACAAAGACGATGATGGGGAAGAAAGACGAGAGAGAGAGGAAAAGAAGAGATACATGCATGTATACAAACATATATACATATATCAATATAAATATATGTATATATAACTATAGATATGCATATATACATACATAAACATATATTATCTAGGTATGTCTAAAACATGTATATTAAATGCTAAGTTTACAAGCATACATTATTTTGTCTTCATAACCCGTACGGTTTTGTGAAAAAAAAAAACTTTTTAGTTCTTCGTAACCTGTACGAGTTTTGTGAAACAAAAACAAAATGTTTTTAGTTTACATAATCCATACGGGTTATTTAGAACTGTGAATAGAACTTTTTGTTTTTCAAAACCTGTGCAGGTTTTGGCTTGGTAAGAGGGTTGGAAAATGACCCTAAGGCTTGAAAGCCCATTTCCCCCCCCCTTTTTTGTCCCTTTACACGTTTTTCATCCTCCAACATGATTTCTTGACTTCATTGTCATCAAGTTTACAAATGATCAAGTGGGTATCTCTAATATTACCACCATAATCTCACACATCTTCTTAGTTTTCTGACCATATAAATTTTTCTATTTTTGGACAACATTAGCATAGTAAACTTTAATCTTCTTTATTAGTGCCTTGACAGTCCTCACAGACATATGTCTACCATTTTTTTAATAACTTTTGATATACTTGACCAAATTCAAAATAAATTACATATTATTGTTCTACACTAGATTATATACACTTTTTTAAAAAAAGTTTGCATTTTTTTATTATTTTGATGCAAGTTATGGCCAATGCATGAACAGGTACCAAATTTTTAGGATGCGGTCACTTCCAAAAATCATAAAAAAAAATACTCAACGGAAAATGAAAAAAAAATACACAACTTCTAGATCTCACTCTTACCTATCACCCTACCAAAGGGTTTTGTAAAATACTAAATCTAACTATATTTTGTGCAGTGCACGAAAACAGCTATATTATATTTTTATGAAAAAATGATTTTCATGCGTGAAAGGTTTGACCCTCTTGATCTTATCCAATTTTTTTTAAAATTAGTAGTTTAGAAACTAGATTCAGAGTATTACAATTTTTATTCTTTTCTCAACTCCTAGGTTTGAGTGCATGACCTTCAAATAGCTCTTTGAAGTTCAGGTTTCCCTATTTTTAGAAAAAAAAAGTGTCCACTTATACCCCCCTTTTTGTTCACCATCTTGGTGCACTTACCCTAGTTATAACATTATATTTATGCCAAAGGTGTATTGTACTCACATAATGGATGAAAAAACATCCATCAATAAAAACTATAAGCATTTAATTTGATGTGTTTGTGACACCAAATGCATGAAAAACTTTAAAAAATATATTTTATTTAAATTCTTCTCTCAACTACTACTTATTTTGTTTAACTCATGAATCAGGTCTATCTATTCTATTCCATCATGCAATCAGTTAACTTAATAATAATAATAATAATAATTTCTCCATATCCCTCTTACTCTCCTCTTTTGTACATCTTTCCCTCTCTATATACTTATATATCTCTCTCACTCTTGCCCCCTCTATCTCAAACTAGCAAAATCCTCTTTTTGTTTTCGACTTTCTCTTTATCTATAAATCTTCTTATTTGTGTCTCTCTATTTTTATCTTTAACTCTTAGTCTACCTCTCTTTATCTCTCTATCTATTTCTCTCTCTTTCTCTCCCACTCTATCTTCATCTCTACTTTTTTCTACTCTAAACTAATGGCAGGAACATGATGCTTTGCATCTCTTGTTGTACATATACATGTACTTGCTCCAATACATTTGTTTATCATTTTTTTTTTGCACTCTCTTGTCTAAGGTCAATCCCATAATGTGTGGAAGTGATCACTAATACATTTGGCCTAAAATTCTGACGAAAGTTTCCGACGGAGAAGGCATATTGTGACCAAATTTGATTTTTTTTGAAAAAATGCCCGCATTTGTCGAAATTCCAACGATAATTCAACATTTTATTTTGACAGAGAAGGAATTGGCAATGAAATTTGTTTTTTTTTGAAAAAGTGACCGCGTTCGTCGAAATTCCGATGACAACGGGCATTACTTAAAAAAAAAAAAAACCAAGTCATTTGATAAACATTAATCCCGCCTCTTCGTCCCATCAACCTCTGCCATATTCACAAAAAAATTGGGTATTACAAGGAGGGAAACAGTTCTGGATTGCAGTGCCGCCAAGATCTGGTTGAAGAAAAAAGGTAGGGTAATCAACCAATTCATTCATAGGATGTTTTCTTGAAGAAAAAATTGTTATGTTTGTGACAATGTGTCAAATTTTCTTTATGTAGTGATGAAATTGTTTGAATTTTACATAGGAGGTTGCATTTGTGTTGGTTGATGATCAAGTTTTATCTTTATTATAATGAATTTTCCTACTCATAACTTTTTTTTCCCTAGCTCATATTCATTGTCTGGTAGAAAAAGAGATAAATAAGATTGATTTGGATGGTTGATCAAATGAAATAATCAATTATCCTCTTTATAGGCATAACCTCTTTGGGCAGACCCTAATTAAGGAGCGGGATGACCTAAACCTGCGTGATCAAATGGGGAAGAACACAGATTGTGCCACTCTTGTATCTGACATCCATTGGAAGTGGCCTGAACGTAGGCTCTAGCTGAGGAGCTTACATTGGGTATGGATGCTGGTATATATGGCCGTGATAGAAACTCCCTACTGCAGGACCGTCAGACCACCGTGTAGTGATCAAGTGCCATTTTTTGTCGGTGTTTGGAAGGGAGGATAAGCGTATCGTGAGAGGAAGGTGGTATAAAATGGAAGTTGAGAGGTATAAGGTTATGAGGTGTGGGTTAGGATAAGATAGGGAGGTAAGTGATGAAGGATGTAATGGCGAAAGAGTAAGTTAGGATATGTTAGGGGTTTGGAAGGTAGGAAAGTGAATGGGGGGAGATAAAAGGATGTGAATGATGGAATGGGGTTAGGTAGGTGAAGTAAAAGTAAATGTGTATGAGGTTAAGGTTTAGGATAGGATCTAGGAAAGTGACGGAGGTTAAGAGAGGGGATATGAAAGGTAGATGGAAGGTAATAATGATAGGAAGTGAGGTGTGGGTTAGAAAATAGGGTGTAGGAAATGGAAGGAAGGGTCATCCATGCCGTAGTGCTTCAAGAGGAGCACATTCACATGAGGGACAAGAAGAGTCATTTCATGTCGTAGTGTACCTCCTTGAACCTTCCACCAACACCAAACTCAATACCAAACTCTTTCCCAATCTCGCTAATGGACTAACTCAACTCACTGTCAAATTGTGACAATAAATGCAAGGTTTAGGACATTAGTAATTAGGATCTTCTAATTATGGTGGGGCCTAGCCAACATAGGGTTATATGAGGCAGGGGTAAGTTCAATAGTGATGTGTATTAGATTATCATCAAAGTTTCCTGTTAGTGTTACTTTGTATCAACATTAACCACTTATTGTCATTTCATTATAATCAGTTTGTTATTCCTTATAAGAATTTGTAGTTTTACCATAATTTGCATAACCTAAATCTGATTGTATTATGTATTCTTGAGATTATGTGCAGATATATATATTGATATGTTATCTATGACAGTAACGTTATGTTATTTTAATGTTGTTTGAATAAGTAGATAAAATTTACCTTCTTAACTTAATATGATATTAATTGTCATTGACTTTATTAAGAACATCTGAATTTATATTCAATGATGCACAAATCTAAATTTAAATATGTATATCATACTGGCTGATATATATTCTAATGCTAACTCAGGAAATTCATGCTTATATGTACCTGACACTGAACTTACCCCTGTCTTTATCCCTGCTGGTAGACTATCATTATTCATCTTGTATATGCTCTCTAAACTTGGGCATTAAGGTTGTCCTATGCATTATCACATGACTGTTTTTTCTTGTTCTTAGGGTTGCCTATTGCTCTAAACATGATTAGGATTTTTCACTATGTTGACTACCAGTTTTAATGGACTTCCATCATGAAGACTTATTACTGTAGACACCCAAAATTGTCATGTCTAATTAAATAAATATTTTATTTATTTAATTATCTAAGCCTAATTCTTCTATTAATTAAATAAATCTTTATTTATTTAATTAATTCATTTATCCTCTTCTAGCCTTATTTCTCATTTAAATAAATACATTTATTTATTTAAATTATCCCTTTCCTAAATTAAATAAATATTTCATTTATTTAATTATCCCACTTCTTCTATTAATTAAATAAATCTTTATTTATTTAATTAATTCATTATCTTTTTCTACACATGACACATGTCATTCATCTCTTATTTCCTACACTACCTACCTCTTTCGTTATTTTGGTATTTCTTATACCTACCCTCTAATCCTAGCCGACCTCTCTTTTTACACTTCTCAATCTTAACCCTCCATTTCTTATTGTGTCTTCTATTTAAGGAGATGCTTTCTTCATTGACAAACCCTAATGACTAATTTTGGAGGACTTAGCTACACTACAATTCTACTTGCAACCACATTCCGTTCTTTATTGAGCTCTTGTGCACATAAAAATCTGAGAGCAAGCATATCAAACAAGATCACTGGAGATAGGAAGAATGGAGATCAAAACCCTAGTGGACATGTGATGGTATAATCTTTGTGATTTTTGAGTTATTTTGCATTGTCTTAGGTTATCTTCATATGTTATGGTGGATCTTTGTTCATTGTTAGGCTAGGGTTTGGTGGTTGAATCCATTTTAGTCTTTCAATATTGTTGTTTATTGCTATCCATTTTCACCATATACATTTTGGCACGCCCGGTGGGACTCTTGTCCCTTTGCATTTAACATTTTTGTTGCAGATTTTGCATTTTTGAAGTTGCAGATCGGACGATTTCGACGACATTTTAGGTTTTTTCCGCGTCTGCGAGTGTTCGGATCACGTTTTTGTATTTCAGAGGCGTCTGTGATATCTTGGATCGCGTCTGTGTTTCTGTCATTTTCTATTTTTGCAGGTTTCCGAAAGTCGCGTCTGTGATCCCGAATCGCGTCTGTGAACCATCTGATCGCGTCTGCAGAATAAAGAGGCGTCTGTGTTCTTAAATCGCGTCTGCGAATCACAGAACCGCGTCTGTGTCGGACAGACGTGTTTGTGTCTGGTATAACAGCGTCTGTGCATTCTGTTTTTGCAAAAAAAATTTCAAGTTTTTCGATTTGGCTTTTCGGATTTTGTACTTAGGGTTTCAGATCTGGTTTATTTTTGGCTAACCTTTGCAGATCTAGCTAACCTGGTTGGTGCAGCTTGCTTTGGAGGCAAATACGTTTTTGTTGAAGGCCTCTTTTCACAAAGTCTTTTTGGGTTTTCTTAAAATTTACCTAACTTGTGTGCTTGCAGGAAGGGGTTATCATTTGAAACAGCCCAAACTACTAACAATTTTGTTGCAGGGCCTTAGTTAGGGTTTTGTAATTTTATTTGTGTGCCTTGTCTTCATAGCTTAGCAAACACTTCAATTGGTGCACTAAAATTGAACCATTGTCTTTTGTGTCTTGAGCAATAGGCTCTTTTTGTTTATTCTTTAGAGGGCCTGTCTTCCCGTGTGGTCATTAGGACTACTAGTGAGAAGAGAACGACCCAAGTGGTAGCAAAAGAAAAGCCATCTTCTTCCAAGCCACTATAATCAAATGTATTCATGGTGAAAACTATGAATAACGTGTGCTGATTAGTTCATACCGACACTATGTCTCCCCATAAACCCGTTTGATCAAATTTATTTGATCATTTGTAGGGCGTAACCCCTACCGGCTGGGAGCCTTCTGTATTTACAGAGCTGAAAGTGCCGCATGTATGGCCACACGAGCGGATGCCCTTACTAGCACCATTTTGTTTTAGATGCCCAAATCCTTCTAGTTGTTGAGGCAGGAGGTCGGACCTCTGGTAGCGGCCCACACACATACGGTTCTTAGTAGAGATACAAAGTTCGCCATGGGGAGTTTTCATGGGGACTGATGCTTGGCTGACCCGAGAAGTGAGTGCCGAGGGTGGAGCCAGTGAGGTCAAGAATCTAAGTATCCGCTCTGAATAGCGTAGCCTCGGGGGTAAAACCCCATGTGGGATCAACAATTATTGTCCTGGCCAGCCATAAGAATTGTGCTTGACTTATGATAAACATTCAAACAATCAAGACAAAACAGCAAAACATTGTGTCTTTTGTGTCTTCAAGTGTATGCAAAAACTTTTTACATCAAACAACACACTTTTTGGAGTCTAAACAGTCTGCAAACATTGGGTCATCAATACTGTGTCCTCTTGTCACGAAAAACAGTCGAAAAATCAGATTTGGTCACAGCAAAACAAATTCACAGATAGGAAAGATTGCACTAAGGTTACAGAAATGCGTCTGTGTCTGTTAAAACCGCGTCTGTGTCTGATAAACGCATCTGTGAAGTACAGAATAGCGTCTGTGGTTTTATCAGCGTCTGTGTTGAACATAGACACGTCTGTGTCTGGAAATCGCGTCTGTGAAGTATACAGGCGCGTCTGTGTCCACAATTGCAAAAAAACTGTTACAGTCCCAGCAAACATCAACAGGAAATCTCAGAATCACGTCTGCGTCAAACAGAATAGCGTCTGTGTCTTAAAAGCGCGTCTGTGAAGTATACAGAGGCGTCTGTGTCAGGATTTGAAAATTTTAACAGTCCAGCAAACAAAGAAATCAGTTTCGGCATACTTGAGCTTCCTAGGTTGTCTCTTCAGATTTCATCTAGCAGTCAGCCTGCTCTAAGGTCTTACACAGTCCATCATTGCTTCACATCTCATTTTACATTCATACTTGTCTAAACTTGAGTCAAAAGGTCACTTGCTTGTCCTCACTATACTTTGTCAACACACGACATACTACAACACTTTGCTAAGTGGTCCCTCATCAAGGTTTCTTACCTTTGGGTCTCATTTGGTCTTACTTAGAGTCAAGGTCAGCTTACCTCATCAAGAGAAACTATCCTCTCTTTGGAAGTCACACCTACTCTACTACATACATACTTGGTCTTACACTTTGGACATTGCAAGTAAACTTCAGATTCATTTACACTCCATACAACTCTTGGTCTTACATACTCTTGTCATTTTCGTCTAGTCTCTCACATATTGCTAAACACCTAGTTCATGGTTGAAACCCGTCTTCAAAAATCTAGGAGAAAAGCTAAAGAAGCTCAAGGGTTCGTAAACATGAGTTCTTATGAGTATGACAATGATGTCTTCTACAATCCTGAGCACACTACATTACCAGACATGAATGTTTATAGACAAAATCCAAATATGGAAAGCGCAAACGCTATACACAACGCTACACACAATGATAATGTGGACAATTCTTCAATACTATCAGCAGACATACAAGAATCTATAATGGACCCTCAATTCAATAGATTGGTTGAAGAGATAACGAGGAAAAATCATCCATGTTGGTAGAAGAGACTATAAAGACAAACATTGGTACAGCAGAGGTTCCACACAACATATTTTTGGCTCAATCATTGACAGAGACCGAGAGAGCAAAATTCATAAGCTTCTTTAAGGAACGACAAGTCAACTTCGCATGGTCTTATGCTGATATGCCTGGACTAGACCCCGACTTAGTAATGCATCATTTAACAGTCAAACCGGGGGCAAAACCAGTAAAACAGAAATTGAGAAAAATGCATCCACAGGTGGCATTGCTAGTCAAGGCAGAGCTGGAGAAATTACTAGATGTCGGATTCATACGCCCAATTGATTATCCTGAATGGATTTCCAACTTAGTACCTGTTAGCAAACCAGATCGCAGCATCCGAATATGTACAGACTTCAGGGATATCAATAAGGCTTGTCCGAAGGACGATTTCCCATTACCAAACATTGATTTAATTGTTGATCTCACAGCAGGCCATGAGATGTTATCTTTAATGGACGGATTCTCTGGATATAATCAGATCAGGATTGCACCTGAAGATCAACATAAAACATCATTCACTTGTCCATGGGGAACCTTCTGCTGGAATGTCATGCCCTTTGGGCTGAAAAACGCAGGTGCCACGTATCAACGAGCCATGACCACTATCTTCCATGATCTCATGCATGTAAAGGTGGAAGATTATGTTGACGACCTTTTGGTTAAATCAATAGACAGAAATACACACTTGGACATACTTTCAGTTGCTTTTGATAGGCTGGAAAAATATAAGGTAAGATTAAATCCAAAGAAATGTGTCTTTGGAGTAACCTCCGGGAAGCTCCTAGGATTCATTGTGTCTAAAAGAGGAATAGAAGCGGATCCAGCAAAAGTCAAGGCTATCTTGGACATGCCACCACCCAAGAATATCAGTCAACTTCGGTCTTTACAAGGGAGACTCCAGTCTATATGAAGATTCATAGCACAACTTGCAGATAAGTGTAATCCTTTCCAGCACCTGCTACACAAAAACATTAAGTTCAAATGGGATGAGAACTGTCAACAGGCTTTTCAGGCACTTAAAGACTATCTTTTGAACCCGCCAGTTTTGATGCCACCAATTCAAGATCAACCATTGTTACTTTACATATCAGCTACTCCAACAACACTGGGGGCACTACTAGCACAGCAAATATCTGATGGCAAGGAAAAAGCAGTCTACTATATCAATCGCACATTGGTGGGATATGAGCTAAACTACACACCAATTGAGCGTGCATGTCTCGCTGTGGTCTTCGCTTCACAAAAATTACGACATTATATGCTCACTCACAAGACCAAGTTGATTGCCAGAATTGATCCACTAAAATATCTGCTCAACAAAGCTACACTTACTGGGCGACTGGCCAAGTGGGTAATGATTTTGAGTGAATTCGACATTGAATACGTGGACAGAAAAGCAATCAAAGGACAAGCCATCGCAGATCAACTGGCAGATGCTCCCATGATAGATGATGTTCCTCTACAGTCAGAATTTCCAGATGAGTCCATTCTAACAATATCACCTGCAAAGCCATGGCAACTATACTTTGATGGCTCATACACACAGCATGGGGCAGGAGCGGGTATACTCTTTATAACTCCCCAAGGTGATTCTATACCAAAGTCATACCGCTTATCATTTCCTTGCACCAACAATATAGCGGAAGACGAGGCATTAACAACTGGGTTAAGAATTGCAGTTCAGTGGAAGATCCAGGAACTTCGTGTTTTTGGCGATTCTCAACTTGTCATCCGTCAAGCAACTGATGATTATCAAACAAAAGATGAAAAGCTAATGCCTTACAAACAACTGGTAGATGATCTGAAACAACACTTTGCAAAGATAGAGTTTGAGCAGATACCAAGAGAACAGAATCGTGCTGCTGATGCCATGGCTACAATTGCTTCACTCATTGACCTACCGCAAAATGAGACCTGTTATGAGTTCCTGGTTGACAACCTGCTGATTCCGTCATATGAGATCACTCCTACGGAAATGATATGTGTTGTCAGTCCTGAATCCCAGTTATATGGTTCCATATTCACATACCTTCGCGACAATATCTTACCTCCCGATTTATCGAACAACCAACGCCGCACTTTCATCCGCCAATCCTCCCGATACGTTATCCTAGCTGATATCCTATACCGACGAGGTCTAGATGGCACCCTCCTTAGATGTTTAGAGAGTGACGAAGCTCAGATTGCGTTACGAGAAGTGCACGAAGGGATATGTGGTCCGCATACTAGTGGTCCTACCTTGGCCAAGAAACTCATCAGGACTGGATACTACTGGCCTACTATGGAAAAAGATGCATATCAGTTTGTCAAGAAGTGTAAGCAGTGTCAAATTCATGGAGACCTCATACACGCACCAGCACAAGAACTACAGCCACTTGCATCTCCTTGGCCCTTTTGTCAGTGGGGACTCGATCTCATAGGCAAGATTCACCCTCCTTCTTCCAACGGACATAAATTCATTATCACAGCCACAGAGTATTTCACAAAGTGGATTGAAGCCGTGCCTCTCACACAAGTTACTGGGAAACAAATTGCTACTTTCATCCTGAACTACATCATTTGCCGATACGGGATCCCTACTTCCATTATTACTGACAACGGGCGTCCTTTCAAGAACCAGGATGTTCGTGAACTCTGTGAGCGCTTCCATATCTCTCATCGTTTCTCCACACCATATTACCCCCAAGGTAATAGCCAAGCTGAGGCATCTAACAAAACAATTCTCAAAATCCTTAAAAAGACAGTCGACGACGCTGGCCGTAACTGGCATGTCCAACTCAATCCCGCACTTTGGGCCTATCGTACCAGTGTCCGCACACCTACAGGAGCTACACCTTACTCACTTGTCTACGGTGCTGAAGCCATCTTGCCTATTGAGGTCGAGTTACCTTCTTTACGGGTCTCCTTGAGAAACATAATCAACGATGAAAACTACAGGGTCTCTCGCTTACAAGAACTAGAACTGCTGGAGGAACGACGACACACTGCTTTTAATCATCTCAAGGCTTACCAACAACGAATGAGTCGCAGTTACAATCACAAGGTCAAGCCTCGCACATTTGAGGTAGGTGACTTAGTCCTCAGAGAGAACCGCAAGAATCAACAAGACAGAGAAAAGAAGGGCAAATTTGAACCCAACTGGCTGGGTCCTTACATCATCACAGCAGCATATGGATCTGGGGCATATCAGCTCTCTACTACAGAAGGTGAATCCTTGGAGGATCCTATCAACAGCATGCACCTTCGCAGGTTCTACACATAAGCTCTTTTTGTGTATCCTAATGCAAAAACACAAAAAAAATCAAAAAAATTCAAAAATACAAAAAAATTATAAAACAAAAAAATCGTTACTTGGTGAAAACCTGGCAAACAGGCACCTTGTGACAACAAAAAAAACAAAAAAATTGAAAAATCCAAAAAAGTAAAGAGAAATAATTTCGTCTAACGGTGAAAACCACTTCAGTGGCGCCCTGGGCAAGTACCATGGTGAAAACTGGGTCACCAGCGCCATGTGTAGAGACATTGCTCCTCCCTCCTTCAGGATTCCCTTTCATCCTTTCACTTTGCACACACTCACGACCAATTCACTCACAATAAACTTACCCATTCCCATCATGGCTTGTTATTGATCTACCCAAGATTGGTTAGCCATTCATAATAAACCCTCCCCTTTCACTCCTTTTCCATCCATAATAAAAGATCCTATCTGTGACTACGGCCAATTCCTACGTCTAGTAATGGGTGTGGAACTGAGAACATCACATGTTTCGAGGAGTACAGTTTTTTCTAGCGTCCTTCAAGTCTATCCGCGCACAATTCGCAATAAAGCAACATTTTGCATCGCAGATCCGCAATAAAGTTCCATCTTCTCCACAATAAAGTATCAGTTTCATGGATTCAGTCAGTTTCAGATGAGACACAGCGGCAACAATGGGCTTCAACAAAATCAAATCTTTCAACAGACTCGGACAACATTATGGTTCAGTGCTATCTATCCTTTTTGGTGAAAGTGAACATTGTGACCACAATCAAATAAGACTTAAACAAGTGACAAGAGACACAAACTTGAGGACTACAGTGGATGTTGGTGTCGAGTCTTGGTTTTCTTTTGATTTTATCTTTATGGTGACATGTCTTTTAGCTTTTCCAGGATGTCTTTGACTAGAGATTCTATCTCCAGGATGTCTTTGACTAGAAAGGCGAGGATGGGGTATCGTCACTTATTTGCATTTGCTGTCTGTGGATTGTCTTTTAGTAATGCTATGACTTGTCCAAGGATATGAGGACACTGTGAGTCTAGTATGAACTGGGGCATTCCTTGTTTGTGACTGTCTTATCTCCATGCAAACAGGTACAATGACTTTCTGGGCCGAACAAATGCCTCGATTGTCATAACCTATTCTGCCATAATAAAGCTCAATGATGATAACGCACAAGAAGCTCTTTCACGTTCATATCTTCTGTCTTCCATCCCCCTTTCTTGATTGACTTCCATTGTCCTTCTCGAGTCCGCGTAGCCCGCTATCACATGACTCAGTATAATGACACACCAAAAACATTTGCATTTCATATAGTTGCACCTGCATCACCACATATAAGCATTTCATACATACATATAGATATCATAATTGCATCACATCCTGCATACAACACATGTTAGCACATCTCACATTTTCATTATGTAAATAATCATTTGCATTATCATATTCATTTGCATCACATACATTTACATTTGCATCATGCATCACATATACAACATAAAAGAACAAAGAAATATTGCATTGCATCATATACATATTTGCATCCATATCATAAAACATGCATCACATAAGAACATCTCATCACATAAGGTACACATGCATATAGCTGCCGCAAAAAAATGAATCATCTCATATATATAATCAAATGTGTCATAATACAATGATGTCAAAAGAATCATATGGCTACAAAAGAATCACCCGCAGGTGTCTACAATACAACAATGATACATCTACTGATACAATGGGAGCCCACTATAGCTATGAGGAACTCCCTCCCTCGGAGCCGCCTCGCCTCGACGGAGTCTGAGCTATAGATGGACCCGCCCCAGGATCCCCCTGTCCCTCTGGTGGTGGTGGAGGCCCCATAACCCCACCGCTGGATGCCTGTCTCCTGCGGCTCCCTCCCGTAGCCGTCGCTGTGCGCGACGATCTCTGGAAGCTCCTAGCCCGCTGCTCTACTGGCACGGCTGCATAATATAGATCCCTCTAGTAGGCGATCTCCTCTCCGGCTCGCAAAACATAGGCGTAGCCTGCCCCTGCATCCTCTGCTGCCCGCCTACCTGCCCTCAGAGCTGTCTCGACCTCGGTATATCTCTGGATGGCCTGATCCCTCTCCCGCTCTGTATCTCGGACCCTGATCCTGAGGTGGTTCCTCTCTCGAACCAAATCCTCAATCTCATCTGCCTGGCCCTGGCAGATCTCCCGCAACCTAAGCACCTCATCCTCCTCAGAGTCTCCGCTCTCCGTCCCTGCCTGTGGCTCCTCCTCTACAGGTGCCTGTCCCTGCGCCTCTGCCTGCACCTGTCCCTGTGCCTGTATAGGTACCTGTGGCTGTACCTGTCTCTGTCCCTCTGGCTGCACCTGTCTCTGTCCCTCTCTGGGACCCTGTGCTGCTGGCACCTGTAGGGGCAGTCCACCCCGTCCTCTCACCACTGGAGCTGCTCTCTCCTGACCTCCCTCCCTCCGAGGTGCTACCCGTCTCTCTCCCACCACTCCCCTCCGCCTCCGCCGGCCCCTGCCTCCATCCCCTCCTCCCTCATCATCCTCTCCTCCACCCTCTCCATCCACTGGCTCTGCTGGATCTGTCAACCTAGGAAATGGATGCTCTGCCCAGTACGCAGAGTACTCTGCGTCCATCCCTGCATCATCTACCTCTGGCCACATGTCCCATGGCATCGGCGTCATCTCCGCTAGCTGCATAACTGCCTGATCATAGGATAGCAGTGGGCCAAACTGCACCTGATCTCTGACAGTACGGGCATACATGCCTGAGCCTCGGGGCATCCTCTGAGTCCTGCCATACTGCCTGCATACCCTGTCCACCAGCTGTCTCTCTAATACATAGGGTGTCCGCCCAATCAGGTACCTACTCCGGAAGGTGTAGGGCAGCTCCAGTGCATCGTCCTCCCACTCCTCGCACCCCAGGTACGGCCTCCAGATCACCATGTCAATGTCATCAATGACTCTCCTCCAGTGCTCCAATCTCCCAATCCGAGGCTGGGATGTAATCATCGCATATAGGTGCACAAAACTCTGTCCCTGTCCTCTGCCTCTGAAATGAATCGGCCGTGTGATGGGAAGGTGCTCATAAGCCCACACCTGCAAGAGAGTCACACCGCAGCCCAAACCCACTGATCCATGGTATACAAACTGATGCAGCTCATAATACAAATGTGCTAGGACACATGGCCCCCATGCATACCTAGTGTGCTCTGCCATCAGCGTCTCCAAGGCCCCTCCCCAGCCCACTGCCAATCCTCGAGTGGCCCTGTCTGGACACAAGTATCCGCTGATAACTCCCCCAACAACTGCCGGCAATGCTAATCCTGTGGCAGTCATGGTGTCCCAGGCTACATGGCCTGCTCGCATCTCCAACTCAGGATCCTGAAAGACCCGTCTCAAGGCCTCCCTGTCACCATCACGGTCGTAGGGGATCAACTCTCCATCAATGGGAACATGTAATATCCTGTATACATCCTCCAATGTCACTGTCATCTCACCCATCGGCAGGTGAAACGTGCATGTCTCTAAGTGCCATCTCTCGGCCAACGCAGTCAGCAACCCCATGTTTGCCCGAAACTCGGGCACATAGAGCATATGTGTGAGGCCCATCTCCTCAACGGAAATCATGTCCTGGATAGACAACTCTGGTCGCAGTCTCTGAGTCGATGGGAATCTCTCCCGTGACTCCAACATCGGCAAATACTCCTGCAGTCAAGCAAATCAATCTTGTTAGTTATCGTGGCATTCACTGTTTATCACAAAATGCTACTTGCTACCTAAATGCATATGGCTATCTACCCTAGTGACACTCACTGTTCATCACAAAGTGTTGCTATTTATCCTAGTAGTGCTCCCTGTTCATCACAAAGTACTACGTGTGTGACATTCCCTGTTCATCACAAAGTGTCACTCACATTCGCACTCCCTGTTCATCACAAAGTGCTGCCTATCCTGGTGCTCCCTGTTCATCACAAAGTGCCTTGATCTATCCTAATCTTCCTAGAGGACCTGCTTGAGTGTATCCTCTCAGCAGTTTATCCAATCGACAGCGTATGTTCATCACAGAACTGCCGATTTGACCTAAAGGACTAAAACCATGCATTTAAACACACAAACGCACTGTTTCAACACACACGCGCTTTTAACTCATAAACGCGCTTATAGATGGCATAAACGTGCCTCTGCAACACAGACGCGCTTTTTGAACACAAACGTGCCTATGCCAGACACAAACGCGACCAGGGAACACAGACGTCCCTGCATGACATAAACGCTACTAAAAATCACAGACGTGGCTGAATTTCACAAACGCGTCCGCAATCAACACAAACGCGGTTCCAGGCACAGACGCGCCTGGACCCGACACAAACGCGCCTGTTGGACACAGACGCGCCTGGCGCTGACACAGACGCGGTTGCGCGTTTTTGCACTTTTACACTATCCTATTCCTAGCGCATTTATTGCTCCTAAACGTGCATTAATGACAAAACTCGAAATGCGTGAAAGTACGAGGAGGTTTTCGGGTACTTACCGGCTCTCCTGCATCGGCTGGTCGCTGGAATCGGCGGACACGGTCGAATCTATGAACGAATGCCATCGCTGCTGACTACTGCTGCTCTTTTCTCGCTCTGCACTGTGATCTTCTAAGGGTGTGGATGACAATGAGGATGTCTTTTGCCCGTGGTCTATCTTATAGCCTACCCTAGCCCTCGCCCTCATTTCCTGAGTCAGTATTCTTCATCCCGTGACTTTGTCACTCTATCCGATCAGTCCATTCTATCCCATCTTTCTTATCGAGAGATTGTCTGCAATCTTTTCAGACATTTTTCATCCAATCTCTCGAGGGGGCATATCATTCCCATCCTGGGGCAACTTGGTATCAGTTCATCTTATCTTCTTTGAAACAACGCGACAAGCCGCATTGTCTCAAAGAGGGGCAAAATGTAGACACCCAAAATTGTCATGTCTAATTAAATAAATATTTTATTTATTTAATTATCTAAGCCTAATTCTTCTATTAATTAAATAAATCTTTATTTATTTAATTAATTCATTTATCCTCTTCTAGCCTTATTTCTCATTTAAATAAATACATTTATTTATTTAAATTATCCCTTTCCTAAATTAAATAAATATTTCATTTATTTAATTATCCCACTTCTTCTATTAATTAAATAAATCTTTATTTATTTAATTAATTCATTATCTTTTTCTACACATGACACATGTCATTCATCTCTTATTTCCTACACTACCTACCTCTTTCGTTATTTTGGTATTTCTTATACCTACCCTCTAATCCTAGCCGACCTCTCTTTTTACACCTCTCAATCTTAACCCTCCATTTCTTATTGTGTCTTCTATTTAAGGAGATGCTTTCTTCATTGACAAACCCTAATGACTAATTTTGGAGGACTTAGCTACACTACAATTCTACTTGCAACCACATTCCGTTCTTTATTGAGCTCTTGTGCACATAAAAATCTGAGAGCAAGCATATCAAACAAGATCACTGGAGATAGGAAGAATGGAGATCAAAACCCTAGTGGACATGTGATGGTATAATCTTTGTGATTTTTGAGTTATTTTGCATTGTCTTAGGTTATCTTCATATGTTATGGTGGATCTTTGTTCATTGTTAGGCTAGGGTTTGGTGGTTGAATCCATTTTAGTCTTTCAATATTGTTGTTTATTGCTATCCATTTTCACCATATACAATTACTATTGCCCTCTTTGGCTGTCATGAGATGACTAAAATGTTTGTATAGATCTAGGAATAGTAAGATCCTTATATAGTTACTAGGAGTCATGTCAGAGACACATAAAAGCATGATACCCAAGTTAGTAAGATCCTCTAATACTTAGTCATAGATCGCATTCGAACAACAAATAGAAGGTCATATCTTGGTAACCTAGCTAGTCCATGAGTAGTAGCTCAAAATGTTATCAAACTAGGTTAGGTTAGGAGCCTCAAGAACCTATAATGTGTCTTATAATGGGTGTTGAAAATAATCTACACTCAAGCCAACAATGGAATGGTAAGAAAGGGGGCAGTAGCTCAATGGTAGAGAAATTTATTAACAAATATAATGCCTTAAGTTGGATTCCTAGCTATTTGATGAGTATTAGCTTAACATTTTCATGTATAAATAACATCTACTCCCACTACCATAGATCCGACTTCCACCATTTCTCCTTCCACAACCTCTAGTCACCTTCATGTACCAGAGCCACTAGTGCCACACCTTTAGTACTTACATCCTTGACTTATCATACACCGTATGGCCTATTTATCAAATTTATTTCTTCTTCATGTAAAAGCCATATGCACAAGATGGAATGACAATTGGTGGATTTAAAAGCCACATTCCACAACCTTTGCTAAAATCCTTTCTGCTAGTGCCAAAATGTGAGGTTTGTAACAAGATGCGACATCCATCAAAGCATAATAGAGATGAGATTTCTAACAAGATGGCGGATCAAACAATGTAGGAAAGCATTAATTAAAAATAAATACAAGATTACAGTTTATAGAGTTAACTTCATTTTGTCTTTTTGTGGTATTGAATTTCATAGTGTTTTAAAGAAGATATCATAGTTTTTCCAAAAAATGTCAAAACCCTGCCTAGTGTTAACCGAGAGGATAAATAATGTATAGTTTGGTCTCCCATGCATATAAATTCACCCAAATGTGTGGGACAGAATTTGTTCATGCTATGTATCATATTATGTTGTGTGTAGGGCTCCAAATTAGATTTGGTACGTGTTTGGGCATGAGGACAGTCTGATATCTCTATGTATTAGACAGTAAAAGGCAGTAAGAGTGAAGAATTTGGTGAGAAGACCAAGCAATTGGTATTTTGAAGTGGTTGATGATAGAGAGAGGGGTAAGGCGACCCTATGAAACCTTCAGAAGGGTTTGTGGATGAAAACCAAATGAAATAGATTAAATTTCTATGACTGTCCTAAGGGTATTGATTGTCACTGTAGTCACATAAATCTGTCCACTTAATTAAATGAATACTTAGTATTTATTTGATTATTTAACCATCAATTAATAATTAATTAAATTAATATATTTAATTAATTCATCTTAACCCTATTCTCCTATTAATTAAATAAATTATTCAATTTGTTTGATTTAATTCACTTAACCAAATTCAGACCATTAATTAAATAAATAAATCATATTTATTTAATTAAATCTTCTCTCACATTTAAATAAATTAATATTTATTTAAATCCCCCAAAATCCCACCTCTCACATTTAAATAAATTAACATTTATTTAAATCACCTTTATCCTCCACCCACTTGCATTTTCCTACAAATACAAGTTGCACAATTATTTTAAATAAATAATTTATTTAAATCACCTTTATCCTCCACCCACTTGTATTTTCCTACAAAAGCAAGTTGCACAACTATTTTAAATAAATTATTTATTTAAAATCCTATTTATCCTCACCCACTTGAAACCTTTAATGGTTTCCCTTAAAGTATTCAAACTTGATGGCTTTAAAGTCTTCAAACTTGATGGCTTCCTTCTATAATCTTCTTAAGACTTTAATGGTTTTCCTTAAAGTCTTCAAGCCTTTAATGGTTTCCCTCAAAGTCTTCAAGCATTTTAATGCTTTATCTTCATTTTTCTCATTTAAATAAATTAATATTTATTTGAATATTTATCCAAATGCAAATTACACCATTTAATTGAAATAAATGATTTTATTTTAATTGAAAATACCAAAATTTCTCCCACTTGCATTTTCCTACAAAATCCACTTGTATGCCTAAACCCCTTCTAGATTCTTCTAAACCCTTCCTAATTAGCCTAATCCATCCCCTAAATATTGTCACATTCCTAAGCAAATTGGAGTCACTTCTCAAAGACTCCAAAGTCTTTGAAAAGCAATTAATGCTTTGTGTGTTCAACAAATTAACCCTCAAAGTCTTGGATAACCTTTGAAAGCTTCCAACCTTCAACCACTTAATCCACAAAGTCTTCAAAAACCATTAATGGTTACCTCAAACCCTCCCACATGGTTAAAACATTTGTTTTGACTCAACCTCTACCCAACCCAAAGGTCTCATCAAGCCTTTAATGCTTTGACCATGATTATCTCTTAAACATTTGCACAAAGGTTTATCCTTGGATTAACTCTTAATCCAGTGGGTAATCTTAATTTAGACTTGACCCTTACCTTCTAGATAACCATGAGGTCTTCTCAGGCCTTTAATGCCTCCAACCTCTTCTCTCAACCCAATCCTATGTTGACACTTGTCACCATTTTATTGGTGCCAATTGTGCACATGGATCCCCAACTTTCAATCCTAACCCTTGTTAAGATTGCTCAATCTTAACCCTTCATTTCCCTATTTCTTCTATAAATAGAACCCTTCTCCTCAAGCAAAGGAGAAGCATTTTAGAGTATTGTTGTTATACTGGCATTAGCATAGAGCTTTTTCATAGCATCACTATCTACTCTAGCATAGTATTTAGCTTTTCATTTCATATTTGAAGCTTAGTATTAAATCTCAATCCTCCATAAGCATCCATAGTGCAAAAAGCTGCTGAGAGCTACACTCATTTGGGACTTGGAGAGGAGAGGAACAAGGGAGGAGCAACTATGAGCATCTTGATTAGCTATTTCATTTTATGTTTATATGCTTTCTATTTCATGCTTAATATCTCTCTTGATATGCCTGTTTAGGATAATCTTTTGTTGCTAACACTAACGTTTGTTTCTTGTGCTCTTGTGTGTGTTGCCATCAAACAGATTTTCTAATCCTTTTTGCAGAGCATCATTTGGTGAACCCGACGTGAATCCAAACACCAAAAAGATCAATTTTTTTTTTTTTTTTTTTTTTTAACCAATAACATGTTTGAATGTTGAAAATGTCACACAGGTTGCGATTTTGACACTGTTTTGGTGCGTTTGGCATTATTTTGGCGCTATTCCCCCTGTTTCAGTGCTTTTCCCTTCTCTGTCTTTCCCTTTCTTTTAATACGTTTGTGTTAAATAGTGCCTCTGTTCAAACGCAGACTAGCGCTATTGTAACAAAACGTTGTACAAATCACTTTGTAACCAAAAAAAATAAAAAACCAAAAAAAAAAAAAAAATTTAGGCTTGTAGAAGCCCACCAAATAGGCGGATTTTACTAACTATTTTTCTCTTTTGTGCAGATTTAAATTAGATTAAAGAGTAGATTTATATTTTTTACTAACTTGTTTTTGAAGTTGGTTTTAAAAATGAATTCACTTTTTATTTCGGTTTAAAATTAACTTCACATTTCAAGTTTGGGCTTTTAAAAAAGAATCACACATTTGTTTGGGGCTCTTAAAAAGAATTTCATTGTTCAAAGGTAAAAAGAACCACAAACTTATACAAAAACAACTTTATTTTTTTTGCAAGTTAGAAAACAAACTTCGTTTTGGTGCTTAAAATCAACAAGGCAAATTTTATTTCTTGCATCAAGATAAAACTCACAATCCACACTTCCATTTTTGGTGCAAATAAAATTCACAATCAACTTGTCTCATTTTCAAAGCAATTTTACTTCATGCAAACGTGTTTTTCATTAAGTTGACCAGGATTTTCAAATTCTAGTTTACTCAAACAATTGCCTTTGAAAATTAAAAAGAACACCATGATTGTTGGAGCAACATCTCCAAATAGTTAGATCACATTGCAATGATAGATTAAAAAGAACAAGTGTTTTTCGTGCTTGGCACACTTGTGCAAAGAGTTGGTCGAGTGGTCCTACCTCTAACACACACTATCCTCTCCCTTGGCTCTCGTGGTCCTAGGTGCAAGAGAAAAGTGTTAGTAACACTCAAATTTTATCTTTTTAAGAGAGGCCTGCCAAGGGATCGATACTCTTGGGAACGACCTCGAGCGGTAAATCCTTCGAGCCGCTATAGAAATCAGGTGAGAGCAAAAGCTGTAGCCTTGGGTATAGCTGTTCCTACAGTGTAACTGGCCGAAAGGACAAATGGGCCCCACCACCAGTTACAAGGCTCTTAAGTGAGTCACTGCAGAATGAACTTATGTCCAAAAACATCGAACATGACTAAACACCTTTAAGTAGTAGCCCACCTGTTCTATTGATTGAGGATATTTGAGATATAATTTAGTGCAAGAGCATAGATGGTTTTGCTCCCAAGATACTCACCATACATATTTCCTTGAGTAGAAACATAGCTTTTTGAAAAGTCACTTGTGGCTTGATAAAAGTGGTGACTCCCCCATCATAGGGATCATCTATTTGTTATGCTCGTGCAAGACTTAGTATATCACATCCTTACCTGCCACGGCGGGATTCATAAGGTATGTAGTACCAAAGTCGAAGAAATATCAAGATGTGGGCTAAATTTATCACAACTGGCCATTTGACCTTAGGGATAAAGAGTGTTTGAAGTGTGTTCGTTTTACAGACCTAGTGCAAATTGAGCCGACTTCAGGCTTTGGAATTACACCTTAAAATAAATCTAAAGGAAGGGTCAAAAACAAGTCCAAGGATTGGGTTGATCTAGACCCATACTCATTTGTGCCTTTTGAGGCAACATTCTTGTGTTTGTGTGCTTGCTTTGTTTTCTTGTCAAAGAAAAATCAGAAAATCAATCCCAAAAACAAAGTATTCATCCAACATCTGTCAACACAACTAAAAATACCAAAAACACAGTGCAAACAACAAAGAATCACATTTTATGACCATTCTTCACATCTTGCGAAAGAAGGAGTGTCATCAGAATATCACCTTGAAAAGAAGACCATTAAGCTCAAAGGCTTTGATCAAAACGAGGAAATTCTTCTATATCAATCGACAAATCTTTGTCTCCCATAGAGTCTTTCTACATCGCATGCGTCTATACCTTCAAGGTAAAACAAACGAGTTTGATTCAGAATCATTGAACCGCAGAGCTTTTATGCAATATAGAGCTCTGAGTTATCACAAAAATCAAGGAGGAAAGATTAATCCCAACTTCTTCCCAAACATCTGTATCACCTACAACATAGCTCGAGAAGTGCCACCAACGTCTGAAAGGGAAGAAGAAGAGTTTGTCCCATTTGTGACACAAAGTTTTTATTGAAAGTTGAAAACATTTTCATCCATCATCCCACTCATACATCATCACTTCATCATCAATCCATCCCAACTCTCAAAACATTAAGAGGTTCTTGTCCCACGATTCCTTTTTAGATATTGCTTGAAATCAAACACATCACATCACTTTTTAGGATAAGCTCATCCTAAGAGACACATCTACGCAGGTTAAAACTAGTTCATGAGTGAATCCTCTCATTACTAGGTAGTCAAAATCTGTAACACATCTCAGATTTCTCTACACCTTATCACATCCCAAAATCATCAAAACAAACAAGCAATTCAAAGAAGGAATTTCGGTTACATCTACCTTAAAGTGCTAGAGATCCCCATACAACACAAATCACCAACCAATCAATCTTTCATTTCATCACCACTCATCATCATCTTCAATCAACTTCAAAAACAAACTTGCAAACAAAATGGCTCAAACCCGATCACGATCAAGGCAACGAGAAATAGAAATTGGGGAAGAAGAGGACAACCTCAATGAATTTCAAGAAGCACTTGGAGGAAATGGGAATGATGAAAACCCAGGTACACCCACTCCTTCAACAATCGAAAGGGTTCAGCATAACCCTCATTTTAACAGATTATTTGATGAAATATTAAGGAGCAATGCGGATGCTCACTTTTTAAGACTCGCTCAAGAAGGAGCCAAACTCCCCTCAGACTTTGATCTTGCCCAAATAAGACAAGCATCAGAAAGACAAAGTCGCCATGAGGAGGAAAGAGGTAGAAATCACATCAGATATAACATCCCTCAAGGTAACCCACCACCTCCTCCTCCAAATGAAATGGAGATGTTGCGGCAACAAGTCGAGAATCTCGCCCAACAACTTCATAGTGGTGTTAGGACCAATCAATTCTCACTTAACGACATCTGTCCCTATCCGTTTGATAGGAATCTTTATATGCCACCCTTTCCACGCGGGTTCGAAACACCAAAATTCGAAAAATATAGAGGAAAGGGAGATCCCCGTGATCATGTCCGAGAATTTCATTCTGCTTGTCTCGAAGTTGCATATGAAGACACATACTTAATGCGCCTTTTTCCCCAAAGCTTGGGAGGAACAACCACATCATGGTTTTCCCGACTACCAGGTGGCATTAGAACATTTGAGGAACTCATCCAGAAGTTCCTATCTCATTACTCTTATAATATTGAACGCGACATCACCATGGCTGATTTGTGCAATACCAAACAAAAACCAGGTGAACTATTCTCAGTATTCTTGCAACGATGGCGCCAAATGTCTAGCAGACGTTCTCTTCAGTTACCTGAACGAGAACTAGTGGAAATTTTCATTTCCAACTTAAACGAAGAAATGGAATTTCACCTGGATGTCAAAGACACAAACTCCTTTAACGATATGATCACCAAGGGTATAAAATGTGAAAGGGCACTCATCAAGAAAGGACTCATCAAAATCTTTAATGAACCAAAAGATGGTCCTCGCCCGCGATTCAATAGTGATAAACCAAACTTCTGGAACAAGAATAAAAATATCGTCAACGATGGGGTTGTGGATGCTCGGACTGTCCAAAATGCACAACCTATGGTTCGGTTTGCAGGACAAAATCCTCCACCTCAAAATAACACAAATGCTCCTCTTAATCAAGGTCGCATCACATCTCATGATGAACCAAGACCTCGTCCACAAAAACAAAAACGCACATACACTCCCTTAGGGGAACCCATTGAAACAGTGATGCGACAACTCATTTCTCAGAATTTGATCACTTTACCTAAGTTATCAAATTATGAGCCTCAAGTCAAACCGGCATGGTGGAGAGATACTGAACATTGTGAGTTCCATCAAGGAAGAGGACATAAGACAAGTAATTGTCATCGATTGAAAGATCTCATTCAGGATCTTATTGACCGAGGAGAAATTGAAATTGAAGGACATGACCCAAAAACAACCAATAATGATCATCAGATGTTCAAGAATCCACTTCCATCACAAGATCAAAGGGGTCCTTCCACTTCCAGACGAGGTCCTGATACCACTGATTATACGCAGGCTGCGTATAATTACACTGTCAATCACCTGTATGATGCCAGTGAACAAATTGCAACTATCACCTTCAAAAATCCCACCTCAAATTGCAATGTTGTTACGCGTCGCGGCAAAGTTACCATCAAGGCAGCTCCACAAGGCACCACCTCCATCCCAAAGCAGTACAATCTTGTGGAGCAATTAGACAAAACGCCTGCGCTTATATCCATTTTAGAACTATTGCGCCTATCGCCATCTCATAAAACAATCTTGGATCAAGCACTCCAAGAGGCGTCAGTCCCTGCAAACCTGAACACAGACCAATTTCAAGCCATGGTTGGAACTCTAAAGTCATCACCTTGTCTCACTTTTTCTGAAAGTGACAACTCTTCGTTCCAACAAGCTCATAACGCCTCACTCCACATTGAAGGCTTTGTCAACCAACACAGGATCAAGCGAGTCTTGATAGATAATGGAGCAGGCCTAAACATCTGTACACTACAGTTGGTCACAGCATTGGGATATGCAATAGAATCAGTGGATCCTCGCAAGAAGATCACCATCAAGGCCTATGATGATGCAGAGTGTTCATCCAAAGGAGCTGTGGTACTACCAATCCGAGTGGGCCCTGTGGTAAAGCATATCATTTGTCAGGTTCTGGACCTTCCTCTGCCATATAATCTATTATTAGGGAGACCTTGGATACATGCCATGCAAGCTGTTCCATCTACCTACCATCAATGTATCAAGTTCCCACATAATGGTGCAGAGATCACAATCCTGGGCGATGCAAATCCCTTTGCATTTTGCCATAATATCAGCCATCAACCAGAAATTACTGTTCCTAATAATAGGGAAGCCATTTCCTCCACATCATATGTAAATCCCACCTCTCTTGCCAGTTCGAACACCCCTATACCCAAGCAAGAAAAGCTTAAGATGAAAGTCGCAGAGGAAGGTCCCGGGGAATATAACTTAAGTCAACTCTTTTGTGTGGGACAAATGCCCACTTCTCCTAGAACACATGGTAAACCACAGCAGTTACTCCAGCAACGACTAATCACGCCAGCATGTGCCTTAACGCCTTTCATCCTTGGAAAGAGTCAAGAGGAAGAAACACAAGATGAGGACCTAGCGGACTGGATCTATAAAGATCCCATCACCACTGACAAACCGCAAGTTACACTTCCTACGGAACAATATGGCAAAGGCCTCCTCATTATGCAAAGAATGGGATATGATGGTCAGAGTGCTTTGGGATCCTGCAAACAAGGACGACATGAACCGCTGCTGCCAGAGTTCAAGCCCAAAGGTAATACAGGCCTAGGTTTTGAAAAAGAGATCCTTCCTAAACTCAGATTCAAAGGAAAACCTAGCAAACCATATTGCCCACCTACTGCAAAGAGGACACCTTTCATACTCAAAGCACCATCAAACACTATCTCCACTGCCCCATCGAGGCTCACAACCCCACCGCAACCATCACCAGTGCCAAACATACCACCAATCGCACCAGTAATCCCATCAATAACACCAATAGTAGCAGCAACTACATTGGAACCCGCAGTAACATCTATGGCACTAGCCGTTCCAATAGAAGCCACTAAATCAACACTATCGATACTTCCAGTGACAAAACCTTTAAACCCCATCACAGTTCCTGCAGCACCGATCACCTCAAAGGTACATAAACCAATCACACCTGCAGTATTCAACTCCAGCGACATCCCAGTATGGTATAGCAATCGGATGCTGGAAAGTGATTCAGAGACTGACTCACATGAGTGGGAATTCGATTCAGTGCAACTTAACACTTCAGATGAGGAAGACACATCACCACCTCCACCCCGCAAAGACATCCCTGTTTACGGAGAAGCACAGATAAAGACCACTTGGGTTCCTGAGCTGGAAACATCTTCCACAGACCCTACGTCTCATCCTACGCCTGATTCTGACAGGGAGAGTACCATCAACGACCTTCACCACACTGTCTTAACCCTCATTGATACATCTCCCGCACTTAACTTAATCGATGAGGTAATGCCCATTATCCACCCTGAACTCATTGAATGGAACCAACCAAATCCCCCATGTCTTGACCTCTTCCAGAACGATGAGGCTATCATTGACTTTTTGGAATTAAGGGATAATCTACCAAGCGGGGATCACAAAGCTGGATTCGCCATTGAACTTAATAGCGCAGCATACTTCGGGGCGGATGCCAAATCCTTCAGCTGCAAAAATATAACAATAAAACATGGATCTTCCAGTGAAAACCACACTGTGGCACTATTTGATCCGACAAAAGTAAAAAGAAAGAGCGTATCCAATGGTGAAAACCTCTCCGAGGCGCCTGAGGATGAAGGGTTTGACATCCTCCCTGCCAGTACACAACAGGAACGATCAACGATTCTTATTGAGGAAACCAAAGAATACAATGTGGGGACTCCTGAAAATCCTCATATCATACATCTGGCATCTCTTCTCACTCCAGAGGAACAACCTCAATTTATAGAGTTCTTCCAACAGCGTCAGATCAACTTTGCATGGTCATATGCAGACATGCCTGGGCTTGATCCTGATTTAGTCATGCATCATCTCACAGTAGCAAAAGGAGCCAAACCTGTCAAGCAGAAGCTTCGTAAGATGCATCCTCAGATTGCCGTGCTAGTCAAAACAGAACTCAAGAAACTCCTGGATGTTGGTTTCATTAGACCAATTGATTATGCAGAATGGATCTCCAATATTGTGCCAGTTGGCAAACCAAAAGGGGGCATCCGCATTTGTACAGACTTTAGAGATCTAAATAAAGCATGTCCTAAGGATGACTTCCCTCTACCAAATATTGACATCATAGTAGATTTGACAGCAGGACATGCCATGCTTTCACTCATGGATGGCTTTTCAGGATACAATCAAATAAAGATCGCACCAGAGGACCAACATAAGACAGCCTTCACATGTCCATGGGGCACATACTGCTGGAATGTAATGCCTTTTGGTCTAAAGAATGCAGGAGCGACCTATCAAAGAGCAATGACCACCATCTTCCATGACATGATGCATACTATGATGGAAGATTATGTGGATGATTTACTAGCAAAATCACTTACTAGAGAAGGACATCTTCACATCTTAGATAAAATCTTTGATAGACTGGAACAATACCATGTTCGACTCAACCCAAAGAAATGTGTCTTCGGAGTGACCTCCGGGAAGCTTCTAGGATACATTGTCTCAAGCAAAGGTATTGAGGTCGATCCAGCAAAGGTTAAGGCAATCATGGACATGCCACCTCCAAGGAATATCAGTCAGCTAAGGACACTACAAGGACGGCTTCAATCCATCCGCAGATTCATTGCACAATTGGCTGATAAGTGTCACCCATTCACACACCTGCTACACAAGAACATCCGCTTTCAGTGGGATGCCCGATGCCAGCAAGCATTTCAGGCGCTTAAAGACTATCTCATGAATCCACCATTGCTGATGCCACCAGATCCAAGTAGACCGTTGTTACTTTATATCTCAGCAACAAGTACAACATTGGGTGTACTACTGGCACAACATAATGCAGAAGGAAAAGAGTGTGCTATTTACTACATCTCTCGCACACTTGTGGGCTATGAACTCAATTACACACCTATTGAGCGAGCTTGCCTAGCAGTAATCTTGGCAGCCACCAAACTAAGGCACTATCTGTTAACACACAAGGTACAACTCATTGCAAAGATTGATCCACTCAAGTATTTACTCAGCAAAGCAGAATTGACAGGTCGCTTAGCCAAATGGGTGATGATTCTAAGTGAATTTGATATTGAGTACGTGGACCGTAAAGCTATCAAAGGGCAGGTCATTGTAGATCAGTTGGCCGATGCACTTCTCATAGGCGATCATCCTCTCATTTCCAATTTTCCAGATGAAGAGATATTCATGATCACAGAAGCACAACCATGGAAACTATATTTTGATGGTTCATACACTAGGCATGGCTCGGGGGCAGGCATTCTGTTTATCACACCTCAAGGTGATAGCATCCCGAAGTCTTACAGGCTCACATTTCCATGCACAAACAACATAGCAGAGTATGAGGCTTTGATCACAGGACTCAGATTAGCCATACAATGGAAATTACAAGAACTACAAGTATATGGCGACTCGCAACTGGTCATTCGACAAGCAACAGATGAATATCAGACCAAAGATGATAAACTCATGCCATATAAGCAAATGGTGGACACTCTAAAGACATCATTTACTACTATCACTTTTGAGCAGATACCAAGAGATCAGAATCGAGCTGCTGACGCTATGGCTACCATCGCATCTCTACTAGATCTTCCACAAAATTCAACACGCTACGAGTTCTTGGTAGAACAACTTTGGATCCCCGCTTATGATATCCCCGAATCTGAAATGATATGTTGCCTTGTTGGTTCTGAATCCCCATGGTATGGTGAGTTCTACACTTATCTCCGTGATCACACCCTTCCTCCCAACCAATCAAATAACCAACGAAAAACCTTCATTCGCCAAACTGCTCGATATACCATTATTGCTGAAACCCTATACCGACGTAGTCTTGATGGTACTCTCCTTCGATGTCTGGAACAAGATGAGATAACAAAGGCTTTGGAAGAGGTACATGAAGGAATTTGCGGGACTCACTCAAGTGGTCCGTCACTAGCCAAGAAACTCATGCGAGCTGGATACTATTGGCCATCTATGGAAAATGATTCCTACTACTTTGTCAGGAAATGCAAGAAATGTCAAGTTCATGGCGACCTGATACATGCACCAGCTCAAGAACTGCAACCAATCACAACACCATGGCCTTTTTGTCAATGGGGTCTTGATCTTGTGGGTAAAATCCATCCATCTTCATCCAATGGCCATAAATTCATTATTACCGCCACCGAATATTTCACCAAGTGGATCGAAGCTGTTCCACTTACCCAAGTCACCGGCAAGCAGATCGCCTCATTCATCCTCAATTACATCATCTGCCGGTATGGTGTGCCCATGTCCATTGTCACAGATAACGGTCTTCCTTTCAAAAATCAGGATGTTCGTGAGCTTTGTGAGAAATTTCATATCCAACACCGCTTTTCCACTCCCTATTACCCACAAGGCAATGGTCAGGCCGAAGCATCCAATAAAAACATACTGAGGATCCTAAAGAAGACAGTCAATGATGCCGGCCGTGATTGGCATGTTCAATTGAATCCAGCGCTATGGGCATATCGAACTAGCATTCGGACCCCTACAGGTGCAACTCCTTATTCATTGGTCTATGGTGCCGAAGCTATCTTGCCTATTGAGGTCGAGATACCATCATTACGGGTTTCCTTGCACAATCTCATCGATGATGAAGCCTACAGAGTATCCCGTCTTCAGGACTTAGAGTTACTTGATGAGAAACGACAAGCTGCATACAATCACCTCAAAGCCTATCAGCAGCGCATGAGCAGAAGCTACAATCACCGAGTTAGACCTCGTACATTTGAGGTAGGTGATCTTGTTCTACGAGAGAATCCTCGCAACCAACCAAACAGAGAACATCAGGGCAAGTTTGAATCAAACTGGCTGGGCCCATATGTTGTCACTGCTGTATTTGGGTCCGGGGCATATCAGTTGGCTACATCAGAAGGAGAACCGCTTGCAGATCCAATTAACAGCATGCACCTCAAACGGTTTTATACCTAAGCTGTACAGAGCATCAGGCTCCCCTGCATACCAGAAAATACCAAAAAACATTCAGAAAAATGTCCTGAAGAAAATATAAAAACATTCAAAAAAGTAAAGAAAAATCATGCATCCAAACGGTGAACAACCACTCCGGTGGCACCTTGGGTAAGAACGATGGTGAAAACCTGGCAAACAGGCGCCACTCGTAAAGGCTATGGCTCCATTATCTTTCAGACTTGTGGCGATCACATCTACTTCATACATACATCCATCCATCCATCAACCATGGCTTGTTATTCCTCTGCAATTATGATAGTACTCCATACATCTTGCATCCCGCTTTTTCATAGTCATGTCTAAAACTGGGGGCAATGCCTTTAACCTATTGATGGAAGTGGATTCTACATTGTCTTATGATTCATTAAGTTCTTCATTCAAACAATCATCAAAAATCCAAAAACATTCAAAAATATCTCGCAAAAATACCAAAAACATTCAAAACAATTCAAAATCCAAAAACATCGACAAAACCATTGAAAAATCACACAAAAACATGGCAACACCTTGTACATACTCATCCATGCAGATACCAAAACAAACATTGCGACAAACTACTCACACAATGACCATTTACCAAACAACCACACAATCCACATCAACAATCCAAAACTGTCTTTAAAACAAGGATGCATCCTTCCTTATCAAAACAAAGACAAGATGACATTTTCTTTGACAAGAAAACTATGTTAAGCTATCAAATACTTGGTTGATTTGTGAGTAATTCATTTGTTTATCTGTATCGGGATCTTTCAGCATTGTTTTGTATCGTTTGTGCATTATTTCCGATGAAGTTCTGGGGCATGTACTAATGGTGTCTACGTGGGAAGTTCACTAAGCTACGTGATCTTATGCCAAATGCAGTCATAGATCATTACGGCTTGCTGACTACAGCGTATACCTTGACCATATGAGCATGAACCATTACCAAGGATCCATATTCTTTATTCTTTATGTATATATTGTTTGTTTACAGGTACAATGCTCATTCTTTGGTTCCTCCTCATCCAATTTGGATAAAGGTTTTTATTTCTTAGTACGGTATGCACTTGTCTCAGGATATGATCAGCCTAAGATCAAGAAGGACGATCCAAGTCATGCATGAAAGGAGATAATCCTTATCTGTTCCGCAAGCAATACTCAGGTCAACTTGATCCATTATATCAAGTTGCTTGTATTAACTTGCTATATCAAATCCATGTAAGAAAGACTCTGGTCATCTTGAATCTTTATGTCAAGTTGCTTGTATTTTCTTACAACATTTTAAAGCTCAATGATGAAAAATAATGCACCATGGATCATCATTCCATCTCATTTGTATATATTGCATTCCGTTGCATTCCATCCATCCATACATTCATAAATAGTTGCATATCATTCATACATAGTAATGACAATGGATACTCTATTTTCCTCTTCTTCCATAGGAATGTAATAGGTCCTCCATTTCTTCTATCTAACATTGCACCCCCCCCCCCCCACCCTCCCCATCTCAATAATCAGCATCACATACCCTACATCGTGTCCCAATCAGCCTAATCAAGCCACGTTCATCACCATCCATCTCTAACTAGGAGGGATTGTGTTTCCTATCCTAAGTCATCCAATAAGTCAAGAAAGTTACTCTATCTGCACAGATACATCGTCTCACACACACCTAGACTATCAACAGATACTCTGATCAAGTATCTTCGGGTCTCAACAGGTAATCGATTATGGTAATCCTAGACTACATCAGGCATTTATCATAATGACCTAGTCTCAACGGGGCTACCATGATTCCCCACAACCATCCATCACACGCACATACTATCAATTGATTAGCCAATCAAACACAATCCAACGGACAATTACATCAATTGTCTACGTCTCAACGAGTATTTTGCTTCATATACCTTGACTTCATCGGGCAATTACATCAATTGTCTAAGTCACATCAGGTCACTTTGATTCACTTACTCAGACTTTATCATGTCCAAGCGACCAACTGACATCAACTGTCATGCTTTGACTTGACCGGGGCAATTAAACCGATTGCACCAGATTGTCCAAACAATTTTGATCAATTGTATAGCATCAATCAAAACCCCACACTACATCTGCTATGTATCTCTTGCATGACCTCAGGGTATTCGTTGGCTTGTTGTTTCTTCATATTCACTCCATTTTCTCCCATTCTTTCATCATTAGTTCTAATTTCTTCTATTCTACCTCCCCTTCGCTTTTCATTCTTTTTCGAGAGATCGCCCGATTTTTCAAAAAAAAATCGGCCCATCCCTCGAGGGGGCATACCACCCATTAAATTTACATTTTATGGGGCATTTCTTCACACCTATTTTTCTTTCTTTGAAACGACGCGATAAACCGCACCGTCTCAAAGAGGGGCAAATGTAGTCACATAAATCTGTCCACTTAATTAAATGAATACTTAGTATTTATTTGATTATTTAACCATCAATTAATAATTAATTAAATTAATATATTTAATTAATTCATCTTAACCCTATTCTCCTATTAATTAAATAAATTATTCAATTTGTTTGATTTAATTCACTTAACCAAATTCAGACCATTAATTAAATAAATAAATCATATTTATTTAATTAAATCTTCTCTCACATTTAAATAAATTAATATTTATTTAAATCCCCCAAAATCCCACCTCTCACATTTAAATAAATTAACATTTATTTAAATCACCTTTATCCTCCACCCACTTGCATTTTCCTACAAATACAAGTTGCACAATTATTTTAAATAAATAATTTATTTAAATCACCTTTATCCTCCACCCACTTGTATTTTCCTACAAAAGCAAGTTGCACAACTATTTTAAATAAATTATTTATTTAAAATCCTATTTATCCTCACCCACTTGAAACCTTTAATGGTTTCCCTTAAAGTATTCAAACTTGATGGCTTTAAAGTCTTCAAACTTGATGGCTTCCTTCTATAATCTTCTTAAGACTTTAATGGTTTTCCTTAAAGTCTTCAAGCCTTTAATGGTTTCCCTCAAAGTCTTCAAGCATTTTAATGCTTTATCTTCATTTTTCTCATTTAAATAAATTAATATTTATTTGAATATTTATCCAAATGCAAATTACACCATTTAATTGAAATAAATGATTTTATTTTAATTGAAAATACCAAAATTTCTCCCACTTGCATTTTCCTACAAAATCCACTTGTATGCCTAAACCCCTTCTAGATTCTTCTAAACCCTTCCTAATTAGCCTAATCCATCCCCTAAATATTGTCACATTCCTAAGCAAATTGGAGTCACTTCTCAAAGACTCCAAAGTCTTTGAAAAGCAATTAATGCTTTGTGTGTTCAACAAATTAACCCTCAAAGTCTTGGATAACCTTTGAAAGCTTCCAACCTTCAACCACTTAATCCACAAAGTCTTCAAAAACCATTAATGGTTACCTCAAACCCTCCCACATGGTTAAAACATTTGTTTTGACTCAACCTCTACCCAACCCAAAGGTCTCATCAAGCCTTTAATGCTTTGACCATGATTATCTCTTAAACATTTGCACAAAGGTTTATCCTTGGATTAACTCTTAATCCAGTGGGTAATCTTAATTTAGACTTGACCCTTACCTTCTAGATAACCATGAGGTCTTCTCAGGCCTTTAATGCCTCCAACCTCTTCTCTCAACCCAATCCTATGTTGACACTTGTCACCATTTTATTGGTGCCAATTGTGCACATGGATCCCCAACTTTCAATCCTAACCCTTGTTAAGATTGCTCAATCTTAACCCTTCATTTCCCTATTTCTTCTATAAATAGAACCCTTCTCCTCAAGCAAAGGAGAAGCATTTTAGAGTATTGTTGTTATACTGGCATTAGCATAGAGCTTTTTCATAGCATCACTATCTACTCTAGCATAGTATTTAGCTTTTCATTTCATATTTGAAGCTTAGTATTAAATCTCAATCCTCCATAAGCATCCATAGTGCAAAAAGCTGCTGAGAGCTACACTCATTTGGGACTTGGAGAGGAGAGGAACAAGGGAGGAGCAACTATGAGCATCTTGATTAGCTATTTCATTTTATGTTTATATGCTTTCTATTTCATGCTTAATATCTCTCTTGATATGCCTGTTTAGGATAATCTTTTGTTGCTAACACTAACGTTTGTTTCTTGTGCTCTTGTGTGTGTTGCCATCAAACAGATTTTCTAATCCTTTTTGCAGAGCATCAGTCACAGTCATAGTTTTACTAGTGATATTGTTTTTATTTTGATAGAGTTGTGTTTGTAAACCCAAGTGTGGACATGTAATGGAGTCATGAGATATCTTAAGACTACATCAATACTTAACAACAACATAGTATGTAGGCACCTAAAATATGAAAGGACTACATATTGGAAGGCGCGTGTGATGATGCCATGAAAGGTCTGATATCCCTATGTATCAGATTGAGAAAAGAAGTGAAAGACAAAAAAAAATGCATTGAGAAGGCAAAAGGTTGAATTGCCTAATGTTTGTTATTGAAGTGATGTGTGGAGACCCTGCCAAGTCAAATACCTTGTTGTAGTTTCAAAGGGTGGAAAAAGAATAAGCATTTTATTTACCATCCTAATAGACCATCCATCATAACAGTTAGTACCGATGATGTGTGCATTGAAAACAAAGTTCTAGAGGAAGGCTCTTTCTATTGTAATACCAAGTGAGTGTTCATAGACCTTGCGTAGGGTCCTCTAAGCCTAGAGTAAGGAGTTCAAAGCCTAGATACACTGATTTGGCCTTGTGGCCATCGATGGGTGTTGACCCAATAGGAGAAGTCTTGAGACTGACAATTTTGGAAGTGTGACATTGTTGAGAGCCAACACTTATGTGTGAACCCCATCTTCACGTATTATGATTAGTTGCCATGATACTCGACCCTATCCTCATGGTGTTGGCTCAATTCATATTAGTGTGTTTTGTTGAAGAAACATGATGTGAGAAGTTTGATGCAGGGGTAAGGGTAGAACTCAGTATTTCATATTAGAACAACAACCACATTGATTAGGCAAGTCAGATAAGGTCTCTCCAATGTTTAGGATACACAAGGGCTGCATTAGTCATGTAAGTATGCATGAGCATGGGAATGGATAGTTGCTTTCCTTTTAGACTAATTTGGACAGTATTGAGAGGATCCTATAAGGAATGACTGTCACCATACTTTCGATGACTTCACAACATTGATAATGAATTCACATTAGACACTCATGGATTACCCCAATTAGACATTAGTCAACTTAAGATATGATACAAGGATTGCATACCACAAAGCTATTAGATATGTTTTGAGATAAAAAAGAAGAGTTAAATGGTTTTGGTTCAATGATGATAATTTATATGTTCAAGTAATTTAATTTGGTATATTATACTGAAACATGATTTCATAACTAACATTTCAACTTCTATATAACTAGTTCTATAGCCTGATTTTCTTGCCTGTTAAGAAAGACCATGTCAGACAATATCGACAAACAACAAAATTAGGAGACAATTGCTAGATTGTGGTCTAACTTGAAAAGAAAAGGTGATGAATAATGTTATTGTCCCTTCAAAATTTCTAAGGGGTTAAAGACTAGAAGACTTCTAATCAAAACATCTAAGAAACATTATAGGTTGTATGGTCACATTGAAGGTGGACATGATTATCGTCCATTGGTAAGTTTTTTATTATATCATTTTAACAATTTATATACATAATAAATCACTTGATGATGAGATCATGATCATGGTTTATTTATGTTTATCAATTTTATATAGGTCGAGCACCCCAGAGCACATGATATGGATCAACACAACCTGAAGAATATGGTTTTTGAAGTGGACGAACATGGAGGTGTGAATATCGAAGTTGAAGATAATGATTCCATGGAAGATGATGATCATGAGCCACAAAACACAATTAAAGATGATGGTACAAATACATTGATCCATGACACATTTAGTACTCGCGCAGCTAATCATGATGATGAAGATGACAATACTCCTTAATGTTCTTCATGAATCCAAAGACTCCTTTACACTCCCCACTTTACATCCATGGAAACTACCTCCATAACTTCACTTATTGTGAATTAATTATTCTCCTCTACCATGGCCTTCATATATATTTCATATATCCTTTCATATATTACCATCCATATATATATCGACCTCATTCTAAGACTTTGAATTGCCTCTTCTACCTCATTATGTGACAACAAAATGTGATGATTTAAGAGAAGCTTCAAATCATAATAGCCCTTAGCATTGGTTCAGAAAGAGTGTCATATTATGTCTCCTAGATTGGATGGCTTTGATCCTCATCACACTATTCAACTTTGTCCTCCTCATTGGATTATTTCCACTCGTGATAGAATTGTGAAGATTATATTTCAAAAAAATTTCATTTTTTTTCTTCTCACTTCTAATTCAACTCTTTATATGTCCTAAAATTGTACGAGCCTAATAGCTTCTACTCTTGTTGACAGTTTGGTGGCTTTGAACAATGGCTCCTTCGAAGAAGCGTGATTTTGGCCTTCCTTGTAATTTTGGCCTTCCATGATGTGAAAAAGAGGTTATGTTATGAATAATGGTCCAGATGATTTAGTTATTTCTTATTATGTTGAGTATGAGTAAATTTGGGCTTCCTTGGCTATGGTCACTATTTTTTACTAACTATTGTTTGATAGGGAGAGTCCTAATTTACCACCAACTGGAATTATTTGGTGGTATAATCCTATTCTCTCTTAGGGCCCATAGTCTTTCCTTAGTACTCCCCTACCATTTGTTAGCTTATATCACCTTCCTCAAGCTTACAAAGTAAGCTTTCTCACTATATCCTTCCAGGGGTGTAGGACACACCCATTCATTCTCTCTTTGCAAAACCACCCATCTTGTTTGGTTTAGCAATCTTTCTCCTTTTGGATAGGTAATGTCTTGGTTTCAGGCTTGTAGCCTTCTGGATCTTCTTCCAGTTCTCTGTAGATTCCTCCCTCTGCAAGTTATATCCTTCAAGTTACTGAACCTAGCTGGACTATCACCAAGCTCGCCTAGGGCCAGTTTGCAGGAATAGCTAATGCCATCTCCTGGGCTCTTACAAATAAAAACATACTATACATATTTGGCTCTGCTTGACAATCTCCAATGATCATGTGGAGTTTCAAGTCAGAGCCATATGATTATTGCAAACAAGGAACAAAAATTGAAATGGAAAGCTTTATTTACAGATCACGAGCTTATTCACGGGTTCAACTAGTAACTCACAGAACAAAGAAAAGAAACATTTACATTAACAACATACGTGAACTTAGAGATTTTAACACATTATTGCAATTCACAAATAGAAATTAGACTCTGATTGGAAACCAGAAAATGGAGTTCTCTATTGCTATTCAGAAAAACAAATGTGTTCTCTGAGGCAATCAACAATCAACGATCCATGATCAGCGATCAACCTCTTACAGATGCCCATTGGGTCTTTTTATACATTTCCTCCTCTGTTGTGAACTCCTCCTATTGGACGAGATAGATCTCATTACCAACGGTTTCCATTTGCAACTGTTTCCACAGGTTCCATCGGGTCATCGGTGTAACATCAAATTAGGGCTTCCAATGGTTGATGACAACACAAACACTGCTTTGCGTTTTCCATCGGGTCATTGGTGTAGCAACAAATCCTGACTTCTAATGGCAGATGATAACTTTTCGTGCTCCACACTTCTTATTAAGCATCGAGGTAACATGAAATAGATCCTCCTGATACCCAATGGCTCCACTCCATGCCTATGCTTTCTCATCGGGTCTTGGGGGTAACTTGAACCTACTCCCCCCCGATACCCGATAATAATACTCCTAGCACTGATGACTTATCGGGTCATCTGGGTAAGTGTGAACCACTCTTGCCGAAACCTGATACAACCACTCCATACTCTAGCGACCTCATTGGGGCAAGACTTGCCGATCGGGGTAGGTCTTGCTGATAAGAAAATTTAAAAAACTGCAATTAAACAACCATACAAATGGACTAGAGCCAGTCCTTATGTATTTACATGCCCACTGGAAGGTCTCACAAGCCAAAATTGGTAAGGGCATTTCAACCCTTAGGTGCTCCTGCACTATACTTCCCCTAAAACAAAGAATTCAAGTGACTATGATTGACAGCAAGGAAAGATCAATTCCCGACTTAACAAAGTCTGATTCAGGGACCTAGGTTTATGCATCCATTTGACCAAATCTTTCATGTAGACCTATTGTCTAGTCTTCTTGAGAATGCGGGAATCCAACACTTTCTCAGTCTGAGGCATGGAAGAAGAAAGTAATGGCAAGTCGGCAAGTGACTGTTGAACATCTGAAACTCACACATCCTCCTTGGGAAGTTGTCCCTTGTAGGAAACCAAATCTGCAACATTGAAGATGGGAGACAAAGCAATATCAGATTGCAAATCAATCTTATAGGCATTAGAGCCATACTTGGCTAAAACTTTACATGGGCCTATTCTCCTCATTTGTAGCTTGTTGGGAACCCCTTTCTGAAGTCGAGCCTTATTCAGATGTACCATCACCAAATCTCCAACTGAAAATTGCACATCTCTCCGTGTTGCATCAACTCTGGCTTTAACCTTTTGGGAAGAATCTTGGAGAGCTCGCCTGACTTGGTCATGAACCTCCTTTAAAGATTGAGAGACATCATCATCTTGACCACTTCTGTGCGACAGATTACCAAGATCTCGTAATTCCATAACACCTCGTGGGTGCATACCATACACTATCTCAAAGGGACTCTTCCCAATAGACTTGTTGACACTGTCATTGTAGGCAAACTCTATCTGGTGAAGAACCTGATCCCAACTCTGTCCATATTCTTATGTCAAGTACCTTAAAAGGTTTCCAAGTGTCCTGTTGACCACCTCTGTTTGACCATCCATTTGGGGATGATAGGCTGAACCAAAAGACAAGTTAGTTCCCAGTCTTTTCCAAAGAGTTTTCCAAAAATGTCCAAGGAATTAGACATCTTTATCTGAAACAATACTAACCGGCAAACCATGGATTCTTATAAGCTCTTTGAAAAACAAGTGTGCAATGTGACTAGCATCATGAGTAGTTTTACAAGGAACAAAATGTACCATCTTGCTGAATCTGTCAACAACAACAAAAATGCTATCAAAACAAAGCTTTGTTTTGGGTAAGCCAACCACAAAGTCCATACTTACACATTCCTATGGCCTTGTAGGAATAGGTAATGGCTGATAAAGACTAGCATTAGTAGTTGTACCTTTATCTTTCTGACAAACCATACACTTCTCAACATACCTTCTGATATCCCTCTACATTCTGGACCAATAGTAGAACCTTTGAACAAGTTCCAATGTCTTATTAAGGCCGAAATGACCACTCAAACATCCATTGTACTTTTCTTGGATATGATTTTCCCTCATCAATTATTTGGGAACACACAACTGTCCACCTTTAAACAACAAACCATTCTTCAAAGTAAAGTCAGCACATTCACTATGAAGTGATTCTGAAATTCTTGTCAAACCTTGTAAATGGCTCCAAAATCTTCATCATTGGGGTACAAATCCTTGAAGCAATCAACTCCAATACTCTGAATCTGCACTTCTTGCACTGCTAGTAGCCTCCTACTCAAAGCATATGCTACTTTATTACACTATCCTTTCTTATTCTTAATAGAAAAAGTATATGACTACAAATACTCAGCCCATTTAACATGCCTATGACTCAACTTATCTTGTGAATTTAGAAAAATTAAAGCTTGAGTATCTGTGTAAACAACAAACTCCTTAGGCAACAAGTAGTGCCTCCACTTCCTAAGAGCTTGGACAAGAGCATACAACTCGAGATCATAGGATGAATACTTCTTCCTAAAATCATTGAGCTTCTCACTAAAGAAAGCTACAGGTCTATTCTCTTGACTCAAAACAACACCAACTGCTATATTACTTGCATCACATTAAATTGTGAACAACTTATCAAAACTAGGAAGAATGAGTACTGGTTGTGTAGCTGCCTTTTGTTTTAAAAGTTCAAACCCTTTATTAGCTGCTTTGGTCCATTGAAACTTAGTCTTAACTCCTCCTTTGATGGTATCCAGCATGGGTGCACAAATCTCACTGAACCCTCTGATAAACTTCCTGTAGAATTGTGCCAAACCATGAAAACTTCTTACTTCACTTGCTGTCTTTGGTGTTGGCCAATTTGTGATGGCTTCCACCTTTGATGTGTCCATCTTAAAATATCCTCCTGAAACTACTAATCTGAGATAGTGTAAAGTGGAAAATCGCGAGCGAACCCTAAGTGTTCCCCCCACCACTCCGAGGAGAGGGGAAGGAGGTCACTTAGGGTTGACAGTTTTCACTTAGGGGAGACTTTACATTCAAAGAGGGGTTGAAACCCACAAGATCCAATCCCACACAATGCAAGATTGGATTCTAAATGAGTTTCAAGGGTTAAGACAGCAAGGCTACCCTCTTTTGTAAAGAATGTGGATAGAAGGATTATGCTAGGAATGCATGTAAAGTAAGAAAGATTCACTTATAAACTGAGATAGGGATATAGGATGAAGCTGCGGACCTGGAATTAGCAGTAAAATGTCGAGATGATGTTGTCCTGTAAATTTGAGCGAAAGTTGACGGGACGATGGCGCCCGACGTGCACACGGTCCTCCGAAAAATCCGTGAAACGAAGGGGGATCTGTTCGTCTCTGCACAAGGATTCCAGATCTTCAATTACAGCCGCGTACCTGCAACCTACACACAGAAAAGTGAAGATGATTGGGGGGTTAGGGATTAGGGGTTTGCCCTTAGGTCAAACCCCGGTTTTGGAATTAACCAAGAAATGAGAAATGCTGTAAATGTAAATGATTGTAATGTAAAACAAGTACTAGTACCTTGTTGTAAGAATGTTTGTATTCTTACATGCAAAGGTGTAATTGTTGTTGTATGTTGTATGTTGTATGTTGTATGTTGTATGTGATCTCCTCTTCAATGGTTGAATCCTTTCTCTTGAATGCAACACTTAGCCTTGAATGGAGACTTAGAATGATCAATTGCTTGAAGGAATGCTTGAATGCTTGAATGTTTGAATGCTTGAATATCGTTTCCGCCTTTTTTTTCCATCTTCTCAAATGGGAGAGGAAATGTAGTTTATATACTTGTCAATTAGGGTTGATAGACTGATTTTTCCGACCTTAGGCCGACCAGGAAAGATTATTTTCCAATTTGCAAACATAAAGACCCGAGGCCCCAAAAGAGACTGGGCCCAAAATAGGGCCAGGGACCAGGGCGCTGGGCGCCATGGTCCTGGGGGACCAAGGTGCTGGGCACCCTAGTCCTGAAGGACCAGGGCGCTGGGCACCATGGTCCCACCTCCAGGGACAGCAGGGTGCAAGGAGGATCAGGCCAAGGTGCTGAAAAATGCAGTTTTTGATGTCATGGACAAGTTTCGGGGTCTCCATTCAGGTTTAGTGTTGCATCGCCATTGTGAAGACCCAAATGCGGTCGAAATTGCAAGTGTCGCAATTTTAGGACGCTACATTTAGCCCCCACTTTAGCGGGAGTATAAGCGTACGCTCATACTTCCGGTAAAGTACAAGGAAACAACATTGAAAGACTTTCACCACGTCAAGGAGGCAAGATACACCAAGCCCCCAGTGGACTAAGGATCTTACGACTTCAATTGACAAAGTAAAAGGGAAGATCACGAGGGGGAACCATGACTATCAGTAGTAAGGTTCCCTCACTATGAGTCATGCAAGAGAAATACCAAAAATTTTCAAGGCAAAGCTAAGTTCGCCAAGAAATTTTTAAGTATCCTGAAGGGATAGATGGGGTGTATGCCCCCCTACATTAAAGCGATCGCACACGCCTCAACGGGGGTGATTTCTTTAAGGTAGTGATACACATAAGAAATGAGAAGGGAAAGGAGCACGTTATCACAAGGATTTAGCCCCCAAGTGTGAGATAAGCCCAAGGATAATAGATACAAAACACAAAGCACAAGGTGACTTTGCTTTCCTCAGGGTCAGTATGCTGTATGATAATTCATGTATATCATATGTATGTATGCATAATTGTTCTTCATTCCCCAATCAAGGAAGGTCAGCTAGAAGAAGGGAACACATGTGTCTTTTGAGTCAACATGAGAGAGACCAAAAGAGATCTCAATGCTTTGCATCGTCCTCAAGTAGACAACACTAAGGACAACAAATAGAAGAATGAGAATAACACATAGAAGAAGTAACAAAAGAGAGGAGGAGAGAGTCTGCTATGCTAATGAAACTAGTCTAGCACGTCATCTACCCCCCGATCTTGCTGATCAATGTTTCGGGAAGGCAGGGAACACGCTAGAGGAGGAACATTCAACACAGCAGATGGAGCTATCACAAGATCCAAAAAAGGGCTATGTTCATGTTCCAAGCCACATTGTTCTTGTCTAGGAGCTAGGATAAGTGCTTTAGAAAATTCGTTAGATAAATGGTTATCAATATCAACAAGTTCATATTCACTATCAGAAGCAAGAGAAGTAACATTTTCATCATGAATAACATTTTCATCTATATCATCATCAAGATTTATAAAAATAGGATCTTTAACTCGCACAGGATCAAGACCATCATGCATCTTATGTTTAGGAGATTTTGGAGAAAATGGAATAATGCTTGTTGAAGGTGTTTTTGGGGATTGCAAAGTTTGAGAAATAGCTGCCTGAGCCCTAAGACGACGCTTTCGTCGGCGTTCACGTGCAGAACGGTTTCGTCTAGTCTTAGTAGGAAGTTGAGAAGATTGAGGAGGAGGAATGTTCTCATCCTTATCCCTTGGGTGTTTAGGTTGTGGTCTCTTAGACTGGATAATAGGAGAAGAGGAAGGTCTCTTCTCTCTATAAAAAGAAGGAGGAGGAACTGCTCCGTATAAAGGAGGAATATTTGGTTTAGGAAGGAGACCAAGTCCATCATGACGATGAGGTATAGGTCTACTTTTAGGAAGTTTATTAGGTGTAGAAATAGTCACATCCATAGGAATGGGTTGGGAATCTTCTTGAGGAAAGACATTAGTTTTATCTTTCAAAGGAAGAACGATAGGAATATCAAGTTTGGGTGTTCTAGGTTCACTTATAGATAGGATCATATCTGTTTTCCACTTTTGATAAGATTTGAAAAGATGATCACTTCGCGGTGGAAGAGATTGGAATTGTTTAGGCCAAAAATAATCAATAGGAACGCTAGAAGTTCTTTCAGCTGGTTTAAAGAGACTATGATTGACAGTAACAACTTCACCATTATGGGGAAATTTCAAACACTTGTGAATAGGAGAAGCAATAGCTTTCATGGAAGATAGCCAAGGATAGCCTAGCTTCACACGAAATTGTTCAGACGATGGAATAATAGCAAAGTTCACATCAAGGGATTTGTTATGGACCTCAATAGGTAATGTAATAGAACCAATTGCAGGAGAAGAAAATGCATCAAATAATTTCACAACCACATCTGTTTTGTCATAGATCACTTGATTTAATTGCAAAGTAAAAAGAAATTCTTCAGTAATAACATTAACCATGCACGAAGGATCAATAAGCACTCCACGGCAAGGTGTATTCTTGACTTTTGCAACTATGTATAAAGGACCATCAGGTGCCCTGATAGTTTCATTAGAATCAAATGTGATGGAAGGTTCTTTAGGGTTTTCTTGCTGCTCTACAAAGTTAATCACATTCGGAGCCATAGACACAAGACCATCAGATGAGAAAGAGGAATCATTAGTCTCAATCACATTAGAGGTATGAGAAGGTAATGGATCAGTAAAAATCTTAAGATTTTGGTTAGGAGGAGCTACAGATGTGTTGCCTTTATCATTCACTCCCGAAACAGAGATAGTATTATTATCAATCAAATCTTGAATTTTACCCTTTAAAGCAAAACATTTTTCAGTATCATGCCCAGGTTGACGATGAAATTAACAAAAAGATTTGTTATAAAAATAGGGTGAATTAATCTTTGCAGGATCTATTTGCCTTATAGGAGGAAGAGTAAGCACATTTTGTTCCAATAACTTATTCATAATACTATGCAATGATTCATTCAAAGGAGTAAACTTTCTTTCTTTCTTGAAAAACTTAGAAATAGGAGGCACACCTGATGTTGCATTCACATTGTTGTTGATGATGTTTTCATTGAATTTAACGGACTCTCTGTTCGGTTTAAACTTCCCAAATGGTTGTTGACTACTATCACCCTTATCACTCGGAGCCATAGGATGTGATTGTTCCATTTGACTCACAGTCAGTTGATAATTGTGAAGAGTTGCACACAACTGTTGGAAAGAAGCAAACTCAGAAAACAGAAGTTTATCTCGAATATCTTTTTGTAAATTAGAAATAAAGATTCTTTGAATATCATTGTCAGGCACTGGAAAAGAAATTTGAGCATACAAATTCTTATATCTACCAATGAAATCAGTCATTTTTTCTTTAACACCTTGTTTACAATGCATTAAATCAATCAAAGTAACTTTAGGACTTATATTGTTTTGAAATTGTTGAATGAAAGCATTTGCAAGTTGTTCGAAAGAAGTAATAGAATAAGAAGGCAACGAGCAATACCATTGTAGGGCTTTATCTCTTAATGTTCTAGTAAACAGTTTTGCAAGCAACCTTTGGTCATAAGCAAAATCGGTACATATTGTTTGAAAAGTCTTAACATGTGTTAGAGGATCACGTTTACCATTATAAAGCTCCAAATGTGGGATTTCAACATGTTTAGGAGGGATAGCTCAAACAATGTCAAGAGAAAGTGGGCTCGCAACATCAAATGTGGGCACACTAAACTTAGATTGATTCATAGAGGCAATTTGTTGCTGTAAAGAAGAGACAGTTTGTGCAAGATTGTTAATGGTCGCTTCAGTCAAAGAGTTCATATTAGACGTGTTAGATTGAGATGGAGGTGTTATGTCATTGAAAGAAGGTAGAGAGTAAGGTGGCGGGACACTATGATAGTTAGTCATAGGAGAGGATTGGAAAGGAGGAACACTACAAGGAGGAATCGAATGGTTGAATGAATTTCCCACTTGTGTCATGTTCATTTGTGGAGATGTAATAGGAACACTCATTGAAGGAATGAATGAAGAAGTCGGATTAAATGAAGGCAGAGGGTTAATTGTAGAAGAAGGATTTCCCCCATGACTGGTGATCATAGGCGGAATGTCTTGTATTGAAGTAGTCATTATGTTTGATGTAAAGGTAGGTATGCTAGCAATAGAAGTTGTCAAAGGAATAGAATGATTGACTTGAGTAGGAGGTTGTGTATAACCTAAAGTTTTGGCACAACTCTTCATAGGAATCACATTCGAATCCACAATGTGTGCAATACCATGCAAAGTATCAATTCCATTCTTATCACTTTGAACCATACATTTTAGACCCTCAATTAACGGAAGAGCTTGACTATCGGGGTATTCTTGAGACATCCATTATCGAAAATCATCAAATTGGTTATCCAATTTCAAAAGTTGTTCTTCAGAAACCTCATGGAGAGCTTCTTCATCATTAAGAGGATTAGAGGAATTACCCATGTCCTCGTTAAAAAGGCTATTCAAATTAGGTTCCATCTCCTCAGTAATTAAACCTTGGAAAGACTTAATTCTAAGGCTTCGTCTAACGGGAATAGTGTAAGTAGGGCTTATTGTTGTAAAACTCATGCATTAGAGAGAGAGAGAAGATTTTGAATTTAGAGGTAGCAAATTTCAATAAAATCAGCCAATCTCCTAGATTTAGGCTGTTAAATGCAATCACGACAATCTCTCGAAATTTCGGAAAAAATGTCAGGGACCGTGGCGCTCGGAGTGCACACGGTCCTCGCAACTTTTTTCGAAATTTGCAGGGATGAAATTTATGATGATTTTAAAGCTAATCTGAAAAAATTGAGTGATTTTACGATCTGTAGATAGGCCAAATTAAAGTTGCAATCTCAAAATTGAACCCTACCAAGATTGTCGAAAAATGCAAAATTTGAATTTTGAAAAAGAGAGGGAAACCGAAATTTTGAATTTTATGATTTTAGAGGGAATACTAAGAGCAATGCAAGTTTTGAAATTTGAAAGTTGACTCAATTTCACGCAAAATTCAATTTTGAAAGTGGAAATCAAAGTTGGTGTAATTAAACACTTAATTTCAAAAGTCACAAATTGCAAGAATTTGAATAAAGCACTGAAATTTCGAATGGATGCCAACACACTTTTCAGATTTAGGACAATAAGAACACAATTTTGCCACAAAATTTCAATTTCAACAATTTTTGAATGATTAGGAGCCTTAATCCAAGCAATCACTAGATCAACTTTGACCTTAATTTTGAAAGGGTTAGAATTGATAAAATCAGCCAAAATTCTGGATTTTAGCAGAAAAATACAGTAAGATCTAACTCCCGAAATTTCGAAAAAAATGTTGGGGACGATGGCGCTCGGGGTGCACACGGTCCTCGCAACTTTTTTCCAAATTTTCAGGGATGAAAGATATTATGATTTTGTTGCGGAATCCAAAGTTACAGCTGATTTGGAGATGTTTTGATCAGTGAAATTGTCAGTCAAAGGTTGAATCAAGAGGGTTTTAAAAATTAGGGTTTTGACACTTAACCACTTAATTTTCAGAATTAAAGGACAAATATGAATTGACAATTTGTAATAGAAGGGTAGATCTGAAACAAGCATTAACAATTAAACATTTCACAAGCTTAATTACTGAAAATAAAATTTAGGGTTTTTATGCAATTAACCTCTAAAATTTGCAAAAGATCAAACATGGAAATGTAATTAAGGCATCCAATTTTCAGATCTAGTCATGAATAATCAGAAAGGATGTTCACATCGGGTTCACCAAAATGTAAAGCGGAAAATCGCGAGCGAACCCTAAGTGTTCCTCCCACCACTCCGAGGAGAGGGGAAGGAGGTCACTTAGGGTTGACGGTTTTCACTTAGGGGAGACTTTACATTCAAAAGAGGGGTTGAAACCCACAAGATCCAATCCCACACAATGCAAGATTGGATTCTAAATGAGTTTCAAGGGTTAAGACAGCAAGGCTACCCTCTTTTGTAAAGAATGTGGATAGAAGGATTAAGCTAGGAATGCATGTAAAGTAAGAAAGATTCACTTATAAACTGAGATAGGGATATAAGATGAAGCTACGGACCTGGAATTAGCAGTAAAATGTCGAGACGACGCTGTCTTGCAAATTTGAGTGAAAGTTGACGGGACGATGGCGCCCGGCATGCACACGGTCCTCCGAAAAATCCGCGAAACGAAGGGGGATCTGTTCGTCTCTGCACAAGGATTCCAGATCTTCAATTACAGCCGCGTACCTGCAACCTACACACAGAAAAGCGAAGACGATTGGGGGGTTAGGGATTAGGGGTTTGCCCTTAGGTCAAACCCCGGTTTTGGAATTAACCAAGAAATGAGAAATGCTGTAAATGTAAATGATTGTAATGTAAAACAAGTACTAGTACCTTGTTGTAAGAATGTTTGTATTCTTACATGCGAAGGTGTAATTGTTGTTGTATGTTGTATGTTTTATGTGATCTCCTCTTCAATGGTTGAATCCTTTGTCTTGAATGCAACACTTAGCCTTGAATGGAGACTTAGAATGATCAATTGCTTGAAGGAATGCTTGAATGCTTGAATGCTTGAATGTTTGAATGCTTGAATATCGTTTCCGCCTTTTTTTTCCATCTTCTCAAATGGGAGAGGAAATGTAGTTTATATACTTGTCAATTAGGGTTGATAGACTGATTTTTCTGACCTTAGGCCGACCAGGAAAGATTACTTTCCAATTTGCAAACATAAAGACCCGAGGCCCCAAAAGAGACCGGGCCCAAAATAGGGCCAAGGACCAGGGCGCTGGGCGCCATGGTCCCACCTCCAGGGACAGCAGGGTGCAAGGAGGATCAGGCCAGGGTGCTGAAAAATGTAGTTTTTGATGTCATGGACAAGTTTCGGGGTCTCCATTCAGGTTCAGTGTTGCATCGCCATTGTGAAGACCCAAATGCGGTTGAAATTGCAATTGTCGCAATTTTAGGACGCTACAGATAGACAAGTTCTTGCTTCATAAACTCACACTTCTCGAAGTTTATTGTTAGTAGATCATCATACAATTTTTGCAATACAATACTAAGATGCTCTAGATGTTCCTCTTTTTTTCTACTAAAAATCAAGATATCATCTAAGTATACTACAATAAATTTACCAATAAAATCTTTAAGCACTTCATTCACGAGTCTCATGAATGTATTGGGAGCATTACTAAGACCGAATGACATAACAAGCCACTCATAAAGTCTTTCATTGGTTTTGAAGGTTGTTTTCCATTCATCACCTTCCTTTATCCCGATCTAGTGGTATCCACTCTTGAGATCAATCTTATTGAAGTGCTTTGCACCTCCCAAACAATCCATCAAGTCTTCAATTCTTGGGATAGGAAATTTGTACTTGATAGTGATTCTATTTATGGCTCTTGAATTTGTGCATAGCCTCCATGTTCCTCCTTTCTTGGGTGCTAACACTGTAGGTATGACACAAGGACTTGTGCTCTTCTTATCAACCCTTGGTCCAACAATTCTTGGACTTGTCTAGTCACTTCCTTGTTTTGTCCAGGAGTCATCTTATAGGTTGCTTTGTTAGGTAATGATGCTCTTGGAATGAAATCAATCTAATGGCTTATGGCTCTAATAGGTGGTAGGGTTGCTGGTGCTCCATCACTTATGATCACTTTGAAGCTGTCCAGTATCTGCTGCACTTCATGAGGTATTTGAACCTTCTTTTCTTGCTTCACTTTCTTTGGTTTCACTATGAGAGCAAACCCTACTCCTCCTTCTTCAAGAGTGTGTATGAACTCTTTTTCACTCACCAATAACATATTTGGACCTTTAGTTTTGCTGCTCTCTCCTTCATCACTTAGGGATTGAATATGGTATGTAACTCCATCCTTTTGAAAAGAATAAGAGTTCTTCTCTCCATTGTGAATGGCCTTTCTGTCAAACTACCATGGTCTACCAAGAAGTAGATGGCAAGCATCCATAGGCAGGATGTCACACAAGAATTTATCTTTATAACTAGCTATGTTGAACTCAACCCATGTTTGTTCATTTACTACCACATGCTGCTCCTTGTTGAGCCAAGTTCCCCTATATGGATTACTATGTGGGATTCTTTCCAATTTCAGTTTATTTTTTGCTTCCTCTGACACAATGTTGTCAGTAGACCCCGAGTCTATCACCACTCTACAAACCTTACCAAGGACCTTGTATTTGATTCTAAACAAAGATCTTCTTTGAGTTTGTTCTTCTTTGATTGGCTCCTTAATCAAGGCTCTTCTCATCATTAAATTTTCTCCATCTTCAGGAGCTAAGCTCACACCTTGTGTCTCACTGCTTTTTGCATCTTCTTGCGCATATGTCACTCTTCTTTCACTTCCTTGAGATGAAGAGGATTTCTCTAGACATCTATAGGTAGAGTGACCCAACTTTTGGCAATTGTAGTTCACTTCATGGTGGAGAAGTAGGACCCTCTTCCCGGTCCACTAGATCTACCTCTTCCTGGGTTGCTAGATGATCCCCTTCCTCTATAGCTGTTGTTTCTATGCGAATCCTCACTTTTCTCTATAAGTTTGGACTCTCCTTGGGACCTTTGATATGCTCCTCTTCCACCGAAACTTCCTCTTTGGCCTCTACCATCTTTTCCTCTGCCTCTTCCTCTTTTGCTTTGTTCTTGCTTCTTTTTACTCTTTTCCTCCACCTTCAGTGCCAATTGATAGCACTTATGCATGGTGTTAGGACATAACAAGCTTAATTCCTCTTGAATATTTCATCTCAATCCATTTAAGTATCTGGCTACCTTGATGCTCTCATCCTCTACCACCTTGGATCTCAAACATAACTTCTGAAATTCCTCAGTATAGCTACTCACATCCAAGTCTCTTTGCCTCAAGTTTTGTCTCCTCTTATACAACTGGATTTCATAATCTTCAGGGATGTAGGCCTCTTTCACCTTGGCTAAGATGCCCTTCCAAGTGGCTATGGGGTTCTTGCCCTCTTTTTTCCTCTCTTCTTGGATAAAATTCCACCAAGTCAATGCTGCCCCTCTCAATATAGACTTGGCCACCTTCACCTTTTGTGCCTCACTGATTCCATCACACTCAAAGTGATTCTCCAATCCCTCTATCCATTCCAATACTACCTCTAGCTCCATTTTTCCACAAAAAAGTGGCACTCCTAAATATTTTCCTCCTAAGGCTTTAATTTCTTTAAGGAAAGGTTCTTCAGGTAGAATAGGGTCTGGTTTAGGAGTCCTATCCTCTTCTACAACTTTTTTGTCTATCCCCTCATTGACCTTGATTGTCACTTTCTCAGTTTTGTCTTCAACTACGTCTAGTTTGCTCTCCAGTTGTAGTAATCTTTCTCTAAGGAGCCTATTTTCTTCTTCGTGGTCTTCCACCTTCTTGGCTAACTTTGCATTGGTCACCATTCTGAGACTATTTTATCCTACTGATTCAGTGCCTGACATCAACTAGTTTCTTCCCAAATCTTAACTTGCTCTGATACCACTTTGATAGGGAGAGTCCTAATTTACCACCAACTAGAATTCTTTGGTGGTATAATCATATTCTCTCTTAGGGCCAATAGTCTTTCCTCAGTACTCCCCTACCATTTGTTAGCTTATCTCACCTTCCTCATGCTCACAAAGTAAGCTTGCTCACTATATCATTGCAGGGGTGTAGGGCACACACATTCGTTCTCTCTTTACAGAACCACCCATCTTGTTTGGTTTAGCGAGATTTCTCCTTTTGGATACATAATGTCTTGGTTTCAAGCTTGTAGCCTTCTGGATCTTCTTCCAGTTCTCAATAGATTCCTTCCCCTACAAGTTATATCCTTCAAGTTACTGACACCTAGTCAGACTATCGCCAAGCTCGCAGACAGTTTGCAAGATTAGATAATGCCATCTTCTGGGCTCTTACAAATAAAAACCTACTCTACATATTTGGATCTGCTTGACAATCTCCAATGATCATGTGGAGTTTCAAGTCAAAGCCATATAATTATTGCAAACAGGGAACAAAAACTGAAATGGAAAGCTTTATTTATAGATTCTGAGCTTATTCACGGGTTCAACTAGTAACTCACAGAACAGAGAAAATAAGCATTTACATTAACAACATATGTGAATTTTTTAGATTTTAACACATTATTGCAATTCATGAACAAAAATTAGACTCTGATTGGAAACTAGAAAATGGACTTCTCTATTGCTATTCAGAAAAACAAATGTGTTCTCCATGGCAATCAACAATCAACCTCTTATAGATGCCCGTTGGGTATTTTTATACATTTCCTCCTATGTTGTGAACTCCTCCTATTAGACGAGATATATCTCATTAGCAATAGTTTCCATTTGCAACTGTTTCCACAGGTTCCATTAGGTGATCAATGTAACATCAAAATGGGGCTTCCGATGGCCGATGACAACACACACCACTTCGCGTTTTCCATCGGGTCATCGGTGTAACAACAAATCCTAACTTCCGATGGCCGATGATAACTTTTCGCGCTCAGCACTTCTTATCGGGCATCAGGGTAACATGAAATAGCTCCTCTCGATACCCGATGGCTCCACTCCATGCCTATGCTTTCTCATTAGGTCGTCAGGGTAACTTGAACCTACTCCCCCCTGATACCCGATAACAATACTCTGGGCACTGATGACTTATTGGGTCATTGAGGTAAGTGTGAACCACTCCTGCCGATACCCGATTCAACCACTCCATACTTTGGTGACCTCATCGGGGCAAGACTTGTCGATCGGGGTAGGTCTTGCCGATAAGAAAATTTAAAAAAACTGCAATTAAACAACCATACAAATGGACTAGAGCCAGTCCTTATGTATTTACATGACCACTGGAAGGTCTCACAAGCCAAAATTGGTTAAGGGCATTTCAATCCTTAGGTGCTCCTACACCATTGTCATTTAGTGTGATTTGAGCATGGAGTTCAAGTAATCATGAGGGTGGAAACTATTGGAAATGTGCCTCGAATTAACTTGACTTGTTTTCAGGCTGATTGGAGTAACCTACCCCGATGAAAAAGCTGGAGAACATTTCTATTATTGTGACTCTTGCTGATGTATCCTTCTTCATCAGGTTTCAGAGAAGCAATGTTCATGTTAAGTTGATGGGTTGATGGAACCTCCTTCTTGTTGATTGCCTATCGGGTGAGCTTGGTTAGTGTTACATCGATGACCTGGTGAAGTCTTCCTCTGTGATCGAGATGTCATCCGCTATCGGAGGAGTTTGTTGAATGCTATGCCGACTACCCGATGGAGTCACTGTGGTATCATCAGAGATCGGGGTGACATGGTTGGTTGCTACATCGATACCCGATGAGTCCGCCTTTGATGTTATTGGGGATCAGGGTAGCCAGTTTGGTTGTCTTGTCGATGACCCAATGGAGTCGCCTTCGGTGACGGAGGTATCATCAAAGATCGGGAGAACCTTTTGGGTGCTATGTCGATGGACCAATGAGTCTGGCTTCGTTGGTATCAGAGATCGAGGTAACTTGGAAGTGGTCTCGCTGATGGTTTGATGCTATGTCGATGAGTTGGGTGGGCCATGGGATCAAACCAGTTAGAGGTAAAAGAGTAACTGCATGTTTACGTCTAGATAATAATAATTAAAAAAAATAAAAAAATTTCCATTGGAATTACGACGGAGACTAAACTTTCCACCGACGATGGAATTGTCGGACCAACAATGTTCTCGTCGATGCAAAGTTTCTAGAATCCGTCGAAATTCCAACTCAAACTACACAAACATGCGACGAGGATGTTGTATGTCTGACGACACTTGCTTGTCAGATAGTTGTCAATGCATATTAATGGACCGATGACAAAACCGTCGGACAAACAACATTCCCGTCGGTGCAAAGTTTCAGACTTCTGTCGATATTCTGACACAATCTAAACAAACATCCGATGACTTTTTTGACTGGAAGAGCGATCATGCCTGTCATCGGCAGAGTCCATGGGGTCGTCATAATTTTGACGCTCAGAGGAATTGTTGAAAACTCTGACAATGAGTTTTCGACGGCTACTTTTGTTGGCAGTCCAACGAAATGTAGTCGCAATTCTGACAATCAACCGTCAGAAATTAGCCCCGAATGTACTAGTGGATCTTGCACAAAGTAGAATTAAATTGTAAATTCAAATTCCAAATTTATCAATATTTTAGCATGTGTGTGTCAGTAGAAAAAGAGAGCCCATTCAACATCTCATTCGTGCATTATTTGTGGGAGTAGACCCACATGACTGAGGATGTGGCACTGACAGAGGAGTTGATGGACATGTTGTTTGGCCATCAGCCGTAGACACGGGTGTGTTGATTTGAATTCATAGCATTTTATTTATCAGTCACTTTAAATTTGTAATTACATAAATGAATTTTCATTTATACATCGATTTAAATTGATACTAATAATATGCATTTTAGGATGCAATAGCAGTATCCCATACTCCTCCCATAGTTACTACAGCTGCAACTTCGAAGGCTGAGGTATAAATCTTGTAATATGTTAAAATAGAATACTACACTTTGAATTCAAAAAAATTACAAGATATACTAACTATCTTTAATTTGCTTGGTCCAATTTTTGGTTTGTAGGTGTTGACAGGGGACCAAATGTCCCAGATTCATGACATCACGCTCTTAGCAATCGAATTTGGCCTATAAGGCTATACAGTATCATATTTTGTACACCCTTTTTTATGTATTGTTTTTATGGAATATGCAAGTCATTTTATTTAAGAATTTTAAAATTATGTTTAATATATTATCTGTACTAATATCTCATGTTAATTTTGTTTTTTAAGGGTACCCCCTCTGCGTCTAGGCCTCGTCCTAAGAAAAAGAATTCCTCGAAGACGCCAAAATGTGGGAAGAAGGTAATTGAACATATTTTTAGTTCTACAATTGTTTTCAAATGTTGAAATTGTCTTAGTTGGGATTTGTAGATTGATTAGTGTTTTTTGTCTATTAAACATGTACAATGACCATTGAGCTATGTGGATTTGTTGAATGCACTTGATTCGCCCGATGATCGAGAGAGGGCGGAGGTATGTATCTCTACTTTATTTTCTTGATTTCATGATTATATGCACGTGTACATGTGAACTTTTGATAAATTATAATCTTATAATTTTTTCATACAGGAAATATCCATAGCTACTTCATCAATGGCAAGCCCATCTCCGTGCATTGGAGAAGCATCTCAGGATCCGGTACACTTTTGTTTGATATATTACATTAATTATTTTTAACCTACATTACTTATCATTATATTAATTATATTTAATCTTTGATCATTTTTTGTATAGGTAATAGTGATAGTTTCTCCATCGATGGTGAGCCATCCTCAGTCCATTGGAGAAGCATCTCAGGCATCGGTACGCCAATTTTCTCTATATTATAACTTTTAAGTGTTTTTGATGTATTTATGTTAGTACATTGTATTAATTGTACATTTAATCTACAATAGCCCCCTTTGTGGTTCGGCCATAACATGGATCCTTTTAAGTTTGTCTTCCAGAAAACTCCTAAGACTGACAAGGAGAGGAGAGCGAAGACATTAAAGTCGAGATCAGCCGATGAGGTAATCTATATTTTAATTGCAAAGAAATTATATTTAAATGCATAGTTATGTTGTTAATTGTGAACTATTTTCTACAAAAGAATTCTAATTTGGCTTTTGAATTGTGGTTTTGCAGCCATCTACAGAGTTGTGTACTGCATCGAAGAGGCTTAATTTTGATGATCCACCACAAGTTTAGGATCATATAGTGTTAGTTGTGGTCATAGAATGACCAATACATGTAGATATATTCTACATTTTTATTGTATATCTATTTGGACACGACATATGCCACATTTTTGTAATACTTTTATTGACTTGGCAGACATACCTTTTTTTGATATATATATATATATATATATATATATATATATAAATGTTGATATTTGATCCAATAAATATGTACTATTGTGTATTCATTGTATTTCGTGGCTGCCCTTTTATAAAGTTAATTGATCATTTGCCTATGTAATCAACAATATGAATATAAACAACAAAAAATTATGATATAAAACATTGCAATCATGGAGTATGATTTGATAAAATTTCTAAAATGTTGAATTAACCCTACAAAACTCCTTGTATTCGGTTCATTATTGTGTATTCACTGTATTTGGTGGCTGCCCTTTTATAAATTTAAATGACTATTTGTCTATGTAATCAACAATATGAATATAAACAACAATCACGTGAGGCTCCTCTATAATGGCCTATCTCGGTTTCTGATGACTCGGAGTCATTTTCAATTGTTAGCATTTTTTTCGCCTGCTGCAAAAACTGTTAGTTGCATGTAATGCAAAGTTGCACGATAGGCTAGAATTGATTTAGTTCATCATGTGCACAAACCGACGTCACAAGCGCGTCTGAGTGGGTAGTTTTATGCTAGGCATGCTCCTGTTGTATATCCCAAAGCGTCGGAATGTCGAGATCCATACCCTACCAACGCGATCTCTCAAGTGCCCTGAGTCCAAAAAAAATTCAACTTTGACGGACTGTTTCTTCCAATCCATGACACATATGATTGATCTGTTTCAACATGTGGGGTTGTCTGAGGTTCGTCTACAATGGCCTATCTCAGATTCTGACCACTTGGAGCCATTTTCAATTGGTAGCATTTTTTCTCCTGCTGCAAAAACCATCAGTTGCATGCAATGCAAAGTGGCAAGATAGGTTATAACTAATTCCATTTATCCTATGAACAAATTGACATTACGAGCACGTTCGGTTGGGAAAATTTACACTAGGCATTCTCCTCTTGTGCATCCCAAAACATTGGAACGTTGAGAGGCACGATCTCTCAAGTGCCTTGAGTCCAAAAAAATATCAAAATTTGATGGACTGTTTCTTCCAATCCAGGATACCTATGATTGATCCATTTGAACCTATAGGGTTGAGTGAGGCTCCTCTACAATGGCCTATCTTAGTTTCTGATGACTCAAAGCCGTTTACAATTGGTAGCATTTTTCGTCTGCTACAAAAATCATCAGTTGCATGCAATGCAAAGTTGCAAGATATGCTAGAATTGATTATGTTTCTCCTGTGCACAAACTGACATCACGAGTGTGTCCGGGTGGGAAGTTTTATGCTAGGTATGCTCCTCTTGTGCATCCCAAAGCACCAAAACGTTGAGAGCCATACCCTACCAGTGCAATCTCTCAAGTGCCCTGACTCCAAAAAAATGTCAAACTTTGACGGACCATTTCTTCCAATCCAGGACACTATTATTGATCTGTTTGAACTTGTGGGGTCACATGAGGCTCCTCTATAATGGCCTATCTTGGTTTATGACGACTCGAAGCCATTTTCAATTGGTAGCATTTTTTTGCCTGCTGCAAAAACCGTTAGTTGCTTGCAATGCAAAGTTGCAAGATAAGATAGAATTGATTTAGTTTCTCATATGCACAAACCAACGTCATGAGCACATTTGAGTGGGAAGGTTTACACTATTCATTCTCCTCTCATGTAACCCATAGTGTCGGAATGTCAAAATCCATACCCTGCCAATGCGATCTCTCAAGTGCCCCAAGTCCAAAAAAATGTCAAACTTCGATGGACTATTTCTTCCAATCCAGAATACATATGATCGATCTATTTGAATCTGTGGGGTTGCGTGAAACTCCTTTACAATGTCCTATCTTGGTTTCTGATGAATCAAAGGCATTTTTAATTTGTAGCATTTTTTGCCTATTGCAAAATTCATCAGTTGCATGCAATGCAAAGTTGCAAGATAGGCTATAATTGATTATGTTTCTCCTGTGTACAAATCGATGTCACGAACGCGTTCGAGTGGGTAGGTCTATGATAGGCATGGTCCTCTCGTGCATCCCAAAGCACCGAAATGTCGAGAGTCATACCCTGCTAGCGCGATGTAGAAGTTGCTTGACACCTTTTTTGACAACTTTCTTGACAATAATGACAATTTTTGCTCAAATTGTATCTAGAATCAATCTATGACTCCTATGACCCAATAATGACTCAGATAATTCTCCATTATTATACAAGAATCAATAATTCTCATGATTGACCTTATCAATAATGGTCATGATTAACCTTATCACATCACATAAACTCAAAACATAGTCACAAAACATAAACACAAAACATAAACACAAAAAATAATCACAAGACATTGTCACATATTATTCAAAAATTTGCCTCTAAATATGGTCAAATCAGCTCTTGGCTATTTGAATATACAAAAAATGTCTTAAAAATCATCTCATGGACTTTATACAAAGTTTGGCATTACAATATGTGCGATTCAACTCATCGCCATTTTAATATACAAAATTTGGCATCTAAATATACAAAATTTGGCATCTAAATATGTACAAATCAGCTCATTACCATTTAAATATAGAAAATTATGTCTCTAAACATGTAAAAATCAGCTCATGGGCATTTATATATACAAAAAACAAATATAGAACAATTCATCGATGATATATACAAAATTCTCAAAATCATTCTACTTTGACCCGTAGAATCAATCAAGTGAGCCTTCGGGATCGATTGTGACCCGTATTGTGTCAAGTATTGCCGGGTGGTCAGATTCACAAACTTTCCATAAAATCTTGTTATGAGCTCTACCACAATACCTCATCAAATGAATATTTGTTGCAACAACAAGGTTAGAGGAATGAAAAATATGTCTATGTGTTTCAAAGTCCTCGAACAACCAAACATCATAATTCTTGAGGGGGTATCTCCTAAGCCATGTTTCTGTTAGGACAACAGACCCTATTGGGTACTCAATACCCTCTCTGATCAATGATTGTAGTTATCAATTTTCTTTTAGGATCAACACAGCGACACAAAAAGTAATATGTTCCTTTTTTTATTGTTCTCTACTGCAACAATAGCATAAACATGACCTGCATTTTATAAAGTGATTACTAATACCAAAACTAAAGTGTGATGTATAACAAAATTAACCAAAAGGAATTCTTGCAAAAAGCCTAACTCAAAAAATCACCTGAATCCACTAGGTCGGATACATGGTCAAAATCCACTAATGTCTCCATCTGGCTCAATTGTAGTGCTTTGGGAATTTGATATATATCAATGGGAACCAATGGTCTACAAGACCATTTATCAACCCACTCTTGTGATTCACATTCCTCCCATATAAAATACATGCATGAAGAGAGAGAATACCATTTGTCTCGTATAAATTATGTGTGAACTTGCATTTGAACTCATAAATGAGTGCATGCCACTCGACCCGCAACTGTACAACAATCTAGATAGTTTTCAATGTTAGATTCAATGATCAACCAAAAATATCTACGAACCATTGATGTACTTGGATTACCTGGACCCATAGTAGAGTTACACCATCGCACAATTGTTTAGGTGCATCTATTAAATCTACACCACCTCCGTACTTCAACTCTTCCCTAGCTAGGACTCTTTTTACACATGCTTCAGCACCATTGTACTCTCCCTTACCATGTCCTGCCTCAGTGAAATTCCAAAAATGTTGTACACCGCTTGTCATATGCATCCTTGTCAACCAATAAAACATCCTTGCATTCTTGAATTGTGTGGTGCAATTATCTGACCATATGAAGTGTCGGTTGTATTGTATGTTTCTTTCTTTTAAATTATCATAGAAAACTTTAAAGCATCCTTGTACAAACTCCGACAAATGAGTATGATCATCACTTATGTAGAAGTGATACTCTCTTATCACCTTTCTATCATCCCCTTTTCTATCAGCTGCATGCATGAATGTTATGTGTACAAAATAAGAAACTTGTGTAGTATGATAATACATAGATTGCACTTTATTTTGAGGTTGTAGTGTATAATTTTCAGCAAAATCAATGATAGAGACAATGGTGCCAAGAGGAAATGTGTCCTTACATAACTTGAATTGCTCATCTAACCATCGAGCTCTATGTGTATTCATTATGTACTCATAAACTAGTTTCTCTTGAAACATTTTTATAAATTTGGCTACACATATATCATTTTTCATTAACTCACATCTCTACAAATCTTTTCTATCTTTAACTCCATATGTGATTGTCTTGTATTTTCCAAAAGAAACTAGTTTCGTACCAATTTCATGTGTGCTTTCCAAATGTACACATCTTGGTAAACATTCCAAACGACCGCATATAGCACAAGAACCTTCCAAACAAGGAATCTTATAATAAATGCAACCATCATTTTTATTGCATAGCACACTTGAAATAAATTCTCTTGCCAACTTAGGAGGTGCTTGTATATTACATTCCTGCAAAACATCATTAGTGTGCAAAGTAGAACAAAAATGACGAAAAATATTGTAGCGCATGGAAAATTCAATATGCATCCTACAACAACACGTGGTGCGTACATGATTAATCTTAACATAAAAAGGTTTTGCCATTTCAAAAAATCTTTGCAAAATTCTTATTTGAGGAAACTTTCCAAGGAATCTTTCATAAAATTTTGTTTTTGTCATATCCAAATAGTGTTTGGCATGTGGCTCACGATTTTTAGACCCGATTCACCTTTTAACATCTTTTTTGTTGGGCAAAACTCTTGTGTTGTCATGCCAAAAATTTTCAATTAATATTCTTAGTGCATCAACAACAACCTTGTCTTTGCATGGTAGTCTTCCCGAGAATGCCCAAAGAGAGTTATTGTTAGGTTCCTCTATTTTTTCTCACCTTTGTAATGCTTTACTTAATGTTGTTCTACTAACATTTAATGACTTACTTGTTTTGGTTATCAAACTCTTTTTTAATTTTCTTGCTCATTATGGTTGATGTAATGACACACCAAGTAGCATTAGAATCTTTAGTACATGATTTTGAACCAATAGCTTGATATGCATCAAATAGATTTCTCACAATATTTCTTTTGCTGTTACTTTCGGATGATCTTAGGCCTAGAATTTTCATTGTCTCTCTAAAATTCAAATTTTTAATCATTTGAACAATTAATTGCCATCTTCCAGTTTGATTTAAGTTTTCAAAATAGTTTTTCCATATTCTTTTAACCATTCTCCTACAAGTTCATTCATTCATTTTATCGGGCATTGGCTTCAATATATTCTCATGAATGTGAATTATATACTTTGGTTTCCTACGAATGATTCTAGGAGGTGTTAACATCGGTGCATTGCATGGAGGTGTATTTTCATCATTTAATTGATTATTCAACGATGTCTCTTCTTCAATTACATTAGGTTAATACCGTAAATCAATTGTCTCTTCTTCAATTACATTAGGTGCATTATGTTCATTTAGTAAATCGAATTGAGATGTTGAGGATGACATACCTTCTTGTCTCATTGTTCTTATGTCACATAATTTCCTCATACGCTACCTTTGACTTTCCTTTTCAACCTCTCATTGTTCAATCGTTCCTCACTTTTTCTTTCCCATAGTTGATATCGGTTGTCCTAAATAGAATCATATTACATATATATGTAAACAAAAGTAATTTTGACGTCAAATAACCTTAAATTTGAGCATTATCATTGATTTTTTGTATCAAAAGTATTAAAAAATCATAATAATACTGACAAAACTAATAAGAACAACAATTCAATCATTTTAAATTATGCAAAAATAAAAAATTCACTTACTTTTATGTATAAAACAATGAAAAAAGTGCACATAGTTGCAATGGGGCCTTAAACGACCTTGAAAACTTCTTTGTTGAGGCTCTTGGGCAGCTAAAACTATTTCTAAGTGCATGTACGTGGTCTATTACTAACCGCGTATGCGTTGTTAGTCACTAAAATATTTGCAAGCCCAACAATATTTTTTTTGGCACCTTGTAAGCGCTCCTAGGCATTAAAAATGTTATGGCAGGGCAACGAAGTAATAGGCTCAGTACCTTGTACGTGCTATTTGTTGTAAAGAAAATGAGAGAGAGAGAGAGAGAGAGAGAGAGAGAGAGAGCAATCAATTAAATTTTATCCTATCAAATCAATCTTACTACATAAGCTAATAAGATATTTAAATGCAATGGAATTAATTTCCTTGCTATGGCTATAAATTGCTACCCAGACCATGAGTTTGGAAACCACTTCGTATTCTAAGAATTGTAGGGGAGCAACTTAGGAAGAAAAAATATGCATTACCAAAGATTGCCCAAAGCCCACCACAGGAGGAGTGTAGTGGAGGGGTGATGCACAATGGGTTTTCTACACTGAGTCAAATGCTAAGTCTATCAAGGGAAGCATAGCCTCTCGAGCTCAAACTGTGGACCTTGGGATTATTAGGCCTACTGCTAATCCAAATGGTGACCACTACATGGCAAACCTAATTGTAATACAATAATATAAATTAAGGGAGATAAAGGGGGTAGGGGAGAGAAAGAGTGGGGAGAGAGAGAAGAAGAGAGAGAGGGATGGGGTATGGAGGAAGGGAGAGAGAGAGAGAGAGAGAGAGAGAGAGAGAGGGAGAGAGGGAGAGAGGGAGAAAGAGAGAGAGGGAGAGGGAGAGAAAGAGAGGCACCCTGTATGCACTGGAGAGGGGAGAGAGGGAGGTAATACACATACATACACACATATGTGTGTATATATACTTAATATATTATATATTATATGTATATACACATTATATATACAATATCATATTATACACACTCCCAAATTTTAAACAAAAGTAGCGCTTACGCGCTATTTTAGCTTTATTACCGCATACATGTTGTTTATAGTAAAGACAACGTGCACATGCTTTTTATACCATAGGTACCTTGTACACACTCTTGACTGTTTAGGCTTGGAAATAGGCCTGGATGACATGACAAAGCTACAGGTTGGAAGTTTGATTTCTCTCCATTTCCCTCCTTTTTGACGTGTTTAATTTTATCAACTTGGTTTCTCAACTTTGTCATCATCAGGTTTACACTTCATCAAGTGGGTATTTCTAAAATTGCCACCATATTTTCACCCATCCTTTGAGCTTTCTAACCATATAATTTATTAAAATTCGAACAACAATAACGTATTATTATTGAATTTCTTTTACCAGTGTCTCCATAGTTCTCACAGACATACGTGTACCATTTTTTTAATAACTTTTGATCTAATCATCCAAATTTAAAAAAAATTATATATTATTGTAGTGCACTTGATTCTTTACAATTTCAAAAAAAAAATTGTATTTTCGATTTTTTTAGTGCAAGTTATGCTTTGTGCACGAACAAGTACCTAATTTTCAGGATGAGCTTGATAGGAAAAATCATAAAAAAAAAATACTCAACAAAAAATTAGAAAAAAATACACAAATTCTAGTGCTCACTCTTAACTATCTTTCTGCCAAAGGATTTGTCAAAATACTAAAACTAACTATGACTTTTTTGATGCGCACGTTAGACACTATGTTATGTTTTTCAGAAAAATCAGGGTCTTTTTTGTGCGCGAAGGATTTGACCCTCTTAACCTTATCCAATTTTTAAAAAAATTAGTAGTTTGGAAACTAGATTCAGAGTACTACAATATTTGTTCTTTGATTATTTTCATATCTTAAGTGGATGACTTTCAAATTTTGCCTCCAAGTTTAGGTTCACCTAAATTTTGAAAAAAAGTGTCAACTTATACCCCCTTTTTACCACCATATTTGTGCACATACCCATTCCAAAATATATATATTATAATCCTTCTATACCACGTTAGTTTAATAAATCAGCTAGAAATATTGAGATGAAAAAATTGCTAAAATTTGATGTGTTTGTTGTCTCAAATCATGTCACCTATTAAAGTTCCCTATAAACCTAAAATAATATATTTTAGGTCAATAAAATGTTCTCTTAATTTTCCCCAACTCTTGATGGCTTTCTTATGATCATAGAAAGTGCAATGTTATAAAAAAGTACTAGCTTTATTTGGTGTAAGTTTTTTAAGAGTAACACTTTGTATTTCATACCTCATGGAACTAAATGATTAATTTCAAATACATCTGCATCCATTATTTGATGCTTGACACAAACTGACAAAATTGTTCTCTCAAACAATGACATCTATTAATGTTTAATCTTAACTCGCAACTAGACATTGTGATAATGTGCAGAATCCTCTCTAAATTCTCCCCCAATATTTTGATGGTTTTCTTATATTGATATCTAATGGAATCTTTGCGAAAAAAAAATATATATATTTATTATAAAGGTCATAAAAGTGATATTTTGTGTTATAAACCTTGTTGTATTGAATGGACAATGACATCGCATTTATGTCAAGGGTAATTAATATTCCTAACCCTTCCAAGATACATAAGTCTAATATAGTTTATTAATAGCCTTAAGACAATAAAATATGCCAAATTTTAATACAATTATTTTATCCAACCATGATGTGTGAATGCTATATATATAAATCTAAAAATACTTATAGTTATAGCTTTAATATTTAAAGCAATGGAATGTGTTGTGTATATAAATTTTTAAATATAATGAATGTTTAATGTCAATACATTCTTGTTGTGTGAATTTCCTTTATCTATATAGGTAAGATGAGTTTGACTTAGCGAAACTTATATTCCTAAATTGGTTTTGTGATATATTGCCTCCGTAATGAGATTGAAAAGTTATGGTCATAAGTTGGTATATGTAAGTCCTTAATGATAAGTAGTATATGGTTACATTTTAAAGCGACTCAGTATTTCAACTATGGAGGTTTATTAATTTAATCATGTTCATTATGACTATAACAGATTTTAATTCGATGTTCATTAGCAGGAAATCTTAATATCATATTTGGAATGATTTTGAATGAGTCAAAGTCGGAAACTTCGAGAGGATGGCTCTTTTAAAATATGTTCAGAATGATTTTAATAATCTTTTGAACATTTATGGACTTGATTGAGTTCTTGTACTATACCAATACATGAAAGCTACTCTCATGATAGATTTTTTGTGGAAAAAATGAAATACGGCAAGAAGATATTTTTGAAGAAAATGAAGTGGAAGTAAAGGAAACAGTATTTTAATTGTAGAAGTTATAGAGATTTATTATTAATCAGTGCTATTATTAAAAGGTTCTTTTAGATTGTTGAAATAGTTTGGACATTAAAGTTATAGATCTGTAATTAAGAGTAATGTAATGTAATGATTGGTTAATTAGATTATAAAAGTTTATGTTTATAAGTTTTTTATTGTATTTTTAGATATTATTAATTTTCAGAAATTTCATCAATATGATAAATTAATATTTTTTTGATTATATTATATTAAAAAATAAGTATTTTCAATAGTAATACAATTAATATTAGTCATGAGAACTGATCTATAATTTTGTTTTTATTTAATATGAGTTTTTTATATTATTGTCATTAATTTTTTTTTTTCATTTGATTTGTATAAATTGTCAAAAGTTATTTAGGACATCTAGAAGACATTAAGAAGTCAAGCTATGGTTTTTGAAGGCAATGGCTATTTCAGGAGGATAAAACTCACTTTCTACAAGAGGGAAAAGGAACATTGGGATATGTGCCCCTTGTATAAAGTGAGTTTTATCTTGCTTAGATAGTCACTATCATTTTTTGAGTCCCTAGTGATAATTGTTACAAAAATTGGATTTATTTCGGTTAATTTTAATAATTTTATCAAATTAGGGTGTTGTCTTAAAAGTCAAAACCCCACTCTTTAACTTTGTCGAAATTTGATGAAAAGAGGGGGTTTGATGTTTTTCATGGGCTTTTAGTATTTACTTGAGATAAATAATGTTTGATTTTCTAAGGAGAGAAGTTATGATGAGATATTCGCCAAAAAATGTCCAACAATAAAGTCCATTCTTTCAACAGTGGTAGTAGCAAATCATAACACCTTGGCATTATAAAAATGTTTCCCCATCAATCTACTTCTCTATGCAATTTTTTTCTTTCTTGATAATCTCACACACATATATGTCTTATATTTACAGTTCTAAGAGAAATATCTATGAAGGAATGAATATATGTTGTTTAAATTTGAGGAAGAAATATGCTAAGATTAAATTACAATACCTTTGACATGCAACAAAGCCACCGTCATGTCTCATTTCATGAAACAACAAGGACCATGTAGGTGTAAATTTTTGGCACATATCAGTATGTTTTTATTTTTTGTCAAGCCCATATGTTCTCGCAATTAGTAATAAAGCATTTTCATTATTTTTCCTTATAAACGGACCTATATTTTTAGAGCCACGTTGCCTTCACACATGAAGGAGCTCGATTGAATTATCCCATTTGATTATTTGAGGACAACAATTTATGTATATTTCATTCCAAGAGGATCACTATAATGCCCAAAATATATCTAGCTTCATATAGGAGATTTTGCAATGAAATGGGTTAAAATGTAATCTTTTTGTTGGGATTAAATCTATAAAATGTAGAATTTTTCCAAGCAAATTTTAGTTTGTATACATGATTTACTTTTCCAATATTTTTTATAGATGAAATTTTCAATTGTTTGGTTAATCTACATAATAAACACATATTCTAAAGTCTTTGGCATTTCTAGTTGTGTACTGTAATGTAAAATAAATGAAGAAGAGATCCTCTTCAATCTTTAAGATGAATAATAGCCTTAGATGGTGTTCTTATGAAGTAGCTAAAAAATTATGCTTAATTCATATTTAATTTATTGTAGTAGATCTTGTTAATGGAGAAGTATGGAAAGTTGTTACCATTGTATACAAAATTGATGACATTTGTTATATCTTTTAATCTTTATTGTCATTGAGTTTGATTATTATATCGGCCCACTTGAGATATACACAATTGACACCTTGTGTTGATCATTCTAATTAGTAATTGTAGTTGTTACAAAGTCTCACTTAAAATAGTACTAGCTTTTACAATCCATAAATTCTATGATCTCACACTTGAAAGAGCATTGATTGAAACGAAAGACATTTCTCATCATGATGTAATGTCTGTTATAATCACATGATTTTGTTGTCTAATAGATTTGCATGTTTTGTCAACTTTCAACAATCAACAATCATCCTATATACAAGATAGTGTAGATATTTGTTGAAAAAAAATTAAAAAATTGTGTATAATCAATATCAATATCAAATTATTATAAAATTCAATTAACAATGAATCCATAACATTGAAATATGCAATAATTTCCATTACATAAATCAAATTTTTCGTATTTTCTTTTATAATTTGTAGGTAAGAATTACACTCAGTGCAACTATAAATTGAATTGCTAGGTGTACTATGACTCTTCTTTTGTGCGACTTGGTTGAGTTGATACCTACGCTAACTTAATATATTAATATTCACCTAAACAGTTTTGATTACATTTTGGAATCCCTTCCGTTGACATTATATTAATATATAAAACTCAATTCTAGAATCACCTTCACATATGCACTGTGCCTAAACTTGTTAAGGCAGATGATTTCTAGTTTGCTTCCTCAACTCGTTTGAAAATAATTTCTAGTTTGCTTCCTAAATTCATGTTTGAAAGTAATTTCCACTTTGCTTCCTAAACCCATGTCTGAATATTTTCAATTGATAATTCGTGGGTATATATGCACTAGTGTATTGGCCTCAAATCACTATGCGTCTGCTAACGAGAAGGAATGTTTTCAAATTTTGAGGTACATGTATGGCCTAGCTAAACAGGTCAAGCAACTAAACGGGCTCATAGATGAACACAAGCTGGATGATGTCGCTTATTGCTTCTGGTAAGGTTTATTAGGTATTTATTCCTTAAATAGATTGGGTTTGAGATGGCCAAGAGTTCTGCAGAAACGCTGTGAATAATTTGTTCCAGTTTCTTCTATTTTGCAGTGGGCATCGATGAGGCAAGGCTGAAAGTAACGAGTCTTTTGTGTATAGAAGATGATGTATCAATCAAAGCCGTGGTAGTGTATGGCATTCCGGGTATGGGTAAGACAATCCTTGCCACTGCTGTGTTCAACACTCTGGATCTCTAAGCCTACAAATACTGCTTTCTCATCATCGATCAGAAATGTTCTGAAAGAGATCTTACGAAACTTCAAAAGCAGATTTGGAAGGATCTGTTTGGCAAAAGATTGACCTTGAGGGACTCTACAGAGGGTCAACGAGCAATCTCTGAGGCCTGTAGGAATGCTAGTCAACATCTGTTTCTGTTTATCGACAATGCATTGAGAGGCAGTGATCTTGCCAAACTTTTGCCCGAAAACCTGTCATGGATGCCCAAGGGTAGCAAAATGCTTTTGACCACCAGAAAACTGAACGAGACTGACATGCTTGACCAGATAGATATCATTTCACTCTCAGCATATCCTATGAGTTCTCTTCCACCATCAGAGGGAAAGAAACTTCTATGCAAAGGGGCTTTTGGCAATTCCGATGCAACTTTTGATAGCAGCTGTGATATCGATGGGCTGGTGACAGTCTGTAGTGGCATTCCTTTGGTGTTGGACCTCGTTGGCTCAAGATTGCGTAAATACCGATATAATCTGTCCCTCTTAAATAGATCCATTCAATCCTTCAAGGATTCCCTGGGGGAAGGATAGAATCATTTAACTAAGAAAGTAGTGGATGTGGTGTATAATAATTTGGAGGATGGATGTAAAGTTGCCTTTCTAGATATAGTAGCTTTCTTTGTAAACTGGGAGAGGGACATCGCGAGCTATATTGTGGGCGAGATGGAGCTTGCTACACTGGAAGATACAGTGCTGGTAATGATCTCCAATGGCCGAGTAGAGACTTGAGAAAGTGGAAGGAAATTTTCTTACACGGAAGTCTTCAAACGTTTAGTGATGATTTCGTATCTTAGACAAATGTGGCCGCAATAGACGCATCGAGATGCCCTCTGCTGGAAGGGAATGCAGTGAACCAGGTGATTGAGTTGAAGAGCTTGATCATGTTGGACATCAAAGAAAGTCCCATGCTGATAAGCTCTTGGGAAGAAATAAAGGAGGGCCACCCTCAATTTGTACAGACAGAAAAGTTCAGGAAAAGCATGCAGAGAGAGGATATGTACAACCATTCAGTGTCGACGTCGTTATTTGATCGGAAGATCAGATTCATGAATGTTGATGGAATGGAGACAGAGTGGTCTTCCACGTTCCCCGCTTGCGATGAAAACCTTGCTTTCCTGTTGACGTGTCCCGATCTATGCTCCTCGTCAAATAAAGAAGACTGTGAGATAGTAAGAAAATGGCGGAGCTTTCTTTAGAGGGTTTCCACTTAGTATACGTGGGAATCTGGGATTAATGGAGCAGAGTATGATAACTATTCGCGAGACTCTATTGAATATAAATAAGAAGTTTAAAGTTGTATTATATTTTATGACAAATTATTAGTATACTTCAATTTAAGAATTTCCAACTAAAATATTTTTTCAACAAGAGTCAGGTTATAGTTGGAGTACTTGTCTTAAAGCAAAATAGGAGATTTGAAAAGGTTGAAAAAAGCTAGATGGACCGAATTGGATAGGAAGTATTCGCTCCTCATCTCAAAATAAACAAAAGGGAGAGGCATGCCTAAAATATAACCTAGAACGTGCATGCTTCACTTGCAAACAAAATACTATAGGATTTTTTTACAAGATTTTTAGTGTATAAATTAAAAATCAACATAGTCAATTTTACTTGGTAAAAGATCAATGAACTTCTTTGATTGCACAAAAGAAGTAAAACTAGGAGTTGCACCCAACTTCTATTTGACAAATCTAGTCAATATTCATATATAATCTCTTAAACGTATATAATATAGTATAAAAAATAAAGAAATGTTGATGAATATAATTGGTATGTACAACTTCTATACAAAGTCATAGTAAAATACACCTAAAAATACAATCACTTGTAGAGTATCTATAACTAGCACACCTATATTTTATAAATAATTCATATAAAAGATGCATTGAGATATCAAATTTAAAAAATCTTTACCTTAATCATAGATTAAATAATTTCATATGATTAATATTTATTAAAATTTAGTCTTATTTAAGAATATGAAATGATTTGCATGCAACAAAAAAAAAATTCTTTTAAATCTCTATTTAAAAACATAATTTTTAAATTTGAAGTTTCTTTTAAGTCTAGATTTTAAAATATGAAATGATTTGCATGCAAAAAAAAATAGAACTTTCTTTAAAATCTTGATTTAAAAACATCATTTTTTAAATTAGAAGTTTATTTTAAATCTAGATTTAACTTTTTTTTGCATTTAATAAAAAATAATAATAAGAAGTTATTTTTTAATTTATATTTGTTTCTTTTAAATCTAAGTTTAAAAATATAATTTTTTTGCATATAATAAATAATAATAATAGAAAATTGCTTTTTAATTTAGATTTTACTATTTAACTTATTTTTCAATTATTATTTGTCTAAGAAAGTTGGATGGGTGCCATTATGTATTATGCTTCTCAACATAATAATATATGATAAAAATCATTGCTCATTAATTTAAATATTAATAAATAAGATAATTTTTATTCACATTTTTATTTATAGAAATAACCCCTCCTCTGTATTATAAAAGAGCTAAAATGTCAAGGACTAGACATTAACTAGTGGATGAAAGGAATTAAGATAGGAGCACATCCCTATAAATAGTCATGAATATGTGTATCAAATGTAAGATATAAAATAAAGAATATAGAAATAAGAGAATGTGTGTTAGTTCTATGTAGACCAAAGAGGAGAAATATATAAATGAATATTATTCAAGAGATGCATATTTATTTAACAATTGATGATTATGTTTCATATTTTAATATAAATAAGATGTTTATATTAAATGGTACATAATATATCTATATAATGTATGAATAAATATTTTATAATGATAAAACATGGATTGGAGGAGAAGCTCAAATATGAGCTTTGAGATTGCAATCCCCTTCATTTAATTAATAGAATAATACATAGTGAATTCTATGATCACTTCAAGATAAGATTGAACAAATCAAGAAGATAAGATAAGGCCCAAGTTAATGGCATCATTACTAGATGCTTCTAGGAGATAGTTGAGGATCCCCATTGACTGCACTAGAAAAGCATATTTAATTTGTATATTCTAACATCCCCCCCAAAATTAATTATGTTGATTATTTTAACAACCCTCTATAATCTAGAAAAGATGAGTCTCAGCTTAAAGCCTTCTTAGACACCCATTTAAAATACTTATACAAGTTTTAGTGTTCTTCTTCCCCTCATCATAATCACTTGGGGTTTATACAGCTTATCCCTAACCGATACAATTTTAAAGTGGTTTCAAGCTCACCATAAACTTTCACTCAAGTGGTTTTGGCTAACCATGAATTGTGCATACAAGTGGTTCTAGCTAAACGCAAACTGTGCATACAGGTGGTTTTGGCTAATTACAAACCTAACAAACTTCTCAAGTGGTTTCTAGCTGACCACAAACTCTTCACTCGAATGGTTTCTAGCTGACCATAAACTTTGTACTCAAGTGGTTTTGGCTGACCACAAACCATCATGATAGGAAAAATAAATGACAATGCACACACTTTATAATCATCACTGTGGATGTCTCCTTTTGTACATACATTGATATTGAGTTCATATAAAAAGTGTTCTTGCTACCAAGACACATGGGTAACTAGTCGATATGCTTGCTAGTTCTATAGGAATCATTTTCAGATACATGGTTCATCAATATTTAAACTCTCTTGTAACAATATCCGGGTGTCGGGTACAACTAATCATGCACCCCATACAATAACTCAGGTGCAATACATACTTTAGGTTTTTCTTTTAACAAAGGTGACTTGCACTTCAATCATTTACACAAAAATACAAATCCGTTACTTAAGCCCATTTACATCTCAATACTATGGGGGATCTTTGTTTTACCTCTTTTCTCCTTCTTTGCAATGATGTCAATAATACCTTGGTGATTTTTTTACATATTTTAACACTTCAATATTTTTCACAATCTCTTTGACTTCGGCTACAATTGGCCCTTCTAGATCAATTCAAACTTCTACAGATCTATTTACCTCCAATTCAAAAACTTCAACAATTTGTGATTTTCCATACAAGTCACTGACGTTTCTTCTTGTAATCTCCATTCTTTCTTGATAGTGATTGTTGACTCCTTTTGATGGTGGTAATCTTTTCACTTCATTTTAGGAAGCACATTCTTTAACAATTAAATTTCATTTTGTGCACAACTTTCACCAATAGTTGCAACACTATGCTTTTTATTTTTTGATAAGGATGATGTGATTTAGATATCTGAAAACGTTGAACACTTTCTTCTAACGATTTTCTTTAAATTTTTTGCTATTATACTATGACCAGTAGCACAACTTCCAAATCAACAATCATCAACCCAAAAAAAACAAAAAAACCTAACCCTGAGATCCCTTTGCAATTTCCCAAGAATAATAATTTTATCAACAAACAAATATCACCTTTGATTGAGCTTTCTTCCCCCCACACCCCCCCCCCCCAACCCCATCCTTCAAAGATCACATCCACCCTTTGCAAGAGTTTCCACATATACTCCCTTCCCGAGTACCAAAACGCTTCTCAAGATGCCACACCATTCATTAACGGATGCTGAAGGGAACTCATGCCTGCAAAATGACTTCCTTTGTTACACTTGACCCATTGAATATTATTAAATCTGCTTATGAAAATAAGACCTATAGACACAGAGAAATAGATGTAGAACAACCACTTCCCAATTCCTTTGAGATTTGCGATCTCTATATTGAAACTACGATCCGAGTTTCAGGTTTGAGTCCACTCTGTCAACGGATCACCATCTACAAAAGTGCAAATAGCTAGAAATATCAAAAGATACCAACAAACTTGTACGCAGCTCCTCACTTGTCCATGATTTCATAAACCCACATATGTTTCCCATTATTTGGGCAACGCAACATTCAATATGTAAAATTTATGGACACTGCTGATCCCTTCAGCAACGGCTTCAGAAAGAAATATTGAAATAAAAACATATTATCGACATCTTTCTCTTCACCCACAGCAAAACACTTTCCTCACTTTCTACTAGCAATAACCTCAAGTGACCTCCTTGTTAGGTAGTTGGGGCTTACAGGTCGTAGAATTCAATCTCTTTACAGTCTCCTTTTTACTTTCAATCTACAACCACTTCTGGCTGCATCATGTATTTTTCTTCCAACAAAAATCATCGATCTTACTCCTTTAAGCAGTGGTAATCTGCTCTTTTTGGCAGCAAATTTTTAAACTGCTTCACAATCTTGTGGCTTTCATGAAATGCTGGGATCTTATTTTCTTTCCAACCTCTGCCACAAAAGGACAATGATCATTATGACTTCTCTGGACTTACAACTTCTTTATTCCTTGCGATCTCCTCCCTTGTATGGTGGCTTCGTTTACAGTTCTACGATCTAAATTTCGGCTCTGAAAGAATGAGCAGAATCTTTTTATTCTGCTGCAGCTTCAACAATCGCCTTGATAACAACAACTATCTACATTTTATATTTGTTAGCAGCTCCTACAAACTTGCACAACTGAAAATATATAGCAAACTAAAGGAATGCTCCCAGGTTGGTACACTTCACTCTTACCCTTGGCTCTAATACCATGATAAAACATGGATCAGAGGAGAAGATAAAATAGGAACTGAGTGCTTGATTATGTTAGATATGAAGGAAAGTCCCAGGCTCATAAGCTGTTGAGAAGAAATTAAGAAGGGACACCCCCTACTTGTACAAACAAAAAAGTTCGAGAGTAGCATGCAGAGAGAGGATGTGTACAACCACTCAGTCTCGACGACGTTATTTGATGAGAAGATCAGATTTATGAATGTTGAAGGAGCGGTGGTAGACTGGTCTTCCACCTCCTCGACGGGCATCGAAAACCTTGATTTGCTATTGACATATCGCGATTTATGTTCCTTGTCAAATGAAGAAGATTATGAGATGGTAAGGAGGAAAATGGTGGAGCTTTCTTCTGAGGGTTTCCACATAATGTATGTGGAGTTAATGGAGGAAAGTGTGAGACCTATTCGCAAGTCTCTCTTCCAACAATCGCAGGGCATCAATGGCGGTGCTTCTCTTTGTGCTTGAATCGCTCCTTACCTCAAATATAAGCAACTGTTTGGCTTTTCTACGTACCAAATGGCGTGGCACTAGTTCGAATCACAAGGGGGAATGCGTACATCCATTGCCCAAGCACATATTAAAATTCCCCTCTAGGAATGCTTAGAGCTGAAATTCCTCGAAAAGGATCGAGGTGAGGAGGATGATGAAGACCAAGAGAAAAAATTTGACGGCGACTTCGCAAGTGACTTCTCAATGGTAATGAATATTGCCGGGTTTCTAAATCCTTTTGATGAAATGTTGTAGTTAAACAGTACAAATTATCAAATCCTTTCACTTGCTTCTACAATGAATTTTTAACATTCTTGTGCATTTTATTATACCTTTTCACTTCGTTTTGTTATGATTTTTAACATTATTGTAAAATATATTATATATTTTTATTTGTTTCATAATAAATTTTTAGTGTTATTGTTTTTATTATTAATTCCTTCAAGATAGTTTACTTATGTATTTCTTGCATTCTATTTCTTCTCTCAATTTAATCCATCAAATTAATTATTTGAACAAAAATCTATATTCTATGTTTAATTTTTAGTTTTAAATGATTGTAAAAATGTCATTAATCTTTATTTCTATTAGTTCATATTAGAAATAGTAAGTGCAAATTCAAATTTTATATCCTTATACATTTCATTTATTGAATCAAATGTCAACAAATAATGAATTTTTGAGTGAGATTACCACTATTGTATACGTCATACATTTTGACCTTATGGTATACTCTACTAATAACATATATAATGCCAACAAACTTAAAGATATTATTGTATATTTTATTAAATGTGAATATGATTGAATTGAATTTATAACCATATATATTTCAGTGGTGCCTTAATTTTATCTTTGTAGCCTTGATTTTTATATTATTTTTAATACATTTAAATTATTAAATCAAATGTCAACAATATTAAATGCTCGAATAACATTATACTATTGTATATACAAGTACAAAAAGAAACACAATAATGCCCAATTGTAAGTAAAAAAATGTAATGGCATTAGGAAGCACATTAGAAGCCACTAGTATGCTCTTTTATAATTGCTCCCACATTTCATGTAATATCTATATTTCTACACATCTCTCAATGCATCCTGTCTATGAACTTGCCAAATTTGGTGGGGTTTATTTTTCATCATGGATTTTTTGTTGTTGAACCTCGTTATTACAAATTACCATTATCAAATGAGAATGTGTGTAAATTTATTCTTCTAATATATATATTTTTTACATAGGGTGCATAAGAAAAAGTTAGTCTATATTCCTCCTCCTAAGCCAATAGAACACAATTAAAAATTAGATGTGAATTTCAAATAGACTTTTTTCAAATAGATAGTGTAAAGTAGGTTACCATTATCAAATGAGAATGTGTGTAAATTTATTCTTCTAATATATATATTTTTTACATAGGGTGCATAAGAAAAAGATAGTCTATATTCCTCCTCCTAAGCCAATAGAACACAATTAAAAATTAGATGTGAATTTCAAATAGACTTTTTTCAAATAGATAGTGTAAAGTAGGTTACCATTATCAAATGAGAATGTGTGTAAATTTATTCTTCTAATATATTTTTTTTTTGCATAGGGTGCATAAGAAAAAGATAGTCTATATCCCTCCTCCTAATCCAATTTAGATATGAATTTCAAATAGACTTTTTTCAAATAGATAATGTAAAGTGAGTTTATTCATTAGCAACACTAATTAAATCTTCAAACTAACTCAAACAATCACACGATTGACAATAACTTGACACTATTCATCTCTTGTTATTATTATGTCTTCAAATGCTTATGTGTAATAATATGTTACTTTTTTATACTAAAACCATTCATTTTTTTTTTTATCAAATGAGTGATTAACTATCGCAACACTTTGAAATTAAGAATATATAGAAGATAGAAACTACATTAAAAATATATTTTTTGTATTAAATATAGTACAAATGATATTTAGATATCAAAATAGATTTAGATCATGGGTATACCGATACATATAGAATTGAAAGAAGTAATGCAACCAATAAGCCAATCACATAAATGAATACCATAACACACAAAATTATACATGGAAAACCTCAAAGAGGAAAAACCACGGTGGGATTTGTGACCCACAATATCATTGCATTGGCCATATGAAGACATATTACAAAATATAGGGGCCTGCACTTGTAGGAAGGCTTACACCCTAGAGCACACTGCTCAATCACAAAAGGATCTTCACTGACTATATATAAATCCATACTACAATCCAGAGAAATGAGTGAACTGCTAAGATAGCATCTTCTATGCCAGAATACAGTTTCGGTTAAGCTCTGTCTATTCTGGTCTGAAACCCTAAACCCTTTACTGGAATAACCCTTTGCAAAATTATCCTCCCATACATAATTTCTCTAATATATTTCGCATCTTCTATCCATTCATATTTGCATCCCTTACATATTCTATATTATCACACATTCACATATCAAAATGATCTAATCCAACTGACCTATATACCCTATACAATTTATCATGCCTTATGTCGACTTACACAGATAATTCAATATTAATATACATGTCAACTAGATAACATAAATACATGAATATCAAAATCAATTGCCAATGTCGGATCCAAAAGATGTCAGCCTCCAATATCGATAACCTTATTCTAAACCATGTCAGCCTGCGTTGTCGATAACCAAAGAAATTCATCCATCCTATCGATGTTGGTGCCAGTGCCAGTGTAGAGTCTGTGAAGTTCCTGTCGGTACACAACTGAACCAAAACATGAAGCCAAAATAAGCTGCCATGTTTCCATCAATGACAACATAGTGAAACTAACCAATAGAGTGTCAATTGCCAACATAAAATTCTTCTGATACCAATTCTTGTCTATTGACATGAGAAATAGTGAACCATCTCTCATGAGTAAATGTGTAGCCAAGGCACTAACTACACATACACTGCCATCTCATCGTTTCCCTTATACCGGTTAGCAGTTGTCCTTACATTTGTCCTTTCCAAATTAGGGGGTGAATGATGTGATCAATGTGTAACTCCCCCTGCGTCTCGCATGTGTAACTCCTCCTGCGTCTCCCATCTCCTTTATGCTTTAGGAGATATCACCTATAAACTGAATGCACAATGTTTTTCCATGCTCACATTTTCTTGCTTCTTCCTCTATACCTGCTTGATCTGTTTCCCTTTCTCATTTACAATCTTTGAAACAATGATAATTTTATTCTCCTAATTTGTACTTGCTCCACTAGATTTTGCAGTATGACGAGTGGCATTGCTATAGAAGCATATCATGTTCATGGCAAATGGATGATTTGAGGACCTCCTATCAAATCAGTTTGATCTTCTTCTCAAGATCATGCCATTGTAGCCAGCTACTGGTTTCAACTGACTTCTTGATCTTGCAAGAGTATTTCTCCTTTGGTTACATGTAGGTCTTTTTTCTCCTATACATTCTATCATGTCTTCCATGTTGACCATAGTTGCTATACCTTGCAATTTTGTTGGAAGAGAAGGTGGAAGGGCTGTCATATGTTTGAAATTTCTTCTTCGTGCATTCATGACTTCTATGGCCAAGTCCATTGCAGTTATAACATACATAATTTACATTTCTTGGAGAAGCAAATGGACACTTTCTATCATAGATAGGATCAAATTTATGAGAAACTACATTCCTATTTCTAGAGAATGCAACTTGACCATTTCCAGAACTTTTCCTACATCCACTTGCCCTATGACCATAATCTTTGCATGAAAAATAGTGACCGGTGAAGGAGGGCTTATAACTTACAAATTTGTTTTGCCAACTAGGAGGTGATCTTACCGGTTTGGTTTCTCCATTTCTATTTCTTTGGGGACTTGACTTGGGTTGTCCACTCTCTACAATCCTTCCATTTGATCCCTTCTTCCTCCACACTTGTCTTTACTTGTGGATGACAGTATTTCAGGTTGTCTTCTACCGGTGGAAGATCTTCTGGATTGTTTTCTCTTGTTCTTACTACAAGTGAAGCTATCTTCTCCCATCTTTCCTTTTCCTTTTGGATCAACATTGTTCCTCTTTGCAACAACAGTATTCCTCTTCATGTCTTCATCGGTTATAGTTAAGTCAACCTTCTTTCTTGGAGCACTTTTGACTGAGAAGGTCTGACCCTTGTTCTTTCAACTTGAGGAGACAAAGTGAATATCTTTGTGGGAGGTCTCCTTGCTTGTGGAGAATTCACCAATACTACATCCTAATCCACTGGTATCCTTGGAGTGTTTTTGTTGGCTCAACATCTTATCCAAGGCCTTAGTGCTGCCATCATACCACATCCTCACCTTGAGTTCATCTTGACACTTCTCAAGGTGTTTCCTAATATTATTCATTTTAGCTTTTAGGTCTTGACATTCTTTCTTCTTTGTCTCCACTCCTAGCTACAACTCCTCACATCTTATCTCCTTGGTATCCAAGACTGATTTCAGCTCATCAATCAATCCCATGGCTTCTTCAAGTTGAGTTGTCAACATGCAGACATTTTTGTTTGATTCTTCAAGGCATGTTCTCAACTAGCTGCATTCATCATGAACTGGTTTTTTGTAATTCTTAAATTCATTTCTAACATTTTCTAGCTCTTCTAGTGCACTTACCAACTCGCCTTCAAAATCAACCTCTGCTTCAACTTGTTCTTCATCTTCACCATCACTACCAAACACATCTTGTCGATAGGATTTATCTGAGCTATCACTATTTGATGAGTGCACCTCACTTAGAGTTTGTTATGCCATGAAAAGATGTGTTTCCTCTTCATTATCGTTGTTGCTACTAGTTGATCTATCTTCATCTGCATGTTCATGTGTCTCATTTCTCTTCTTTCTCTCACAAATCGGTTCAGCAGTGGTAGGCTCATTTCCATATAGCTTCTTCAATCTATCCCAAAAACTTTTTGCAAATTTGTACTTATCTACTTGTGAAGAAACGTCATCGGTAAGTCCACTGAATATAGCCTTCATGGCTTTAGCATTGCACTTAGATCTTCTTTCTGCTTCAGGGCTGGAGGGAAGACTAACATGATTAGGGAGACCATTTACAAATGACATCCAAACATCATACCCTAGGGAGGAAAGGTAGACTTCCATTCTACAACTCCAGATAGAATAGTTTGAACCATCAAACACCGGATTTGGGATTGACTCAAACTTAACCATTGTGTCACCTAGCCATAATCTACCCAAGTTGGAGAAAGCTTATCTAATCGGGAACCTATGCTCTGATACCAATTGTTGGATACGAGATGCCACTAAGAGGGGGGGTGAATCAGTGGTTTCCAATTTTAACCTTTTAAACCTAAGAGTGAGTGTCAATTAATAAATCAAAGACAGAGTAAACCTAGCGGTGAGACAAGGAAAGATATCACAATACAGGCACACACAAATGCACATCACATAACACCGGTTATACGAGAAAAACCCAATATGGGAAAAACCTTGGTGAGAAATGTTGTTGGAGTCTACTGCTCCAATCCAGCCTCACAATGAAACACATTATTACAATGATTTAGGGCATCAACCCAAGGACCACCGACCCCTTTTGATTTAGGGCACCAACCTAAGGAGCACCAACCCCTTCTTGTTTATGGGCACCAACCCAAAGGAGCACCAACCCCTGCACTGAGCTCTAACTCAGTGATATACTATAAACATTATCAAATACAAAAGTAATAATCTGGTTACAAGTGAGTCTTGTAACCACTGAATATACTTCACCCTATCGGTTACACTCATCCTCTTCGTTTTTTCATTCTGCCTCTGTTCTTTTCTTTGTCAGTTCTCTTGCTCACCTTCTCTGACTCTTTCTCTACTCCACCTCTGCCTTATATGCTCTCCTTTACTCATTGCTACTTCCTTACCCGTTCATTCTCTACCGATTTACCTTTGCTCTTGACCTCACCAGTTTAACTCACGTTAAACCCTCTTACCGGTTTAACCACACTAACGTTCAATCACTATGACCTTCGATGAACTCTCTAAATGATTAACTCATTGCTTGCACTCATATCATTGGTGTCACTCTCTCATGCAGCATCAAACAATTCCTATCTTTGGCCTACATACTTATACATGAGCTTTCCCACCAAAGCCCTAGTTCAAACTACGTGCCTTAGGGTTTCTTTGCCAACCACAAGACATATCAAATCAGATCTGATCTGCATGTGGATCAACAACCTACAGACAATCATGCATCACCACCATATCTCTTTTCTTCCAAAACACGTTTTCCATACTTAGCAAATGCATATTGTCTGTTGGCTTGGCTTCTTGATTGATTACCATAAATGAATTCATGGTCCTCTTCACTAAGTTGGATCTATACCTAGACAACCTACATCGAACATTACACCACTCAGATCTTTAGTCTACATTAAGTCGCAAACCTCCTACACTCAGCCTATAATTGTCACGGTCAACATTTAATGTCGACCAACCACCATCTACCTCGTCGATGCACACTTCTCTTGCCTCTGCATTCTTGTTTTCCACCTCGACTCCACGTGGCATCTTTTTCAATATCCACATCAGTTGAGTCACTTGTTTTGGTATAGACTCTTTCACCGACCACATCATACACTACCAGTGCTTATCTACTGGTTCACCAAACCTATCGGTTTTATAACCCAGGTTGTACAACTCACCTTACCGGTATACGCTAATCGGACATCCTTCATGCTATACAATCTACTTCTCACCCAATGGGATTACATTGGCTTGGTTCAAACTTTGCACTCCTCGGTAGGTATCCAGGTTGAGTCATCATGCACCTCTCCATCTGATGGGAACTCTTCACTTTGCCTCTTGGCTCTTTGCTGCATACTGGTGACCACCTTGTTTTCTGATTGACATGTTTATGCCTTCTTACCGATAATGTGCATCATCATGCCATCCATCTTCATATGTCCTACACTGATCTGTATCTGCATTCCGGAGTGAATCTATGTCTGCAGATATAAAGCCTTTCCTTCTCCTTCATCTAACAAGTTCGCCTCTTAGCCAGTTTGTCAAAGTGACAAACTCATCATTCCAAACTCTTCCTTCTCTATCCCAGTAGCTCATCATACCTGCACTTCTTGATCTAGTGCTCATCTCTGATCTCAAATACCAGAGGCTTCCTTATGTTCCTCTAGGGTCATCCAGTGTGTGTCTTCAACCATCTGCCTTTTAACTTTTCTGACTATATTATCCCAGAAAGGTATACTGCATTTCATGCATGTTGGGAGACAGACTAGGTATTAGCTCTTACTAGTGGGAGTAGATCCATGTCTCTTGTTGGCCATTGATTGGAGAGAACTAGTTATCATTATATTGTTCTCTCTGCTTTGGGTATTGCATCAATATGATATCCATGTTTGAGCAGATGCAGCTTCAACTTGACATATGACCTTGCTGTCATTGAGAAGATACTTCTTCAATGAGGCACACAACCCTGTAGACATCCCCTTTGTCTACCTTGACAACTTGCAACAACATAGTTCCTATTTGGTCATATCTTCATCCTTTGACAACATCTTTGACTAGCAAAAGTCCTGTTGATTATCATCACACTTGCATGCTGGTGACCTGTACACTCGTCATTTGTTCACCTTTTCTATCTTATGAGGCACATACTTTCCAGTTGGCAATAACTTTAATGCCAACGCAATACTTTTTGGTCATTGTCAACCCATTATTCACCGATTAACATGGCGATCTCCACTACTTATTCAACACCAACATGCATACTCACTACCAGTTTCTTCACTCCAAACATTAGCTTGTATATAGGTTGATCTCACTTACAACACAATGCCTATACCGATTGACTGTGGTGACCACAATATCGGTCTCCACTACTTACTCACTGGTACATACCATAACTTGCATCATACTAGTTAACATCCTATACATACCAATGGTAGGCCATACTGGTAAACTACTATACCGGTTGACATCAATGACAACACAATGCCAACATGTTCCTCCTATAATGTGGCGTAAAAAGGGTAATGAGGAAAGATTAAGTGGAAAGATTTACTCTCCTCAGGAAAAGGAGCGAAAGTTTTGCAAAGGATTCCCCTTCAACTTGTCACACACATTACATTTAAAAGAGGGGATAAATTCGATTGATCCAATCTCAATAGAAGGATATTGAATGCTAAATGAATTGACAATGAATTTAGAGTGTGATATTAACCCCTCTTTTAGAATGGATAAGTTGAATTATGCGGTTTAAGACTAAGTGTAAAAGAGACAAAGAAATGATTATAACTTGAGATAGAATTGCAGGATGAAGTTGTGCACCTGGAATTAGCAATAAAAGGCCGAGACGAAGCTCCCTACAAATTTGGATGAAAATTTTCGGGACCATGTTGAAAATGTACTCGGTCCTCTGAAAAATGAAGTCCAAATTTGTAGATAGTTTTTCCATCTCTAAAAATGGAGTCCAAATTTGCAAATACAGTTGTGCACCTGCAACCTACACACATAAAAAAGAAAATGTTGTTGGGATTGGGGGTTTGCTAGCAGGTCAAACCCCAGTTTTGGAATTAACCAAATGATGAAAAGTACTTACAAGTAAATGAAAGTAAAAGACTGAAGTAGAATTCACCTCTAGAGAGGATGCAATTGAAACGTTGATAGAGTTGTTTGAAAGGATATATAGAATTGAATGTCAAAAGAGATCTCCACTTCAATGGTTGAATCCTTAACTTGAATGCAACACCTAGTCTTGAAAGGAGACTTGAGATGCTCAATGGAAACTTGAATGGAAACTTGAATGCTTTATGCTTATCGCGCTTATTTGAACTCTCGAACTTATTGAACTCATATGCAAACTCATCCAAATAGGAGGGAAAAGACATCTTATATATTTGTCAATTAGGGTTATTTGACTGATTTTTTGTCTTAGGCCGACATAGGGAAACTTTTCCCACTTCAAAATAAGCCCAATGCAAAGTTTAAGTGGAGGGGGCCCAAAATAGGGCAAGGACAAGGGCTCCATGCCCCTGTCCTAGGGGGAACAGGGGTGCCACACCCCTGTCCTACCCTAATCGAGGATATAAAGCAGCAAAAGGAAGTGCGGGATGCAAGGAAATGCAGGTTTCAGAAGGTGTGAGCATGTCTTGGGTCTTCAATCAAGCTTAGGGATTTGTTTTGCCAATGTGAAGACCCAAGTGCGATTGAAAATTGCATGGTCACAATTTTATGATGCTACATTTAGCCCCCATTTTAGCAAGAGTATAAGCGTATGCCAATACTACTAGTAAAGTACAAGGAAACAAGATTGAAGGACTTTCACTATGTCAAGGAGGAAAGATACACCAAGCCCTGAGTGGAATAAGGATCTTAGGACTTCAATTAACAAAGTAAAAGGGAAGATCGAGAGGGAAGAACCATGACTACAAGTAGCAAGGTTCCCTTCACTATGAGGCATGAAAAGAAAGGATACCAAAAATTACAAAGCAAAGCCAAGTTCACTAAGTAACTTTAAGTATCAAAAATGAAAGTATGAGCAGAGTGTATGCCCCCATGTTAAAGCGATCACGCACACCTTATCAGGAGTGATTGCTTTAAGGTAGGATACACCCAAGAGAGAAAGAGAGCGAGCATGTTATCGCAAGGATTTAGCCCCCAATCGAGGAATAAACACAAGGATAATGAACACAAAACACAAATCACGAGGTAGTTTCACTTTCCTCGAGGTCATTATGTTGTATGATAACTCATGTATATCATATATATATATGCATAAAATAGTTGCCATTCCCCAAAGAAAGGAAACTACCTTGGAAGAAAGGGAACACAGGTGTCTTTTGAGTCAACATGAAAGAGACCAAAAGAGATCTCAATGCTTTGCATCATCCTCAAGTAGACATTACTAGGGAACATAGAAGAACAGGGATACACATAGAAGAATAGTCACAAAAGAGAAAGAAAAGAGAGAGAGGTAGAGGATCTACAATGCTAAAGTAGCTAGTCTACCACGACATCCACCTCCCAATCTTACTGATCACTATTTTGGGAAGGTGGAAAACACACCAGAGGAGCGATATCTAGCACAACAGATGGAGCTATCACAAGATCCAAACAAGGACTATGCTCATGTGCCAAGTCGCTTTGTTCGATTCTACGAGCTAGGATTAAGGCTTTTGAAAACTTTGTAGATAAATGTTTGTCGACGTCAACATATTCATATTCACTATCAGAAGAATTAGGAGTTGCCTTTCCATCATGAATAACATTTTCACCTATTTCTTCATCAAGATTTATAGAAAGCTAAGCGCAAACATGAATAGAAGTAAAACCATCACATGTTTTCAAAACTTATGATTTGGAGATTTAGGTTCAAAATCTTGCTTAGGACAAAAGGGAATCATGTCAACTGTTGGAGTTTTGGGAGATTGAATATTTTGAGGCACAGCTTCATGAGCTTGAGCACGATGCTTTCGTCAACATTCTCTCGCACAACAATTTCATCAAGTCTTAGCGGAAGACTGAGAAGGAGGAATATTTGTTGAAGGAGGAATATTCTCATCTTTGGTAGTTGGAGGTTTAGGTTGAACAAGAGGAGAGGCGGGTCTCTTCTCTCTATAAGAGAAAGGAGGCAGAACTGCACCATATAAAGGGAAAATGTTTGGTGTAGGAAGGAGACTAGGTCCATCATGGGGAGGAGGTACAGGTCTGAACTTAGGAGGAATATTATTGTTCTTCTTAGGAGAAAGCATGGTTTCATTCATAAGAATAGGCTAAGAATCTTTCTTAGGAGGAAGATTAGTTCTATCCATCAAGGGAAGAACTTCATCTTCAATAATGATGGGAATATCAAGTTTTGGAGTTATAGGTTGGCTTAAGGATAAGATCATATCTTTCTTCCACTTTTGATAAGATTGAAAGAGAGCATCATTTCTTGGTGGAAGAGATTTAAATCATTGAGGTCAAAAGTAATCAATAGGAACACCTGGGCTTCTTTCAGTTGGTCGAAATAAGCTATGGTTAACAGTTATGATTTCTCCATTGTGGAAAAAATTCAAACACTTATGGATTGGAGAAGCAATAGCCTTCATGGAAGATAGCCAAGGGTATACCAACTTCACATGGAATTGCTCAGAGGAAGGAATGATAACAAATTTGATATCCATAGATTTAGTATGAACCTCAATAGGAAGTGTGATAGAACCAATGGTAGGACAAGAAAATCCATCAAACAACTTAACTACCACATTATTGTTATCATAGATTAGTTTATGCAAATGTAAAGTATAAAGATATTCTTCAGTGATAACATTAACCATGTGGTGCAGGAGCACCTAACCCAAACATACACCAGGAGGTTAAAGATCATGTCATGAATCATTTCACTCATATTTGAGTGTATATGGTCATTTTAATGTATTTTGAGTCATTTTGTGAAGCATTGTAAGACATTTGCTCAAGATGTGTATTTGAGTCCTATTATGGTCTAGGAGGTCACATTGTGCAAATATGTCCATGGAAGGTTAAATAGGATGTAAAAGTTTGTTTTGAGTCCATCTAAATGTATTTCAAGTGCACAAGCAAAGATTAGGGGTCATATTTGTTGGGAAAAATGGTGTCTCAACCTTGCATTTATGCGAGGTCACTATTTATAGTAAGTTTTCATTTGAGCACAAAATGGTGCGAAACTCTCCCTGAAGCTTCTGGTTGGCTAGATAAGCATTCCAGTAAAGTTGCGTCGCAAGGTCACAGCTAGTTTTGAAGATATTAAAGTTTTCGTCTTGGAGGGGTGCAATAAAATATTTAAACTTAATTTTGGGAACTTTCGAGGCTCTGAAATGCCCTAAAAAGTGGCTGTAACCGGTGAAGCGGGTTACGAGGTGATAGAGCACTTCGCGATCTTTCCAGCGCTTCAAACGGTTCGTCAATCGGACACCCGATTCTCAAGTTATGGCCTCCGGAAGTTTGTACTCCTGAAATAGGAAAAATAATTTGTATCGGATACATAAATGAGTTGTAAAAGGGAGCGACACATGTTGATGTGTGCTTTAACATATCATAGGGCGTCTAGAAGGGAGATAAGGTCGGCTACACCTTATTGGGTGGCTTTAGCCCATGGTTTTGTAATACCGTTTGACGGTTTCTTGTATTGTATCTCCTATTTATGAGGTGTGTAAGATAGAGGTTGTGTGTAAGAGTCTTATGGCTATTGAGTTCCCTCTGAATCTCTGATTAGTGGTACTCCTGCGAAGAGCTTGCTCTGCAAGTATGTTGTAATCTGTTCTTGATTGCTGAATAAAATATTGAGCTGCTTTTGGAGGGTGGGGTTTTTCTCCCGAAAGGGTTTTCCCCACGTAAATCACTGTGTTGTGGTATGATTGCTATTATATCTATTTCTATTTTCTGTAACTGTTGTAATGATCTAAAAAAAATTTGCATTACCCTCCTCTCAAGATTAGTGTAGGAAGTTGTTTCCGCTACTTAACTTCCTTACAAGTGGTATCAGAGCCTGATCACCTTTGGTTTCAATTGTGGGCAGTTGGGTTTTTTGAACTAATCCAGATTTGAGTGGGAGCTTGTGCAGAAGACACTTTTTGATCTTGTTGCAGGAATATTCAGATGGCGAGTTCGTCAGGGAGAATAGAGGTGGAGAAATTTAATGGAAGTAATTTTGAGATGTGGAAGCTGAAGATGGAAGATCTGCTAATAGATCGAGATCTTTGGGATGCTGTTGATGCGAATGTCCAAAGGCCCTCAGATCCTACTGCGGCAGCTCAGTATGATGTTATGGATCGAAAAGCCAAGGGTCTAATCAGACTATGCCTGGCAAACTCTGTTCTAATCAATGTCCATGAAGAAAACTCTGCAAAGAAGCTATGGACTAAGCTTGGTGAGATGTATCAAGTGAAATCTTTATTAAATCAAATTTTCTTAAGAAAGAAATTGTATTCCTTGAAGATGGAAGAGGGTGGACGAATTGCAGACCACCTGGAAGCATTCAATATGTTGGTGGCTCAATTAGTATCCGTCGGTGTTAAGATGGACGAGGAGGAGAAATGTCAGATCTTGCTTTGTTCTTTGCCTGATTCGTGGGATTCTCTTGTTATGGCTATCGGTAGTACTTCTGTTGTTTTGAAATCTGAAGACATGGTGGGTGCCCTACTCGGTGAGGAGATGCGAAGGAAGGTATCCATCAGTTCAAAGGAAGCCCTAACTGTTCGTGGAAGACCTAAGGAGAAAGGCAAGAAGAATGAGAAGCGCGGCAAGTCCAAATCCAAAGGGAGATCGAAATCTCCTGGAAAGTCCAAAGTCATTTGCTGGAATTGCGGTAAACCGGGTCACATCCGTAAGGACTGCAAAGAAGAAAAGAAGAAGAAGAAAAAGAAAAAGTTCGATTCTGATTCTGAGTCTGACAAGGAAGATGGTGATGCATTTATTGCGGCTTTGGCGACTCATGCAGGTAATGATGCCTGGTTAATTGACTCAGGTGCATCTTTTCATATGACTTCCAATAGAAATTGGTTTTCTGAATATGAAGGATTTAATGGAGGTAAGGTGTACTTGGGTGATGATTCACCTCTAGACATTGTTGGTTGAGGTAAAGTTAGAATCAGGTTTTCTGATGGTAGAATAAAAAGGATTAATGGTGTACTGCATATCCCTAGATTAAAACGAAACCTGTTATCTGTGAGCAAACTAATAGATGCAGGTGTGCAGGTAGTCTTTTCTGAAACAGGATGTAAGATGATTAAGGGTGCTATGGTAGTTGCTAGAGGTGTCAGGTTTGGCACTTTGTATAAGCTTGAAGCATACACTGTTGAGTGTAATAGCACTTCTGTAAAAAGTAAATCTGTGGATACTTCATTGGAAGATTTGAAGGTTTCACGTTCAGCAAATGGAAATGGTTTTTGGGTACCTAAGGGTGCTCTTTCGTCTGAAGCAAAGTTACCTGCAGAGAAGACTATGTTATGGCACCAGAGACTTGGCCACATTGGAGAAAAGGGTCTAAGGACCTTGAAAAATAAAAACCTTGTTGAAGGTTTGAATGATTGTAATCTTGACTTTGATTTCTGTGAGCATTGCATTTATGGAAAACAAAACCGCGTTCAGTTTTACTCGAGTTCTCATAAAACTTGTGGTGTTTTGGATCTTATCCATTCTGATGTGTTTGGTCCAGTAGATGTCTCTTCGATTGGAAAATCTACATATTATGTTTCGTTTATTGATGATTTTAGTAGAAGGACATGGGTATATTTTCTAAAGAGTAAATCTGAAGTTTTTACTCGTTTTAAAGAATTTAAAGCAATGGTTGAGTTGCAGACTGGAAAGAAAATAAAATGTTTGAGAACTGATAATGGCGGTGAGTTTTGCTCTAATGATTTTGATAGATTCTGTAAAGACTGTGGAATGAACAGGTAGAAGACAACTTCGTATTCTCCATAGCAGAATGGAGTTGCAGAAAGAATGAACATGACACTGATGGAGAAGGCTAGGAGTATGTTGAGTGGTGCTGGTCTCGAACAAAAGTTTTGGGCTGAAGCTGTTGCCACTGCTTGCTACCTGATTAACAGGTCTCCTACATCAGCTCTTGTTGATAAAACGCCTATGGAAGCATGGTCAGGTCACAAGCCTTCATTGAGACATCTTAGAGTTTTTGGTTGTGAGGCATATGCACATGTGCCAAAGGAGAAGCGAACAAAGTTGGAGAACAAGGCTGTGAAATGTATCTTCATCGGGTATAGTTATGGTGTGAAAGGATACAAGCTTTGGGACCCTGTTGCACAAAAGGTAATTCACAGTAGAAGTGTTATTTTTAGAGAAATTAAGTCTCCTTCTGTTACATTGCAGCCAGAACAGACTAAAAAAGAAGATGTGATTCAACTTCCTTCTACACCTGAAAGAGTTGAATCGAGACCCCTAGATAGGCAAGAATTTGAGGAGAGCTCGTCTAGCTCTGAATCTTCAGAAGAGGAGGAAGAACCTCCAACTCAGCTTGTTCGAAGGTCTACAAGACATAGACAACCACCTGAAAGGTATTCACCTGATGATTGGAGATGTATTTTTGCTCTGAATACTAGTGTGGATGAACCAAAATCTGTAGAAGAGGCATTAGGTATGAATGATGCAGAATCCTGGAAGATTGCTATGGAGGAAGAAATGGCAGCTTTGAAAAAGAATGATACATGGGATCTTGTACCATTGCCTGAAGGATGAAAACCTGTTGGTTGTAAATGGGTGTTCAAGAAAAAGATTGGTTCAGATGGAAGCATTGAAAAGTATAAAGCAAGGTTAGTTGCAAAAGGCTACTCTCAGGTTGAGGGTGTTGATTACGGTGAGATATTTTCTCCTGTTGCAAAAATGACGTCTATTAGATTTTTGCTTTCTATTGCTACTGCTTATGATTTAGAGGTTGAACAAATGGATGTGAAAACTACTTTCCTTCATGGTGATTTGGAGGAAGATATTTATATGACACAGCCGGAGCACTATGTGGTGAAAGGCAAAAGTAATTTGGTCTGTAAATTGAAGAAATCTTTGTATGGCCTCAAACAAAGTCCTAGGATGTGGTACCAGAAATTTGATACATATGTGTTGAGTTTGGGATTTGAACGTTCTAAATCAGATCACTGTGTTTATTATAAATCTTATGGTGATCATTTCTTATTCATTGCATTGTATGTTGATGATATGTTATTCATTGGTAAAGGGAAAGGTATGATTTCAGAACTGAAGTCTCAGCTCGCTGCTAAATTTGAAATGAAAGATCTTGGTGCAGCAAAGCACATTCTTGGGATGGAAATTAGAAGAGATAGGGTGAATAGAAAGCTATGGCTAGGCCAGAGTAAGTATGTGAATTCAGTGTTACAGAGGTTCAACATGCAGAATTGTAGACCATTGAGTGTTCCTTTTACAGTTGGAATGAAACTATCTATTTCAGATTGTCCTACATCCCCATTGCAGATGGAAGACATGAGCAGAGTGCCTTACCAGAGTGCAGTTGGAAGCTTGATGTATGCTATGGTCTGTACTAGACCAGACATTGCCCAAGCAGTGGGAGTACTTTCTAGATATATGTCTAATCCTGGTAGAGTCCATTGGGATGCAGTCAAAAGAGTCTTCAGATATTTGAAGGGTACTTCAGAGTATTCTTTGTGTTATCATGGTAATTCAGTTGGAGACATGACTTCCCTTGATATCCATGGTTATGTGGATTCAGATTGGGCAGGTGATATTGATAGCAAAAGATCCACCAGTGCTTATGTGTTTACTTTGTTTGGTGGTGCAATTAGTTGGATGAGTAAGCGACAGGTTGTGGTTGCTTTATCCACTACTGAAGCAGAGTATATGACAGCTACTCATGCTTGTAAAGAGGCCATTTGGCTTAAGAGACTGTGTTCGGATATTGGAATAAAACAAGGTACAGTGACAGTTTACTGTGACAGTCAGAGTGCAATTAGCCTAGCTAAGAACCCGACATTTCATGCCCGGACCAAACATATTGATGTTCAGTATCATTTTGTTAGAGATATGGTCGAAGATGGTAGGGTGAAGCTGGTTAAGGTGGAAACTTTGATGAATGTTGCAGATGCTTTAACTAAGGCTGTGAGCACAGAGAAGTTCAGATGGTGTTCAGAGTCTATGGGCCTTATGGCCCCTAGCAATTGATTCATTGTGTTGACATTCCCTTCCACTCCTGCAAGGTGTTCGACAAGTGGGAGATTTGTTGGGAAAAATGGTGTCTCAACCTTGCATTTATGCGAGGTTACTATTTATAGTAAGTTTTCATTTGAGCACGAAATGGTGCAAAACTCTCCCTGAAGCTTCTGGTTGGCTAGATAAGCATTCTGGTAAAGTTGCGTCGCAAGGTCACAGCTAGTTTTGAAGATATTAAAGTTTTCATCTTGGAGGGGTGCAATAAAATATTTAAACTTAATTTTGGGGACTTTAGAGGCTCTGAAATGCCCTGAAAAGTGGTCGTAACCGGTGAAGCAGGTTACGAGGTGATAGAGCACTTCGCGAGCTTTCCGGCGCTTCAAACGGTTCATCAATCGGACACCCGGTTCTCAAGTTATGGCCTCCGGAAGTTTGTACTCCTGAAATAGGAAAAATAATTTGTATCGGATACATAAATGAGCTATAAAAGGGAGAGACACATGTTGATGTGTGCTTTAACATGTCATAGGGCATCTAGAAGGGAGATAAGGTCGGCTACACCTTATTGGGTGGCTTTAGCCCATGGTTTTGTAATACCGTTTGACAGTTTTTTGTATTGTATCTCCTATTTATGAGGTGTGTGAGATAGAGGTTGTGTGTAAGAGTCTTATGGCTATTGAGTTGCCTCTGAATCTCTGATTAGTGGTACTCCTGCGAAGAGCTTGCTCTGCAAGTATGTTGTAATTTGTTCTTGATTGCTGAATAAAATATTGAGCTGCTTTTGGAGGGTGGGGTTTTTCTCCCGAAAGGGTTTTCCCCACGTAAATCACTGTGTTGTGGTATGATTGCTATTATATCTATTTCTATTTTCTGTAACTGTTGTAATGATCTGAAAAAGTTTTGCATTACCCTCCTCTCAAGATTAGTGTAGGAAGTTGTTTCCGCTACTTAACTTCCTTACAATATTTATCAAAATGTCAAAATTATCAATTGTGTCAAAAATGTTGTCAAGCACAAATTGTATTATAAAGTTGCAAACCAAGGATGTAATTGGTCTTGGGTAGTTGTAACTACCATATGTATGTGTGGTGGTTATAAAAACCATCATTTGGTCGAATCCAATGGGTGTGTGTAAGATTGGAAGAAGGAAATGAATAACATTTGAAGTTCTTACACACTCCACATTGTTTTCTGGGTATAGCAGTCTGATCATTCACGTTTTTCTTTATGAAAAATCTTTTGTATTCATTGAAAATGTATTGGATATGATAATGGCATGATTTAACTTTGTTTTCCCTTTGGTTTCATTTAATTTCAATCATTTTGAACTAAGTTGTGCAAGATTTGGTGAAAACTGTCAAAAAACCCTCCAAATTGGGGTTTGTGGAGAGTTTCACTAAAATCTTTTGATTGCACCATTGGAAATTGTTGTAAATTTGATGTTTGATATAGGGTTGAATTATATTTCAAATTAATTTAGTTTCAGTGTGATTGGTTAAGTATTTCATGAGATATTTGATGCCCTAGGTGGACTGGGAATGAAGAATTCTTGTTTTTTTTTGTAACAGTCAAAACAGTCTCGGTGTAGAGATCATAACTCTTAAATCCACCGTTGGATTGTTCTAAAATTTTAATATGGTTTAGAAACCTAGTTTTCTAAAACCTCACCAAAGAGATCTTCAAAATATCATCGGATTGGAAAGTTATTAATAACTGAGTACGGGTATATCAGACTGTCATTAATTGGGACAACAAAATGCATTGTTTGGGTCTTGAATAATGTTTAGAGGGTTATAAATGATATGAAAGATTTAATATTGTTTTGGACTGTAGAATGATGATTATGATCAGATTATGCCTCTAATACAAGTGAAGATGTTGTGTTGAGATTGGAACTCCATGTTGATTTGGGGTTCTTGAAGGGTTTTTCATGATGCTCTGCATCACCATGCAAGAGGGATCGATAAGCACACCACGATAAGGTATTCCTTGAATTTTCACAACTATGTATAGAGGTCCATCAGGTGTTCTAATGGTCTCACTAGGGTCAAATGTGATACATAAATCCTTAGGTTTTCCTTGTTTCCCTACCATATTCACCAAATTTTGAACCGTGGTAGTCACATCAAAAGGAGAGAAAGAAGTATGTTTAGTCTCAATCACGTTAGAGGTATGAGAAAGTAAAGGATTAGTAAAAATCTTAAGATTTTGATTAGGGGGAGCTACTGATTTGTTTCCCTTATCATTCACACTTGCCACAAATATAGTATTATTATCAATCAAGTCTTGAAACTTACTTTTTAATGCAAAAAAATTCTCAATATCATGACCAGGTTGATAATGAAATTGACAAAAAGAGTTATTATCAAAGTAAGTTGAGGATTCTTTAGAAGGGTCAACTGGTTTTGTTGGAGGAAGTTTGATAACATTTCTTTGTAACAACTGAGACATAATGTTATGTAAAGATTCATTCAAAAGAATAAATTGTCTTTCTCTTTTGAAAAATTTAGAAATAGGAGGCACACTTGTTGTAGCATTCACGTTGTTGTTATTGATGTTGTCATTAAATTTGATGAAGCCTTTACTTGGTTTGAAATTCACAAATAGTTGTTGAGCACTCTCACCCTTATCACTCGGAGCCATAGGAGTGGATTGCTCTAATTGACTCATAGTTAGTTGATAATTGTGAAGTGTTGCACACAACTATGGAAAGGAAGTAAACTCAAAAAGGAGAAGTTTTTCTCTAATATCTTTTTGCAAGTTAGAAATGAAAATTATTTGAATATTATTATTAGGCACTGGAAAAGAAATTTGAGAATACGAATGCTTATATCTATCAATAAAATCAATCACTTTTTCTTTAACACCTTGTTTACAATGCATTAAATCCGTCAAAGTGATTTTAGGACCTATGTTATTTTGAAATTGTTGAATAAAAGCATTTACAAACTGTTAAAAATAAGTAATAGAATAAGAAGGCAAAGAGCAATACCATTGTAAAGCCTTATCTCTCAATGTTCTTCTAAACAATTTAGCAAGCAAAAATTAATCATAAGCAAAGTCAATACACAGAATTTGGAATGTTTTGACATGTGTTAGAGGATCACCTTTTCCATTACAGAGTTCTAATTGAGGGACTTCAACATGTTTAGGAGGGACAACTCTAACAATATCAAGAGAAAGTGAGCTCGCAAGGTCAAATGTGGGCACACTAAACTTGGATTGACTCATATAAGTGATTTGTTGTTGCAAAGATGACATAGTTTGAGCAAGGTTATTAACAGTTGCTTCAGTTGAAGAATTTATGTTAGACATGTTTGATTGAGAAGGTGGTGTGATGTTATTGAAAGAAGGCATTGATTGAGAATAAGGTGGTGGAACATTATGGTAATTAGACACACGAGATGATTGAGTAGGAAATGGGACACTAAAAGGAGGAATAGAATGATTTGATGAATTTACCCCTTGCATCACATTTATTGGGTGAAAGACAAGAGGAATACTTATTGAAGGCATGGGTAAGGATGAAGGATTGGTTGAAGAAGAGGGATTGCCCCCGTGACTAATGGTTGTAGGTATGACATTTTGAGTTGATGTAACCACAATGTTTGAAGTGAAAGTAGGAATGCTAGCCATTGGAGTGGTCAAAGGAATATAATGATTGATTTGTGCAGAAGCTTGTGAATAACCTAAGGTCTCAGCGCAACTCTTAATATGAATGACATTAGAATCAACAATATGAGCAATACCACACAATATTGTTGGAATTCTACACTCTTATGAGAATAGTTGATGTTGTCATTGATGGCAACCAACTGGAAACCAACTGGCAACCAAATGGCAATCATCTTTCAACCCACCGGCAGTTACCGGCACCGGCAATAGACTTCTACATACACCAGCAGGCACTTCACCGACAACAACAATAATGCATACTGACACTCAAGCCAACATGGAATAAACTTTGTTTATTGTTTTATATTGTAATTATCTTTTGTAAAAGCCAACATGGCATATTGTAAAAGACTTATATATATGTATGAGATCTTATAGGTCATTTAGATGATGAGGATGAGAGAATATGATATAGAGATAAGAGAGAAAGAGAACATATGATATTTTGTATAAGGTGATATAGTTGACAGCGAAGGTTTTGGTAATAGACTAAGCTTAAACCAGTACTGAACTTGGCATAGTTGACGTTGATCTAAAGCAGTACATTGTATTGGATTTTAATAATCCATTATGTAAGTCAGTGAGACTTTTGTATTGTAAATTGAGCAGTGAGCTCTAGGCTGCTAGCCTTCCTGCATGTGCAAACCCCTCGTTGTAAGTAATATTTATTCATTGGCCAGTGAGTGAATATTGTGGGTCACAAATCCCACCGAGGTTTTTCTCACACCGGATTTCCTCATTAAATATCTTGTGTTATGGTGTGTTTTCTATGCTATCTCTGTTATTCTTATTAGCTGCATTAATTCTTATTTACCGGTACACTATTTTGGGATACAAAGTTCTTAATAAGTTTAAATATTCTACTAACCGGATAGACACTGATTCACCCCCCCTCTCAGTGTCTTTGATCAGAGCCTAGTCTTCTATTTTCAAAAGCCTAACAGCTTGAGGAAGATTCTGACAGCGATACAGATAGAGAACTTAAGAAAACAATTGGAAGGAGCTCTTATAGATTATGATGCAGAGAAATTGAAGAATATCAAACTTGAAGATGATCTAAGAACTGCATAGGAATTCATTAAAGGACTATAGCACAAAATAAAATAAAAGAACTTCATGAGAATATGCAGAAAGATGATGAGGAAAAAGAAACTCTTAATGCACTTGCAAAGAAGTTGAGACAGGAAAACAATAATCTGAAGAATGAAATGCAAGATATGACTATGAGGTTATGTAAAGACATTGAAGACATGAAGAATAATGAAGAAGACTTGACTAGAAGACTCAATGATGCTGGAAATGAAAACCTAAGACTTAGTCATGAAAATTATATGTTGAAGACAGATCTAATTCACATGCAACATGATAAAACTGAGCTTATGAGACAAAAATAAATTCTAGAAAATGAGTTGGCTACTGCAAATCAACACAAAGAGAAATTCAAGAAAAGTTCAGAGGAGCTTGATGACATGCTGAAAAATCAGAAACCTAATGGAGATACAAATGGACTTGGATTTGAAGTTGGAGAAAGTTCCGGCACTGCAAACAATCTAGATCAGAACAAACCGGTAAGACAACCTAATGCTTATAATTTTAATGGCAAATGTTTCAATTTCAACAAATATGGTCATAGAGAAAATCAGTGTAGATTTAGAAATAATCAAAATATTAATACACCCACCGGTCAATGTTCCAAATGAAAAAAAGTTGGACATAATTCAGAAAATTGCAGAATGAATGTAAAATGCTATGTTTGTGGAAGATATGGACACTTATCTAATCAATGCAGAACACAAACTAACGTAGGATATGGAAAGGTTATTCAGAGGAATAATGTGACTTGTTATGCTTGTAACAAAACTAGACATATTGCCAAATTTTGTAGAAGCAAGACTTCACCGGAAAACAATAAAGGATCCAGTCTGAAAGGCAAATAAAAGGTAGATGAGGTAAAGCAAGAATTTTCAAAACAATGGATTACGAAGAGAGATCAGAATGCTGATGAAACTATCTCTATATCGGTAGAACAGAGTAATCCTCCACCAGCAGGAGATTCTTCATCCAACTGAGAAGTAACCCTTTGGGGGTATTGCAGTAAGTTGAAAATCATGCAGATTACCCTCGATCGATGGAGAGAAGTAAATTTCTTCTTTACCGGCAGATGTGTTAAGTTTTCACTTAACCGACGAGCATTTAATGTGGTTGGTAAGAGAAATGTCATTATAAATAAACTAATTTCCCTCTTTTTTGATGCACCGAGCATTCAAATTAGCAGAGAGCGCGAAAACAGAGCGAAGGCATTCAAGGCGAAGGTGCAAAATGATTTCTTCAAGCATTCAGAATATTTTCAGGCAGCTAAAGTTATTTTTCAATGGCTTCTTCTTCTGCTCCCGAGTTTATTTGAAACCCTACTATTATGGAAAATGTGAAACGCCCTAGGCCCATATTTAAAATAATTCCCGAAGTTGCTAAGCAAGATGACTCTATAGGGGCATTTTCAAAAATTCCTAAAGGTGTAGCTTTTGCAGAAGACCCTAGGAATTATATACATTGCAATATAGAAGAACTAGGTTCCGAAGAATTGATGAAAATGTTTACTAAAGTGATTTGTGATGAAAATGGTGTTGTCAAACCCGAACACAAAATCATAGAAACTCTAGGTTTTGTGTAGATACTGAACATTCTCCAATTTCCAAAGGAAGTAGTAAGAATTGTTTTGAGTAGAGCACATGGAGAATTCTTATGGTTGGATTCTGTCTGCAAAATAACCCGGCAAGCAATTAGGGAAGTAACTGGAGCAACATCTAACAATAGATCACTGAGAGTGAATGATATCAAGGACATCAATGTAAGATTTGTAAGTACGGTGCTAGGTTACAAGACTACACATGCTAACAGACTAAATTTAGTTTCTAGTCTCTGTATAAACAATGCTTATGAGATGGTTAACAACAATGCAATGATAGATGTGTGTGAATGGCTAAAAGATGAACTCATTGACAATTTGAAAAAGATTAAAGGAGATAAGAAAGGGACATTCCGCTTTGGAAATCTTTTGATATGTTTGATGCTGCATTTCACTAAGGAAATCCCTGGTACAGGACCTAAAGACTTTGGATATGATATACTGGTAGGAAAACAATTACAGGAAGTTTTTACCGACATGGGAACTGCAAGGACAACAACATAATTGAATACTTCAAAACTTTCCAAGCTAAAATGAGAACTAGAGAAAGGCTACCATAGAGTGTAGTGGACAAATACGACAAAGAGATCTATTTTGTTGGCAAGAAAGATGAGACATGGATGGAGGTTGTACTCCTAGGACTGTCTTGGTGACTGAAATGGGATATGAGGTAGATCTTAACATTCTTGAAACATATGCTAAAGCTTTACTGGATGCACCGAGAGAACCATCAGAACAAGCTTTTGGTAGTGCTGAGACTATTAAAAGTGGTGTAAAAAATTTTGAAGCAAAGGAATAAAAGAGAAAAAATTATTAGAGATGCTTCTAAGCAAGTTAAGGAAATCAAGGAAAATGTAATGAACATTAGTGGCATATCAGCTAGTGAGATTGAAGGTCTTCAACCAGAGGCACATATTTCACTGGTTGGCACATCATTTGGAACCGACAGTGACAAGACAACTGAGTTCAAAAGAGTTGAAAGGAGGAAGAGAAAACCTTCACTGGTATCCTCTCCTTCACCTAAGAGAACAAGAGCCTCGAGGAAGAAACAACAGGCAGTAAGGGGACCACCAAAGAAACTGACACCAAAGAAGAAAATAACAACCTGTTACTCCCTCTTTGAATGATTTATTGAATGAGATAACTAATGATGGAAATTTGGATAATGTACACCAACTGTATAACATATTTAATGATTCTAACAGGGAAAGCATTGAGAACAGTATAATTTTACATCTGGACATATATAAAAAGGTTTTAATTGAAGTTGTGGATGACTTACCCAATGATCTTTTGTATAGGAGATTGGAAGCAAAAAGGATTGCAGTGATGGAATTAGATAAGAAACTAAAAGTTGAAAAACTTCTAGCTGTACATCCTGTAAATTCAAAAGAGGAAATTGATGAATTAATATTTGAGGCTAACTGATCTATTTTTGCCAGTGGACACTGACAAGTAAGTTTAATGGCAGGAAGAGTAAAAGAGATTGCAGATGAGACCGCTGATAACTGGGATATATTTTTTGCGGAGAAGGAAAAACAAGAGGAAATGAACTGACCAAAGAAGACATTTAAAGTATATCAAAAGGATAAGGACAAGGGAAAATGAAAAGTTGGTGGTATTCCAAACATCAAAATCACTAACAATTTACCACCACCTTTGGATACTGCACTGGTACATACAGTTGATCCACCGGTTATTGACATTGAAGGTGTTACACGTGATGACACAAATCGAGAATCTGGGATACTCTTCACCATGAATGTGGATACTCAAGAAGTGAATATTGTTGTAGACAAGGATAGTGCAGAGGTTAAGGAAGACAATATTGACAGTGGCAACTTGGCTGAGAAACCGGTAGAGACTGTTGAAGTTGAGATTCCAACTCAACCAGAGCAACCATTAGAAACAGAGAAACCTATTGAAGGAATAGATGCTGGCACAGGGCCACTGGAGACTGAGATACCAACAAAACTTACTAAGAAACCTACTAAGGCAGAGGTACATACTAAGGCAAAGAAACCAACAATCAATAAGACATCAAAATAGTCTGAGAAACCCTTGCTAGTTGAGATGCAAACATAGATTGATCCACAAGAGGAAAACAAAAGTAAAATGGTTACAACTAATGGAAGCACATAGGTAATAAAGGCAATTGGTTAGACATCTGACACATCAGCAAGTGAATTCAGACCTACCAATGTTACAGAGGTACTTTTGGATTCAATCAAAAAGATAACGGATTGCAATGCATTGGCCTACAAGGCAATTGATAACATTGTACCTATTCTTAAATTGATTGCACCAAATTGTAACATAGATCATATTAAGGGTTCTTTAGGCAAATTGGACACATTGTCCAAATTTATTGCTGACAATGTAATAACGATTGATAAAGTGAATGAGCATACAATAAAGGAGAGAGTTGAAAAAGAGAAGAACAAATTATTTGATGACACCATAAAGAAGTGCACAAAACAACTGAATACATTATTACCGACATTGAACTCTACTACTTTGGAGTACAAAGAGCTATACAAGGAAACATGCAAACCTCACCTTCTGACAGAGGACATAGACAAGGAGATTAGTAAAACACAAAAGAAAATTGATGACATAGCTGATAACATAATTGGCTCATCTTGCCACATATCAGTTATTGAGCAGGAAATAATAGGTTTTGAGGAAAAACTAGACAAACTTGAGAAAGAAAATGCAAGATAAGGTCTAATGCCGGAGAACTTAAAAATAAACTTGGTCCCAAGTTGGACAATCTTATTTCTCAAAGAATAGAAATATCTAAGGCATTACTTCAAGGAGAACGATCACCGGAAGATCACATGCATTATCTCACCGACACGATCCAACAGACTGAGGTAACTTTGAATGATAATAAAAGGTTTATGCAGAGTTTGAATTTGGTTTTGGCAGATATCTTTCAGATTGTAACCAACCGGTTACAGACCTTGAGATGAAATTTGTGCACTCATTTGACTATTTTTGACAACCTTTGTCATTGATGTCAAAGTGGAAGTAGTGGAGAGAAAAATGCTTATTCAGAGGAGATCATTTGCTCAGGGGGAGCACATCTTTTTAGAAACTTTTTTTGGACTTCAATTTTTGGAACAGTTTTTGGATTTTTCTCGTGAGTGTTGCCATCAATGCCAAAGGGGGAGATTGTTGGCATTCTACACTCTTATGAGAATAGTTGATGTTTTCATTGATGGCAACCAGCTGGCAACCAACTGGCAATCATCTTTCAACCCACCGGCAGTTACCGGCACCGGCAATAGACTTCTACATACACCAGCAGGCACTTCACCAACAACGACAATAATGCATACCGGCACTCAAGTCGACATGGAATAAACTTTTTTTATTGTTTTATATTGTAATTATCTTTTGTAAAAGCCAACATGGCATATTGTAAAAGACTTATATATATGTATGAGATCTTATAGGTCATTTAGATGATGAGGATGAGAGGATATGATATAGAGATAAGAGAGAAAGAGAACATATGATATTTTGTATAAGGTGATATAGTTGACAGCGAAGGTTTTGGTAATAGACTAAGCTTAAACCAGTACTGAACCTGGCATAGTTGATGCTGATCTAAAGCAGTACATTGTATTGGATTTTATTAATCCATTATGTAAGTCAGTGAGACTTCTGTATTGTAAATTGAGTAGTGAGCTCTAGGCTACTAGCCTTCCTGCATGTGCAGGCCCCTCGTTGTAAGTAATATTTATTCATTGGCCAGTGAGTGAATATTGTGGGTCACAAATCCCACTGAGGTTTTTCCCACACTGGGTTTCCTTGTTAAATATCTTCTGTTATGGTGTGTTCTCTATGCTGTCTCTGTTATTCTTATTTGTTGCATTAATTTTTATTTATCGGTACACTGTTTTGGGATACAAAGTTCTTAATAAGTTTAAATATTTTGCTAACCGGTTAGACACTGATTCACCCCCCCCCTCTCAGTGTCTTTGGGACTGTCATTGATTCTAACAAATATATTAATTCCATTCTTATCACTTTGAATCATGCGCTTTAGGCCTTCAATTAATGGAAGAGCTTCACTATCAAGGTATTCTTGGGACATCCATTGTTGAAAGTTGTCAAATTGATTATCCAATTTTGAAAGTTGATCTATGGAAAATCTAGTCAAAGCTTCTTCCTCATTATTAAAATCATCAATTGGGTAGATAGGGATGTTATTAGTATGGGAAGAATTAGCATTATCCTCATTAAAGAAGTCACCCAAATTAGGCTTCATCTCTTTGGGAATTACTTAATTCTAATGCTTCATCTAACGGGGATAGTATAGGTAGGACTAATAGTGGTAAAACTCATGCACTAGAGGGAAGTTTTGGATTTTGAATTTGAATTTTGAATTTTAGGAACAAAGTTTGAAAAATTGAATAATACAAAATTCAAGAAAATTACGATTACACAATTTGAACTTTGTTGATACAAGAATGAAAAGAAATTTAAAAATTTTAAAATTAGGGCCAATGGGATACCACTTAATTTCAAAATTAAGTTTGACAAAATCAAGGAAGATTATAATTAACCACTTAATTTCAAATTTTTCCTTGAAAGTTGTGATGTTGAAATTGGGAAGTATTTCTTATTTTAGAGGGATCAAAATTCGAGAAAATCAACCAATTTTCTAGATTTAAGAAATTAAATACAGTCATAATAGTCTCCCGAAATTTCAGGAAAAAAGCCAGGGACTGTGTTGAAGTTGCACACAGTCTTCCCAACTTTTTCAGAATTTTTTAGGTATGAAAGTTACGATGATTTTAAAGCTAACCCCCCAAAATTGGTTAATTTTACGAATTTTAGATAGGCAAAATTAGGGTTTGAATCTCAAAATAGGACCCTATTAGGGTTTTGAAAAACATAAGAAATTGAATGTAAATTTGAAAAAAGGTCAAACCTAATGGATAGGGCCACCTTGAATAATATTTAAAAAACTGAAATTAATTAAAATTTGCAGAAAATCCAATTAAAGTTGAAAATTAGGGTTTTAAGGCCTAACCACTTAATTTTTAAATTTTGAATTTTGAAAAAAAAGGAGGGAAATTGAAAATTTGAATTTTTAGGCAAGAGGAAAAATCTGAAAATAGTCCCAAATTTGAAAATTAAATGTAAATTTAAATTTTGCACAAATTCAAGTTGATTATTGAAAATTAGGGTTTTGACAAGTAACCACTTAATTTTGTAAATTCGATTTGCAAATTGAACAAGACAATGAAGAAATGAAATTTTGAAAGCAATTCAATTTTTTAGATCTAAAACAATCAACAACAATTTTTGCAAAGCACAAGTTCAATTTTAATTTTTGAAAACTAGGGTTTTGACCACCAAGTTTTGTAAATTTGCAAGAAAATTAAACTTGTAAATGAAAAATATGAAATAATTTGTGATGTCAAGCATGTAAGATGTCGGGTTCACCAAAATATAATGGGTGTAAAAAGGTGATGAGAGGAGATTAAATGGAAAGCTTTTCTCTCATCAAGACAAGGAGTGAAAGTTTCACAAAGGATTTCCTTTAGCTTCTCACGCACATTACATTCAAAAGAGGGGGGGAAATTCACTAGATCCAATCTCAATAGAAGAATATTTAATGCTAAATGAATTGACAATGAGTTTAGAGAGTGATATTAACCCCTCTTTTAAAATGGATAGGTTGAATTATGCAGTTTAAGACTAAGTGTAAAAGCAACAAAGAAATGATTATAGCTTGAGATAGAAATGCGGGATGAAGCTGTGCACTTGGAATTAGCAATAAAAGGTTGAGGCAAAGCTCCCCTGAAAATTTGGTTGAAAGTTGTCGGGACCGTGTTGAAAGTGTACTCGGTCCTCCAAAAAATCCGCGCAGTGAAAAGGGTTTTTTCATCTCTAAAAATGAAGTCCAAATCTGCAAATATAGCTGTGCACCTGCAACCTACACACATAAAAGAGAGGAAATGTTGTTGGGATTGGGGGTTTTCCTTCAGGTCAAACCCCGGTTTTGGAATTAACCAAATGATGAAAAGTACTTGTAAGTAAATGAAAGTAAAAGACTGAAGTAGAATTCACCTCTAGAGGATGCAATTGAAATGTTGATAGAGTTGTTTGAAAGGATATGTAGAATTGAATGTCAAAAGAGATCTCCACTTCAATTGTTGAATCCTTGACTTGAATGCAGCACCTAGCCTTGAAAGGAGACTTGAGATGCTTAATGGAAACTTGAATGGAAACTTGAATGCTTGAATTCTTATTGTGCTTACTTGGACTCTCAAACTTATTGAACTGATATGTGTACCCATCCAAATTGGAGGGGAAAAGGCATCTTATATATTCATCGATTAGGGGGTAAGTGCACAAAGATGGTGGTCAAAAGGGGGGGTATAAGTGGACACTTTTTTTTTCTGAAATCAGGTGAACTTGAACTTGGAGGCAAAATGTGAAAGTCTTCCACTCAAGATATGAAGATAATCAAAGAACAAATATTATAGTACTTTGAATCTAGTTTCCAAACTACTAAACTTTTTTAAAATTGGATAAGATTGAGGGGGTCAAATCCTTCGCGCATGAAAAATAGACCCTGATTTTTTCAGAAAAACATAACATAGTGTCTGACGTACGCATAAAAAAAGTCATATTTCGATTTAGTATTTTGACAAATCCTTTGGTAGAAAGATAGTTAAGAGTGAGCACTAGAAGATGTGTATTTTTTTGTAATTTTTTGCTGAGTATTTTTTTTTATGATTTTTCCGATCGAGCACATCCTGAAAATTAGGTACCTGTTCGTGCGCGAAGCATAAGTTGCACTAAAAAAATCAAAAATGTAATTTTTTTTTAAATTGTAAAGAATCAAGTTCACTACAATAATATATAAATTTTTTAAAATTTTGATAATTATATCAAAAGTTATTAAAAAAATGGTGCACGTATGTCTGTGAGAACTATGGAGACACTGATAAAAGAAATTCAATAATAATATGTTATTGTTGTTCAAATTTAAAAATATATATATGGTTAGAAAGCTCAGAAGATGGGTGAAAATATGGTGGAAATTTTAGAAATATCCACTTGATGATGTGTAAACCTGATGATGACAAAGTCGAGAAACCAAGTTGATAAAATAAAACACACCAAAAAGGAGGGAAATGGAGGAAAATCAAACTTCCAAACCATAGTTTTGTCATCCAGGCCTATTTCCAAGCCTAAACAGACAAAAGCACGTACAAGGTACCTATGGTATAAAAAGCACGTATGAGGTACTTATGGCGTAAGAAGCGCGTACATTCTATCTTAACTATAAAAAGCGCGTACACACTATTTTTACTATAAAAAGTGCGTATGTGCTATTTGTACTATAAAAAGCACGTACATGCTATTTTTACTATAAATAGCGCGTACAGGCTAAGTTTGTTTAAATTTTGGGAGTGTGTATAATATGCTATTGTATATATATATAATATGTGTATATACATATAATATATAATATAAAAAATAAAAAATATATAATTTATATATATATATATATATATATATATATATATGTATATAATAATATATAATATATTAAATATATATACACACATATGTGTGTATGTATGTGTATTCTCTCTCTCTCTCTCTCTCTCTCTCTCTCTCTCTCCATCACCTCTCTCTTCCTCTCCCTCCAATATATCTTCTTTTTGTTTACATATATATAAGGTGATAAGAAGATTGACAAGGTGGTCTAGTTTCTGTTTTTTTTAAAGAAGATAGGATATAAAGTAGAACGTTTGAAAAAAATGAACGTATTGGTTTCTTTGGATCGTGTGGATGTATTGGTTGGATAATATTTATGGGTCGTATGGTGTACTAAGGGGTCATATGGTGTATTATGACCCCTTAGGTGTCGTTATGGGTCATATGGTGTTATATGATCCCTTAGGACACCATATGACCCCTTAAGACTCTATATGGTGTCGTTATGGGTCATATGGTGTCCTAAAGGGTCATATGGTATTCTATGACCCCTTACGATACCATATGATCCCTTACATGTCATTAGAGGTCATATTGTTTCCTAAGAGGTCATATGGTGTCCTATGACCCCTTAGGACACCATATGACCCCTTAACACACCATACGACCCATAACGACACCATATGGTGTCCTAAGGGGTCATAGGATGCCATATGACCCCTCAGGACACATACAACCCATAACAACACCATATGGTGTCCTAAAGGGTCATTTGGTGTTTTATGACCCCTAGGACACTATTTGGCGTCATTATAGGTCCTATGGTGTGCTAAGGGATCATATTTTGTCCTATGACCCCTTAGGATACCATATGACCCCTTAGATGTTGTTAGGGGTCGTATTGTGTTCTAAGGGTCATATAGTGTCCTATGGCTCATTAGGACACCATATGGTATCGTTATGTGTCTTATGTTGTCGTATGACCCCTAGGACACCCTATGACCACTTAGGACACCATATGGTGTCCTAAGGGGTCATATGGTCTCCTACAACCCCTTAGGACACTATTTGACCCCTTAGGACTCCATATGGTGTCATTATGGGTTGTATGGTGTCCTAAGAGGTCATATAGTGTTTTATGACCCCTTAGGACACCGTTTGGTGTCGTTATGGGTTGTATGGTGTGCTAAGGGGTCATATGGTGTCTTATGACCCCTTAGGACTCCATATGACCTCTTACATGTCGTTATGGGTCATATGGTGTCCTAACGGGTCATATGGTGTTGTATGATCCCTTAGGACACCATATGATCCCTTAGGACTCCATATGGTGTCGTTGTGGGTCGTATGGTGTCCTAAAGGGTCATATGGTATTCTATGACCTCTTAGGATACCATATGATCCCTTAGGTGTCATTAGAGGTCATATTGTTTCCTAAAAAGTCATACGATGTCCTATGACCCCTTAAGACACCATACGACCCATATCGACATCATATGATGTCCTAAGGGGTCATAGGATGCCATATGACCCCTCAAGATACCATACGACCCATAACAACACCATATGGTGCCCTAAAGGTTCATATGGTGTTTTATGACCCCTTAGGATACTATTTGACATCATTATAGGTCATATGGTGTTCTAATGGATCATATAGTGTCATATGACCCCTTAGGATACCATATGACCCCTTAGATGTTGTTAGGGGTCGTATTGTGTTCTAAGGGTCATATGGTGTCCTATGAGCCATTAGGACACCACATGGTATCGTTATGTGTCTCATGTTGTCGTATGACCCCTAGGACACCTTGTGAACACTTAGGACACCATATGGTGTTATTAGGGGTCATATGGTGTCCTAAGGGGTCATATGGTCTCCTACGACCCCTTAGGACACTATTTGACCCCTTAGGACTCCATATGGTGTCATTATGGGTCGTATGGTGTCCTAAGAGGTCATATAGTGTTTTATGACCCCTTAGGACACCATTTGGTGTCATTATGGGTTGTATGGTGTGCTAAGGGGTCATATGGTGTCTTATAACCCCTTAGGACTCGATAGGACCTCTTACATGTCGTTATGGGTCATATGGTGTTCTAACAGGTCATATGGTGTTCTATGATCCCTTAGGACACCATATGATCCCTTAGGACTCCATACGGTGTCATTATGGGTCGTATGGTGTCCTAAAGGGTCATATGGTATTTTATGACCTCCTAGGACACCATATGATCCCTTAGGTGTCACTAGAGGTCATATTGTTTCCTAAGAGGTCATATGGTGTCCTATGACCCCTTAGGACACCATATGACCCCTTAAGACACCATATGACCCATAACGATATCATATGGTGTCCTCAGGGGTCATAGGATGCCATATGACCCCTCAGGATACCATACGACCCATAACACCACCATATGGTTCCCAAAAGGGTCGTATGGTGTTTTATGACCCCTTAGGACACTATTTGGCATCATTATAGGTACTATGGTATTCTAAGGGATCGTATAGTGTCCTATGACCCCTTAGATGTTGTTAGGGGTCGTATTGCATTCTAAGAGTCATATATGACCCATAATGATAGCAAATGGTATCCTAAGGGGTCATAACACACTATATGACCTCTTAGGACACCATATGGAGTCCTAAGGGGTTGTAGGAGACCATATGACCCCTTAGGACACCATATGAACCCTAATGACAACATATGGTGTCCTAAGTGGTCATAAGGTGTTCTAGGGGTCATACAACACCATAAGACACATAACGATACCATATGGTGTCCAATGACCCATCAGACACCATATGGTATCGTTATGTGTCTTATGGTGTCGTATGACCCCTAGAACACCTTATGACCACTTAGGACACCATATGGTGTCATTAGGGTTCATATGGTGTCCTAAGGGGTAATATGGTCTCCTACAACCCCTTAGGACTCCATATGGTGTCCTAAGAGGTCATATAGTGTTTTATGACCCCTTAGGATACCATTTGGTATCATTATGGGTCGTATGGTGTGCTAAGGGGTCATATGGTGTCTTATGAGGGGGGGAAATAGAGGGAGAGATAGAGATAGAGAGTGACACAGAGAAGGGGACTCAGAGAGAGAGAGAGAGCTGGGGGGGACGTATAGAGAGATCTAAGAGGTGGATAGAGGGACTGGGAGAGAAAGAGAGACCTAAGAGGTGAGAGAGAGAGAGAGAGAGAGAGAGAGAGAGAGAGAGAGAGAGAGAGAGAGAGAGAGTTTGATTGAGAGGGAGGAAGGGGTGGAAGGATATTACAAGAGACTAGAGAGAGAGAGGTGTGAAGAGAGGGAGAGAGCAAGAAAGAGAGGTAACAAGAAATTAAGAGAGGGAGGGAGAGGGGAGAGGGAGAGAATGAGAGAGAGACACCTGAGAGAAGGAGAGCGTGAGATAGAGAGAATGAGGATGAGAGGGAGAGACTTTAGAGATAAAGAATGGGAGAGAGAGAGAGAGAGAGAGAGAGAGAGAGAGGTTGATAGTCATAGATGTGATAGAGAGAAGGAGAGAGACTTGAGAGAAAGAGAAATGGAGCGAGAGGGGGAGAGAGAAAGAGAGTTAAAGGGAAATAAATACTTGACAAAGGAAGAGAAAGGGAGGGGCAGGGAGAGGGAGATAATGAGACTTAAGAGAGGGGGAGAGAGTGAGATATAGAGATATTTGAGAGACGGAGAGAAAGAGAGGGATATATGAAAGAGAGAAAGAGGGTGAGGGAGATGAGAAAGAGACGAAGAGATAACCGAGAGAGGGAGATGCCTAAGAGACAAAAAGGTAGGGGTTAAGGAAGAGAGAGGGGGAATGTAGGGAAGAGATGAGAGACATAATGTTGATACGAGCATGCTGATTACTAAAATTTGACTAAGTTTGAAATTTATAAGAATACTAAAAAAAACTAGAATCTGCATTATAACTCTTAGAGTTCTGGAACCACTCTCAAACATCCTGACAATATATACATAAAATATAACTTAAAGTATAAGAAAGATAAAAGACAAAGAGAAATGTCACTTATACTGAAAAACCTAATGGAATGCTAAGTGAATTGCATTTTATTGACAGACAGAACCGCATACGCGGTTTTAGTTTTTAAACCGCGTATGCGGTTAGTATGCTTTAAATCGCATACGTGGTTAGTATTCTTTAAAATGTGTACATGGTTAGTATGTTTTAAACTGCACCCGCGGTTTAGCTTTGGTTAGGCTCGACAAAATGAGCCTAAATGCGTACGAGGTTCTTTAAATTTGAAATACCCCATGCGCGTTTTGGTGTTTTTCATGTTTTTTTTTTTTGTGTCCACTTTTTTGACCACCATCTTTGTGCGCTTACCCTAGGGTTATTTGACTGATTTTTTTGTCTTAGGCCGAGATAGGGAAACTTTTCCCGCTTCAAAATTGATAAGCACGATGAAAATTTTAAGTGGAGGGGGCCCAAAATAGGTCAAGGACAAGGGCGCCACGCCCCTATCCTACCCTAATCCAGGATAGGAAGCAGCGAAAGGAAGTGCAGGATGTGAGGAAATGTAGGTTTCAGGAGGTGTGAGCATGTCTCAGGTCTCTAATCAGGCTTAGGGATTCATTTCACTAATGTGAAGACACAAATGCGATCGAAAATTGCAAGGTCACAATTTTATGATGCTATACCTCCTATAGTGGTTTCCTCCTACAACACTCATGTGGGGATGTGTTCTCCTTGATCCTCATTCAATTTTGAAATCATTCAAATTAACTTCTAATTAATCCTATCTCATCATAAACCCAAAGTTCCTAGTGTGGGAACCTTGGCTCTAATACCCTTGTAATACCCACTCTTCCTTCTTGCTCACACATGTGAGAGAATCTCTTCACTAACATACACAAACTACATGACACCCTCAAGAGCTCCCATGTGTCCTACAACTCCCATGCTTCCTTAAATAAACTTTATCAACATGTTGAAATATCTCTCTCATGAAAAAGAGGCTAGAAAAGGGCTTAAAACTTTCATAACACTAGGTTTAAGGTTTCTAAAAGACTCGCAACCCATAGTGAACTAGGACTTGGGGATTTATTTTATGCATGAAATGATGAAATTATTCCATTAAACCCATTTCAACATTGGGAAACATGAATCTTTAAAATGACACTTAAATTGGCACATTGGGAACTTGACTTATCCATTGTTACACAACACAAAATTGCACATAAAATTCATGTCACAACACAAGGGCACAACTCACTTTACATGACAACTGTAAATTACAATAATTAACATTGAACAAGGGATCTTAACCTTTCCTATTAGGTTGGATTAGCTCATTGGTTTAACACATTAGGCCATCCCATTAACACCCCATGTCATTGCTCATAACAATACCTACACACTCAAGACAATGTTAGCTTGGCATACTAACTCATATAATTATAATGATCAAGTAATATAGATGATAATTATGTAATTGTATACATCTAGTATTGTCATACGCTATCATCCATAATTGAACTTCATTAAAATTTTATTGTTGACATAAGGCATACATTCACATCTATTGACATGTGACCATAATAATTGCTCATGTAAACTGTAAGGACCTGCTTGTCCTAACCCTAGTTAAACCAAACTTAAACTCGTTGTTTTAATTAATTATTAAATTAACCATTATTGCACATGCAAAAGCAACAATTATTAACATGCAAGTAATAGATAAGTAACTGAACAACCATGCAACTCATCAAGAACATGTAGGAATTAAATGTGCATGCGAACAACAACAATCTAAAATTACGCATGAGGTCCAATAGAATGCAAACCATAATTAGTTACGATGTCGAGTTACGTGTGCGCATGAGTAGCGTAAATCATATGCATGAAATTATTACGAATTAAATTAACATGCAAAAACTCATAATTAAATAATCTACCAGATAATTAAATATGACCATGCATGCATGCGTAAATGAAAACTAATCTAAGAAAGCAAATCACGCATGTTAGTGGGTTAGTATGTTAGTAGTCCTTTTTTTCTTCTTTTTTTCTTTGTCAGTTACATTGCATGGCGACTTCTTGTCGCTTTACATCATGTGACCTTTATAGGTCCTTTTTCATAACCTCTACATGCGACCATTCTGGTCTTTACAATGAAATAAAATATACATCTTTAATTATTACATAAAATTTTATCTGGAATCTCTGACTTTCTTTGTCTCTGGATGTGTCGCCTCCGTTTGACCTGGATAACCTCCTCTCGCAAACCAGATGACGAACATATGACCCAGGCTTTTTATCCACCCAACCAAATGAAGCATAAGCTTCCCGGTGCTCTTGATAAGCTCTCGTCCCTCACGACGGAGTATCCTAGCAAGTCGGTACCAACTGGTAGTAAAGGAATCCTATGCAATCATGTAGAACTAACAACCCATCCTGGTTGAACTAACTACATGTGTTATGGCAAGTTGAAAAATAAATAAATATGATGGCCATCATTACCCTATTGGGGAGGTGAAAAAAATCACCCTTCCCTGGTTAGCCCATAAACAAGCACTCTCGTTCCATAATCATCCCTCATAGACAAAAAAATAATTAACCCTCCGCGGATTAATGTCAGAATAATATTATTATATGTTTTCTTTATAGATTTTTATAAATTTTCCCTTTATAATATAATTTGCTCAAATCAAAATTAAATTTTAATATTTTCAATAATTCTAAATTAAGAATCTCTATTTAAGTTAGAATTTACCACCATCAAGACTTTCCAAATACAGTCATAATGTTTCAGTCTTTTCTTAAAAACCCAGATCCCAATTTCTCTGAAATTTTTACAGTAACTAAAAATATTGGAAACACAAAAACCCAGTAAATTTACTAAAAACCCAGTTTCTACTTTTTATGATAAATCGAGAAGAAGGTGTTGACAACACAACTGACACATCAAACAAACTAGCATTAAATCCACAATACCCAATTTTAAAAGAAAAAGATCAAATAAAGACTCAATAAAATATGTAAAATAAATTAACCTGGCTGTAAGAAAGAAGAATCGCAGGCGTTTCCCACAATCACACGAATCAAGAAGCTCAAAAAGAATTGGAATGATCAAATAACAGGTTTATTCCTATATTTATAAACATTGAATTTTCTAAAAATAAAATTTGTAGTCACATAAATCTATCCACTTAATTAAATGAATACTTAGTATTTATTTGATTATTTAACCATCAATTAATAATTAATTAAATTAATATATTTAATTAATTCATCTTAACCCTCTTCTCCTATTAATTAAATAAATTATTCAATTTATTTGATTTAATTCACTTAACAAATTCAGACCATTAATTAAATAAATAAATCATATTTATTTAATTAAATATTCTCTCACATTTAAATAAATTAATATTTATTTAAAACCCCCAAAATCCCACCTCTCACATTTAAATAAATTAACATTTATTTAAATCACCTTTATCCTCCACCCACTTGCATTTTCCTACAAAAGCAAGTTGCACAACTATTTTAAATAAATCATTTATTTAAATCACCTTTATCCTCCACCCACTTGCATTTTCCTACAAAAGCAAGTTGCACAATTATTTTAAATAAATAATTTATTTAAAATCACCTTTATCCTCCACCCACTTGTATTTTCCTACAAAAGCAAGTTGCACAATTATTTTAAATAAATAATTTATTTAAATCACCTTTATCCTCCACCCACTTGTATTTTCCTACAAATGCAAGTTGCACAACTATTTTAAATAAATTATTTATTTAAAATCCTATTTATCCTCACCCACTTGAAACCTTTAATGGTTTCCCTTAAAGTCTTCAAAACTTGATGGCTTTAAAGTTTTCAAACTTGATGGCTTCCTTCTATAGTCTTCTTAAGACTTTAATGGTTTTCCTTAAAGTCTTCAAGCCTTTAATGGTTTCCCTCAAAGTCTTCAAGCATTTTAATGCTTTATCTTCTTTTTTCTCATTTAAATAAATTAATATTTATTTGAATATTTATCCAAATGCAAATTGCACCATTTAATTGAAATAAATGATTTTATTTAAATTGAAAATACCAAAATTTCTCCCACTTGCATTTTCCTACAAAATCCACTTGCATGCCTAAACCCCTTCTAGATTCTTCTAAACCCTTCCTAATTAACCTAATCCATCCCCTAAATATTGTCACATTCCTAAGCAAATTGGAGTCACTTCTCAAAGACTCCAAAGTCTTTGAAAAACAATTAATGATTTGTGTGTTCAACAAATTAACCTCTAAAGTCTTCCAAACCACTTATGGCTCTTACATGACCATTAATGGTTAATTCCACTTGCACCCATGGTTGAGGACTTTGACCCCTAACTTAACCCTCATGTAACCCATTTGTCTCTTCAAAGCATTTATTTCTTTGACTAGGGTAACCATCATGTCCCCTCAAGCATTTAATGCTCCTTATCTCTCCTCTCAAGCCTCCTCATGGTGACACTTGTCAACATGGGATTGGGTTGAAAGTCTCACATGGATTGAATATCTTTCAATCCTAACCCTTGTTAAGATTGCTCAATCTTAACCCTTCATTTCCCCATTTCTTCTATAAATAGAACCCTTCTCTTCAAGCAAAAGAGGAAGCATTAGAGTATTGTTGTTATACTGGCATTAGCATAGAGCTTTCTCATAGCATCACTATGTACACTTGCATAGCATTTGCTTATCATATTCAACCATCTTGAATCTCCATATGGCATCCATAGCTAGTGCTAAAAGCTGAGAGCTACACTCATTTGGGACTTGGAGAGGAGAGGAACAAGGGAGGAGCAACTATGAGCATCTTGATTAGCTATTTTATTCTATGTTTATATGTTTTCTATTTCATACTTAATATCTCTCTTGATATGCCTGTTTAGGATAATCTTTTGTTGCTAACACTAATATTTGTTTCTTGTTGTCTTGTGTGTGTTACCATCAAACAGATTTTCTAATCCTTTTTGTAGAGCATCAAAATTTAATTGTTTGCATGATTAAATTCTTAAAATAAAACTAATTATTAAAATTAGAACTCACAAAATAGTTAATTGATTTTATTAAATTACAATTTGTTAAAGATTTAGTTTTTAAGAAAATAATTAATTATTAGGCTCTCACATATCGTCTATATTTTTAGTACATAAGTTTACTCCAACATTGTATTTTTGCATGCCTTGATCATTTATTTAAATTTATTAATTAATATTTTAATTAATTTCTTGAATTAATCTCATTATTTATTTTAATTAGTCCTCTAATTTTAGTATTTATAAGATATTATATCTTAAATATCTTTTATATTTTATAATTTAATTATCAAATAATTTTATTTTTAATTACTCAACTAATTAATTTATTTACTCTCTTTTAAATAATTATTTTATAATTATTTGTAGCTTGATTGTAATATTAAATACTTGTATATTTAATAATTTATCCTTATTATTATTTTTATTTTATTTTATCAATATATTTTAGACTCCTTAATTTAATTTCCTAATTGTTTATCTAATTGGGTACTTTGCACAGGGTTCCAATACTTAGGTTGCTACTGGCGAGCTAGAAAAACCCCTCCTCGATCATATGTCCGCCTTCGACAGTTACCCTGCAACTTATACTTGACAAAAATTCGTTAGATCCCATTACATAAAAATCTAGCACAATATTAACATCATAACATTATTATTTATCATCATTAAATAATGACATCATATCAATAAAACATCATTATTAAGTATTATTAATCATAACAGTAAAGTAGCATTAAAACATTATCATCATAAAATAACTAACCATCATCATTGTCACTAAACCACACAATATCATCTATCATTATTAAAAGTTAATCAAAAGGTATCTGACATAATAAATAAATCTAACTAAGGTCTAATTCGAGTTGTGACATAAACACAACTCACCATAATAATAATCAAATCATATGTATCATCATAAGTACCTCATCAAAATAATAATTAGTGTCACCCATAAAATCAACTATGATCAATCATGAGTAAGCATAGCAACAAGGTCTAACTAGATACCATATCAAAGTGCAATCATATAAAATAGAAGCATAATAAAAGGAAGAGTTCTAGTTTCATGTCACAATGATGAAAACCTCAATAATAGTGGTGTCCATCTAGGAGTGGACATCACATCCTCCCTCCCTCAAAATGGACTTCCTCTTGGAAGTCCTAAAAAACATGTGGATAAAGTGCTCTCATAACCATAGTGTCCTTCCAAGTGGTAGCAACCTCATCATATATATCCCACTAGACCCCGACCTAGTCTAGCTCTTGTCCTCGAAGGGCCAATGTCTAATGCCCCAAAATGGAAATGGGTTCCAATGTCAACCATTCATCCAACTCCACTTCTATAGCATCTCAATCCAAAATATTAGATGCATCATGAACATATCATTGCAAAATAGAAACATGAATGATATCATGAATACGTGACAGGCTAGGTGGCAATGCTAGATGATAGGATACAACTCCTATAAGATCCAAAATATCATGTAGTCCCACAAAGTGAGGTGTGATCTTAGAGCCCTTCCAATAGAAGATTCCATACTCTTATATGGATGCAGTCTCACAATGAACTTATCACCAACTAAGAAGATCCTATCTATCCTCTTGGCATTTGCATATTTCTTCTAACAATCTCGAGCCTCTTGTAATCATTGTTTGATCTATAATACCTATCTCTCTATGTATTGCAACATCTCTAAATCAATAACCACCCTGTCCTCAACGTGATCCCAACTCAAATGAGTCTTACAGGGTCTACCATATAGTGCCTGGAAGGGTGCCATGCCAAGTGAACTATGATGACTATTTTTATATGCAAACTCTACTAAGGGTAAATACTTCTTCCATTTAGAATTTTGATCCATGAAACACATCCACAACATGTCCTCTAACACCTGATTTAACCTCTCTATTTGGCCATCTTTCTCTGTGTGATATGTGGTACTAAAATTAAGTTGAGTGCTCATAGCCTACTAAAGTATTCTCCAAAATGCCAATGTGAATACTGGATCTCTATCAAAAACAATATTATGAGTAACTCCATGCAATTTGACAACCTTTTCAAAAAAATCTCTAACCATTTCTAGTGCTATACAAGTAGTACAAATTGGGGAGACGTGTACTAACTTGGTCAACTTGTGCAACTATCACCATGAGAGTATCATTACACCATGAAGACAGAGGTAGACCAATAATGAAATTCATGGAAATGATGTCCCATTTCTATTTAGGTACCACATGTGAGCACAAAAGTCCTGTCGGATGTTGTTGTTTGACCTTAACTCTTTGGCACTCTAAGCAATAAGAAACAAATCTTGCAATATCCCAATACATACCTACACAATTATACAACTAACAAAGATTTGCATGCATCTTCTTTACCCCCAAATGTCCTACATAAGATGTGGTATGGGCCTCTATCATGATCATTGTCTAAAGATCCTAACCCATGGTGCATATATAGGCCCTATGTATTATAGCAAGTCATCTGAATCTAGGCTATTCCCTATATACTTTTCATTAAGGGTCCTCTCAAACTATATCTCTCCTTGATTCTCACAATACCAATCATCCTCTAGTAGCTACTGCAAGGTAAGAGTCCTCAAATCTGTGCCTAATGTCAATGACATAGCCTCATGTCATTGCTTGCTCAAAGAATCTGCTACCACATTCTCCTCACCCTTGATGTAATGTACATCAAAATCATACTCACATAAGAACTCTATCCATCGCCTTTGTCAAGCATTCAAGTTCGATTTTGTAAAGATATACTTTAGGCTCCTCTAATCTGAATGTAGCTCAAAATTATGTCCAAGGAGAAAGTTTATCCATCTCATGAGAGCATGAACAATTGTTGCAAACTCTTAAATCATGTTTAGGATAATTCAACTTATGTACCTTGAGTCTTTGTGACTCATATGCAATCACTCATCCTTCCTACATAAGAATTTCTCCTATACCATTTAGTGATCCATTTGTACAAACCATAAAATCCAATGTCAGAATTGGTACTGCTAATATAGGAGAACTCGTGAGATGCTCCTTGAGGGTGTGAAATGAACTCTCACACTTCTCTATCCACTCAAACCTCTTCCCCTTTTTCTGAAGTAAAGTGACAGGGTGTGCTATCTTAGAAAAATCTTTTACAAATATGTGATAGTAACCGACCAATCCCATAAAAATCCTAGCCTCTATAACACTATTAGCAGTCGACCAATCTATGATATCATTGATCTTTGATGGATCCACTAAGATGCCATCACCTAAGATTATGTGCCCCAAATACTGGATCTTGGTCTGAAAGAATGCACACTTAGCTAAATTGGCATATAGTTGGTGTTGTCTCAAACACTATAGAACCTATCTCACATGCTCGTCATGCTTCTCCTTTGTCCCTAAATATATCAATATGTTATCTAGGAACACTAACACAAACCTATACAAGAATGTATAGAATACCCCATTCATCAAGCTTGTGAACATTGCAAGGGCATTCGTCAACCCAAATAGTACCTTTTGTAAACTCGTAATGTCCATAGTGTGTCCTAAAAGTAGTCTTATGTATGTCTACCTCTATGATTCTCATTTGATGATAGCCAAACTTTAGATCTATCTTGGAGAATATTCTAGCTCTATTGATCCAGTTAAACAAGTTATCGATCCTAAGAAAGGGGTAGTAGTTCTTAATAATCAATTTATTAACAACCTATAATCAATGCACAAACAAAGAGACCCATCCTTCTTCTTAACAAATATAGATGGTACACCCCAAAGAGAAGCACTAGGTTGAATGTGCACCTTCTCTAACAACTCCTCCAACTGAATCTTGAGCTCATTAAGCTCCTACATCATCATCTTATATGGTTCCTTAGAAACTGGTTGCGCTTCTGGAACTAAATATATATAAATATCCACATCTCAATTGGGTGGCCTCCTTAGCATCTTAGAAGGAAACATGTCTACAAACTCTCAGAGACACATATAATCATCTAGTGATGACCCTGATGAGCCCTCTAACTTATCATTGATGGTAATAGCGAATATCTGACATCCTCTTTGTATCCATTGCTTGAGTTGCATAGCAGAGATCATATGAATAGACACATGTCTATGCACTTATGAGATTGTCATTGGTATACCATGATCATCAATGCACTTTACTATCTTACAATGACAATAAACCTTAGTGTGATGTGCATCCAATCAATCCATGCCTAGGACTATGTCATAAGACTCCAAAGGAGTAATGTGAAGGTCCATTGTTGTGGTGATATCCCCAAAACTCAACTGATAACCCCGTACTATAGAATCCATAGAAACCTTGTCCCTTGAGGCCAACTCTACCTCCCACATATCATCTTTCCTAAATGCCACTAGCCTACAATGCTCCACTATAGCTGGGGAAATAAAAGAGTATGGCACTCCAAAATCAAACAAAATACTAACTGAAACATTAAAAACCATACCTCTAGCCTCAATGATGGTGGCCTGATGCTCAACCCTGTAGTTCTTGACCATTGCAAATACCTAATGGGACTTTCCCACATCACAAATTGTCATCTTGGAAGCTACAGAGCAGTATCCTTCTGCTCAAAAACCTTGTGGAAACTCTCTATCTAAGTGCCCCACACCTCCACATACATAATAAGGTCCTCTCATTTGTCCCTTTACTATCAAAGTTTGACCAGTCTATGATATTCTAGGTCTACTGGAATTACCCTGACCACCTATAAAGGAATGTTGAGCTAGAGGAAATCTTAGGTATTGTACCCATGCCTTTGATCTCTGTGTTGACCGGATGTGTTCCATGTCTTAGGTTTTCCACCTGGTGCACACTACTATGGTATATCCCTCTATACATGTTGATGTTGTTGTAATAGTCTATGAGTCCCAACAGAAGGTCTAAAACATTTCTTAGATGGGAGAGGGGGTCTATGAGATGTTGTGGTTTTAAAATTGCTCATGGGACTCTTGTGCCCTACCATGAACCTCCTCTACAATGTAGGCCTTTTCAACTATAACCTTAAGATCCTCTGGAGGTTCCATATGTACCAACCCTGAGATATTGGGGTTCAAACCTCTGATAAACTTATTGACGAGCAACTTCTTGTCATGATGGGCAACTTCTTGTCCTGAATATAGTCCACATAATGCAAGAGCTCTAGGAATTGACTCTCATACTATGCCGATGTAAGTCGCCTCTATTGTAAATCATTAAACTCTTCAATGTGCCTCTAGTTACAATGCTCTGAAATGTATTGATCTTCAAAGTGGTCTAGAAAGGTACTCCATGATAATGTATCCCATAAGAAAAAATATTTATTCTCCTCCTATCACCACCATGTGGAAGTTGGTCCTCTCAACAAGTGCACTGGGAACCTGGCCTTAAAATTACTCTCATAAAAGTATAACCCAAAGTATTGACGAGGACTAAGCAACCATGAATTTGCCTCCACTCCAATAGTGGATCCTAAGAATGTGGGAGGCTGAAGTCTAAGCAACTTTCGAATATGATCTCCTATGTCTTGTGGTACCCTCTACACAACCTTCACCTTTGATCGTAGTGGCCTACAATGTGGTGGTGTCAGAATGTATAATGACTCATCCTCTATCTCTTCCACTCATAGCTCTTCAACCCGAGGAGGGCTCCTAATGCACTCACATCTCTCAAGATTATGCTACTCAACCATAGATTTATGTCCTTGTAGCATTTCACCTCCAAGTGGAAACATATTCTGTATAACTCTAATTAAGTTTTGTAGAGCTTGAATTATTTCTAGGCCTAACTTCGGTTGCCCATCTCCTTGAGGTCCTTCAAGTCAGTGAAATTCTAGTTGTTCTTCATATCATGATGCTCATCCTATAGCACTCTTATGGGGATGTGTTCTCCTTGATCCTCGTGCCATCTTTAGATCATTCAAATTAAGTTCTAATTAGTCCTAGCTCACCATAAACCCAAATTTCCTAGTGTTGAAACCTTGGCTCTGATACTCTTGTAATACCCACTCTTCCTTCTTTCTCACACATGTGTGAGTAGCCCTCCACTAACATACACCAACTACATGATACCCTCAAGATCTCCCATGTATCCCACAACTCCCATTCTTCCTCAACTAATCTTCGACCACGCCACAAAATTCGCTAGTCATGAAAAAGAGGCTAGAAAAGGGGTTTTATCTCACATAAAACTAGGTTTAAGGTTTCCAAAAGACTGTGAACACATAGTTCTAGGGCTTGGGACTTAAATTTATGCATGAAATGATGAAAATATTTCATTAAACCCATTTCAACATTGGGAAACATGAAACTTTAAAATGACACTTAAATTGGCACATTGGGAACTTGACTTATCTATTGTTGCTTAACACAAAATTGCACATAAAATTCATGTCACGACACAAGGATCTACAACTCACTTTACATGACAAATACAAATTAAAACAATTAACATTGAACTAAGGATTTATCCTTTCCAGTTAGGTTGGATTAGCTCACTAGTTTAACACATTAGGTCATCCCATTAACCTATTGTCTCGTTGGTCACAACAATACCTGCAAACTCAAGATAATGTTAGCCTAACATACTAACTCATATAATTAGAACAATCAAGTAATATGGATGATAATTACTTATTTGTATACATCTAGCATTGCCATGCACTATGATCCATAACTAAACTTCATTAAAATATTATTCTTGACATAAGCCATACACTCATATCTATCAACATGTGACCATAATAATTGCTCATGTAAACACAACAAACCATAATAATAATCAAATAGTATATACCATCATAAGTCACTCATGAAAATAATAATTAGTGTCATTCATAAAATCAACTATAATCAATCATGAGTAAGCATAGCAAAAAGGTATAACTTGATACCATATCAAATTCTAATTACACAAAATAATAGCATAATAAAAGGAAGAGTTCTATAGTTTCATATCACAATGATCACAACATTAATAAGAGTGGTCTCCCTCTAGGGATTGGTATCACATTGACATAGGAAGGGAAAGGCGCCCATCTTGTCTAGGTCAAAACTTCAAGACTTCCAACTTCCAATTCTTCCTATGCCCTAATCCTAACTTGTATGGAAAGGGAAAGCTCTTGTTGAAGAATAGTTATTCATGTGTCCCTCGTATGTCTCAAACCTCAAGGGCTCCTCCTATTTGTTGGAAAACAAATAGGTTCAATACAAAAGATTGTGAAGATCAACCACTATCCAATAAAATAATCAAAGGATGAGATGAAAGGCTTGAATAACTACAACATAAAAATCTAAAACTCATATACAAATCTAAATATTAAGTTTCCTTAATGTGGAAAACCATGATTAGATCCTTCTTATTAATGGTGCCATAACTGGCATGTATCTTATTCTTAGTAAACATATCTTAATTAAAATTATAATAAAAATAAATAATTATTAATATTATCACAAGATAGAAGAAATAAGGCATAAATCAGCAACATAAGAATATCAAATAACAAGATATTTATGTAGAGAAACCCTTGCAGGGAAAATTTCACCAAGAAGAGAGGTCAAGTATGCATTATCAACAATAAATGTGCTTACAATACAATCATTTTTAGTCTCCTCTTTTCCTCCAATGTAGGTACATGTGAAAAACCTCCTTATGCATCCCACCTATCATTTTTCTTGCAAAATAAATCTACATTCACTTGTTCTACACAAACTCTACATACAAAAAATTAAATTTATAGGATGGAAAGAGCTCCAAAACTATAGAAGCCTCTTCATTTCTCACGACCACAATTCTTGGAATGCCTCCATGAAGCTTCAAAAGGTACTAGTTTTGGATCCAATACTTTCCCTCCAACATGGGCTCCCATTCTTGCAAGATAAACATTACAAATGACAAAATATGAAGAGACACCAATTGCCTCTTCCTATCACCCACTTCGAGAAACCCAAAGGTCACTTATTTGTGCACTTCCTAAGCCATTAAATATCTTATTATAGACATTCACAAATGGGGAAAAACATATTAAATAATTATGTTCACAACCCTCTTTTACCACTACTAGTTGAACCCATTGCCCTTTATGGATGAATTACAAATAAAAAATAAATATTTTTAAAGAAATTATTATTGGTTTTGTTATTAATTTAAATAAAGGGCATAATCTATTTCAGTGTTGTTTCTCAACTAAAAATTTATAGAAGATTTGGAAAGCAAGAAATGAAGAAAGGTTTAATGGGGACACGAGACACTTACTGAGTCTTCAAGAAGGCCTACTCTTGTTAATATTGTCATGCAAGTTATAGTGACCATGGAAATATCATGGGTCGAGTTTATGGAGTTGTTAGGACAAGGAATAGTAATAGTCAATAGATATGAGGTGAGGTATGGACACACTTGGTCCTACAACCAATTCAAGAGCACACCATGCTAGAAAGGATGGGTGAAGTTTCAAAGGATTTAAAATAAAAAAGTAGCTGAGCATAAGCAAGACGTTGGTCCAAGGTTCTATATGTAATATAATAAACATTACCTTAATTAGGTGTGTCTTTTTTAATTTGATTCCTTCACTATATCAACCCTAGAGATGATTTTATCATTGAGGTAGGTATATCTAATGCAAAAAAAAAGTTGTTTCTCCTCCATTTAGATGGAGGGATTGGGACACATTTTTTGAAAGCAAACAATTACAAAGTTGCTAGCTAAGTTTTACTATATTTCACTTCACATTTAATATTTTGATGTTACTGTTTATTCTTGGAATAATGAAAGACTCTAATGTAATATATAAAAAATTTGTAGTATGGTAGGCTGATAGAATATGCTACATTTTGGTTATATACAACAACTAGCAATATTGATAGTATAGGATAGTATTAACAATGAATTTACAGTTGGTGGAAACTGTTTTTCTCGGTTGGTGTATGCATATTTTAATAAGGTTAAAATTGATCATACCGGTAGAAAACTGATTCACTCCCCCTCTCAGTGTTCTTGGATTCCATTGGGTCCTCTCCTGTAGGCCACTTTGTCTATTTGAGTGGAAAATGTTAATGAAGTTATTTCAAGGAGAGATTTTATATGTAAATAATTTTAATGCTTAATTTTTTTATTTATAGAAGTAATATAGGTTTATTAGCTCTCTGGATAGGAGGATACTTATGCATCCAATCGATACTTTACATGTTTTGAAGGCCAATCATCTTGGAGAATTTTAAAACTATGTTTGCTTTGCTAATGTTTCAAATTTCATACATATTTTTATCATTTTTAGAATATTAGTTATCTGCTCTTCTATTGGCTCATAATGGTAATAGTCATTGCAAAATTGATTTATTTTTATTTTTTAAAACCAAAATACCAAAATTTTCAATCTTTCAATTGCATTTATTGCATTGCAATAATCGTGCCTAGCACATTAGAAATTAAATGCGCATAAGAAAATTGATAGCTAAAAGTCCCATTGAAAAAAACATAGATAAAAAAATTAAAAAAAATCTAAGAATGCTATAGAAATCTTATCATTCCCATAGCAAGGAAGTACAATATTTTTGAAGCAATGCACAAAATCTTTTCTTCTTTGATAGAAGGAAGTACAAAAGTCTCTAGCAATCTTGTTATTAGTCCCCACCTTAAAGGGAACTAATGTTTTCATGTCACACTTGACATGTTTTTCTTTTTACAAAATGGAAAAAACATTATTAAGCTCTAAAGTTTGAAGTGTGTTTTTTTAAATGCCATTATTTTTTAGATTTTTTCATAAAATATAACTGGCTGTGAAAATTTTGCTGGCAGTTTTATTAAATTTTTAATTAAAAAAATATAAAAATAACTTTGGCTTTATGGAAAGTTGACGTCACTGTTCATGTGAGGACATAGGAAATAAATGGTTTATTGAATGCTGGACAAATTGTCATTAATTATTAGGTTTTGAAAAACATTTATGTTGGTTGTGTGCATTCGTGCATTTTTCCGTTTAGTCTGTGGAAAGAAAACATTTCCATCTTCTACTAAACAGAAAATGCTTCCAGCTTTTTTGCAGTGCTCATTCTTCTTTGCAAAGTGCCTTCAGTGGAATCAGGTTAGTAATTTTGCTTAAACAAAATGTTGTTTGCCAGTTTACCATGTTGCGTTCTGGTAAACAGTAATAAAATATTTACGGTTCTGTTAGATCCCTTATCTCATTTTTTTTCATCAGTCTTGGGCATTTTTTTTCACTAAATTGGCGTGGATGCGTTAATTTTCTTTTTTTGTTAGGTATTCGGGATGGCTATGGTTTTGTACGGCAACTGTGTTTTTGGGCAAAGTAAGGGTTAGGGTCTATTATTTTCTTTAATTTCTTTTAGTTTTGAGCAGAATTTTGGATAGAATAGGACTAAAATGACTAAATTTTGGATAGAATAAGACTTAAAAGTTAAAATGCTTGATTACCCTTTTTAGCTAACTCTAATCTTGAATTATCTTCAAGGGGTTTTGTTGTAAAATGTAATGCGCAGTTGTGAGCCAAGTTCAAATTGCCTTATTGATATAAGACTTCCCAAAACTCTGGCAGAGATGTATTAATGTTGTGGTGTTAATTGTTACGTGGTAACGTTACATATTACTTAATTTTTAAATTCCTTATCAAAATAAGGCAACTCATAACTCTAGCAGACTTGTGGTAAGGTTGCAGAGCAATAATTTTCAGGCAAATTGGAGTTTAACATATGATTAGAAATCTTAGGAATGTAGTCCAAGCTTAGCTCACACCAAATTTTAAACTGTGCATAACATCCTTGCCTAGGATTTAGCAAGCAAATGCCAACAATTGATGATTTAGCAAGCGAATGCCAACAATTGATGATCTATCCATTCAACACGATGCCAACAATTGATGATTTATGTTTAAACCTGTCTCATAAGGCTTGTGTCTGCATTAGAATTCGGTGACGAAAAAAATCAGAACAAATCTGACAGCCGATAAGTGTTGGAAATTAAAGCTGTGATTAATCTGAGAAATATTAATCTGTAATTTTTATTATTTTTTATTTTTGAAAATAAGAAATTAATTTATAAGATCATCAAAACATGTGAATATCTATGTTGCTCGTTCATATCTCTCTCACACACACAATAAATATTTTGCAAAGCATATTTGATTAATTTCTTAATTTAATTTTCAATTTTCAAATTATTTGCTTTGGGTTCACCCAGATTTCTAGCTTGGGCCCTTTGGTTTGACCTTTGTATGTCTGAATGTATTCGATCTTAATGTATAAGCACAGAGCAGAACCCTAGCCAAACCCTGTTTTGAAGATAGGGATCTTTACATGCTTCAAACCTATCTGGGTTTGAGAAAGGATCCGATTGAATTTGCTAACAGAGTGAAATACACGTAGCTTTGCTGAAACTGTCCTATTACCACCATGTGCAACATATATTTGCTTGTACACTTCAATGTATAGAAATGGAAATAGCAATCAATATGAACAATAACACAGAGGAATTCACATAAAAAGACACCATAAAAAGACACTAATAGTCACCTTGGAGAAACCTAGTGTGGGCAAAAGGTTCATGCTTCATTTACATTTATTGCTTACGAAATAATATGAAGTAGAAAGCTCCAAGAATTTTATTAATCCTACGACTTTGAAAAGTTAGTGCTTCCTCCTTTGAACTTCCCTTTATCTTCCAAAGATTCTGGACTTTTCAAGGGTTCCCAATGGGTGACCGTTCAACTTCTTTATGTGACTCCAAAACTGCCAGTTAGATTTCAAAATCACTAGATGTATGGCCATTGCAGATCTACCGATTAGCAGTCCAAACCGATACTTCGAAAACTGAAATCATTGATTTGCTTCTTGAGGTATGTAATGTCTCCATTTTTGTGAGTATCAGACTCACAATGAGATTAGCCTATTATCTTGACCCTCGTAGGCTAATAAGGTTGGATAGAGGGTCCTTTGAGGGATGCAACTTCTTCAGTAGTCAGAGCTATGAGGATTGCTATCATCTCCAATGTTCAGAGTGCTTTAGTTTGGTCTTCGTTTGGCATCATTCGGACATCATTTGCTCTACTTACTATTTTTGGTAAGTTTTGGGATGTTAGAGATGGACCCCTGCTTTTTTTAGTAAAGGGGGTATTATCATATTCAGTCTCCTCATGTTAGCTCCTAGTTCAGATGACATTCGAAAATACAGAGTATTCATGGAGATATTAATGTTTAATTGGTTCAATTTAACATTAATTATTTGGAGATTATATTATTAAGTTATAAAATGACTTTATATTATAAAGCACTTAAATGAGGGTCAATTTATCATGAGAAGGGGGCCAAGTTTATTAATAATCTATGAGCACATAACCCAAGGTTTAATTACATTATTGATGCCAATGAAATATTATAACATTTTAATGTTAATTAAGAGCTTTTTGAAGAAGTTCGAACTTCTTGAGGAAATATAAGTGTACAAAAGGAATCAAACTTTATTATGTGATTGGAGTTTTTGATTGAAGTTTCTCTAGAGCATTGAATTGTAGAGTACCAAGGGTTTCTGCAGGATTCAAGGCTCGTTGGCATTGGAGAGCTTGGCTTCTTCATTGTAACAGCATATAGAGGGTGTGCGATATCATCTGATTATGCTTGTGAGAGTTGGCTTCATTCAGGAGTCAATATTGAGCTGATTGGAGGGTTTATTTCAGAGTTTGTTTGCAGATTGAAAAGGATTATATTCAGAGATTTATTTGCTGCTACAATGCCCGTGAATAGTAAATTGCTACAGTACCCATGAATAGTAAACGCTACAGTACTAATGCATTTTAGAAGAGTTAATCTACATAAATTCAAAGGGGTTTGAAGAGCGATTTCAGATTGTTGGAGGCTACATTTATTTCTGTTAGTACCACTAATTGGCAAGTGGGAATTACATGTATGTATGACAAGTGTTTGTGTTAATGGCAATCTGCTGTAAGTGAATTTTGGTCTCTCAGAATGCATGCCAAATGTTTGTAGAAATGTCTAACAGCTGTAGATGCATATTTCATACGATTTCAGTCACATTGTCATTTAAAGGTTAGTGGTAGGTGTTACATTGCATTATCATTTAGTTTCAGACTTTGATATATGTCCTTTTGAGTTCAATGAATTTATATTATCATCTCTTAAATCAAAATATCAAAAAGAAACCACAATTAGCAAGTACAAAAGTTTGATGACAAGTGTTTGACAATATTCCTCGAGCATCTAAATCAGAAATTTTCAATCAGATTTGGCAAGGGATATTACAGTGGTATCAGAGCGGTTTCCTACCAACCTGTTGGGTAGATTGATTCAGCTAGTTAATCATGGTTCTTTCAAGTACCCAAAATCAGTGGGACCAAAATATGAAGCAAGTGTATTCCTCATTGGAAAAGTTAAGACAAAACCGGAAGAAGCTGGATGAATTGATTTCACACCCTGCAAAACTTGATAGAATTTCTTGGTACATGACATCTATTTTTAAGGGGAAGGAGAAACAAGAGGACTTTACAGGGGAAGTATCTAGAAACCTCTGTAATGAATTTCGAGCAACTTGTGACCAGCATATAGCTGAAACTATGGCGAGCAAAAATCAGACTTACATGGAGAAAGATGTTGAGCACAAGACACTTCATGATGACTCCAAGAGTGAAGAGGAGCAAGAGCGAAAAAATAGGGTAAAATTTGAAGTGGGTGATGATGAGTCCCTTCATGATTCCTTTGGGGCTGATGTTACATGCACCCATGAAAATCCAGAGGGAAAAGTAACAGGTGAAATGTGGACCAGCAGTATTGGGACCGCGTCTATTTCAGTTGATCTTCACCCAGTTGATGTTACAGATGGTAGAAAGGAAGAAACAGTGGATTCTACAGGACAGGGTTGTATGAGTCTCCTAGTTGGTGACATGGAGGTTTGTTGTGACGTATTCACACATTGCCCCATTGCAAATGGGGACCCCTACTTTTTTGCTTTCTAGGGTTTGCTTTCTAGGTGTTTAGGGTTTTTCTATTAGCCTTTGCATTTTGAGTCTCGCCAGGGGATCAATAGGATGGTAGGCTTTGCTTGAGCCAGGGGAGTAAGCAGGTGCTCCAGGTTAGGGTTTCTTTGAGAGTCTTCCTTAGGGCCTCGTTTTGCTCTTGTTGCTAATTGTGTCTTGCTTTGTGAGTGGGTATCATTCTTGAAGGTCCGAGCTAGGTCAAGTTGGTGAGTGATGAAGTCTGGAATGTCATCCTGATCTTTAAATGCCCTGAAATTTGGCTAAGTCTGGAATGTCCTGATCCTGAAATTTGACTAAGTCTGGAAAACTGAAGAATCCTCCAAAAACTAGATTTTGCAAGATAACTCCTGGAGGTCCGAAACCACTCTCAAACATCCTGGAAGTATATATGGAATATAACTTAAAGTATAAGGAAATGTCTTTCTTATACTTAAATGTTATATTCCATAAAATGATCCTGACGGAGAGTCCAAAATGTCATATTTCGCTCCTAACCCTTCCAAACAAAGGGTTAGGAGCAAAATTCTCCACAAGACATTCTACTTTGACCAAAACCTAGAACTAATGCATTCCCAGGCTTGAATGAAGGTAAAAGCGCTTGTTTGAATGAAGAAATGTGAAAATGAAGTCAGGATCTTGACCAAGAATAGGGATTTTGCTCCTGACCCTTCCAAAGGGTCCAGAGCAAAAATCCTTGAAGACCTCAAATTCTCACTTATCAAGGCCAAATTTCTAGTTCCTAAGGCATGTTTGAAGGTATTTTTGAATGTTCTAGCCTTGTCAAGATTGAAAGATGAAGGATTTTAGTCAAGAAGATGGATTTCGCTCCTGACCCTTCCAAAGGGTCCAGGGCAAAATTCATCATAAACTTCATTTGCCACCTTGTTTGAGCTTGAAACCTTGTCCCTTAGGTGGAAAATGATCTAAGTTTGCTTCTTGAGATGGTTTGAAGTTGGAAAAGTGAGTGATCAAGCCTAGAATGAGATTTTCGCTCCTAACCCTTCCAAAGGGTCCAGAGCAAAAATCTTCCTAAAGCTCATTTCCTCCCTAGTTTGACCAAATTTTGATTTGCAGAGCATCTTGAAAGGAAGGATGGACGTGTTTGGACTTTGGAAATGTGTGAGAGCTTTGAAAAAATGAAGAATTCTAGCCAAGAAGGTGAATTTCGCTCCTGACCCTTCCAAAGAGTCCAGAGCGAAATTCCTTGCAAGCCTATTCTTTTGACCTTGTTTTGGCTTAAGACCTTATCCCTTGGGTGAAGAATGATGTCTAGTTGTCTTCTAGAGTGGATTGGAGTTGAAGAAATGGAGAATCAAGCCAAGAATGAGATTTTCGCTCCTAACCCTTCCAAAGGGTCCAGAGCGAAAATCCTCCTAGACCTCATTTCCTTCCCTATTTGACCAAATTGTGATGTCCAAAGCATGTTGAAAGGGAAAATGGACATGATCTTGCCTTTGAGAGTGTTTGATAGCATTGAGGAATGAGGGTTTTAGCCAAGAAAGGAATTTTCGCTCCTGACCCTTCCAAAGGGTCCAGGGTGAAATTCCTTACATGCCTACTTTTTGACCTTTCTTAGGCTTAAAACCTTGTTCCTAGGGCGAAGAGAGATGAGATTTAGTTTCAAGTTGAAAGAATGATGATTTTTGGTCAAGAATGAGATTTTCGCTCCTGACCCTTCCAAAGGGTCCAAGGCGAAAATTTTTCAAACACCTATTTTCCCTTGCAAAATCAAGTCAAACTTGGGTTGGACGTGAGAGGAGAAGTGTTTTCTAGCCTTTTGAGGTGAATGCAACTTGAAATGATGGAGGAATAAGCCTAAATTAAGAAATTCGCTCCTGACCCTTCCAAAGGGTCCAGAGCGAGTTTTCTCTAAATCACCTTTTTTCCCAATTTTGTGCCAAGCCAAGTGCTGACTAGGGCGAGTTTTGATGGGAGAGGTCCTCAGGAATGACTTTGACTTAGCAATGATTATCAAACTTAAAGGAATTGAGCCAAAAAGTGATTTTCGCTCCTCACCCTTCCAAAGGGTCCAGAGTGAAAATCCTAAAATTTACATATTCCTTTCAAATTTATGCTAAACCATGCCTAGGTGTTGTGACCATTTCACACATCGCCCCATCAGAATGGGGACCCCCTCTTTTTCTTAGGTTTTTGCTTTCCCTTAGTTAGGTTTTCTCTCTGCTTGCTAGGTTTGGAGTGAGTGAGTGGTCGCCTGGGCTGGCTAGATTAGGGTTTATCTCTGAAAGCTCGTATTAGGGTTTCTTTCAAGCTGAGTCTAGCCTAGTTTTGGGAGGTCGTTAGTTGTTTGCCTGAAACCTTAAGTTTGCCTTAATGAAGCTTTTCCTTTCAGGAGAATGAAGATGGCTAGATTGAGGAAAATTTTGGATAGGTCTCAAGACAGGGTAGGTCTGGATTGGTGGTTTTCTTGTTAGAATCTGGTTTTCCTCCCAGTCATAGTCGATTGAGGAGAGTCGATGGTTAGGGAGAGATGGAAGTAGTGATTTCAGAAACTGATGAACAAATGCACTTGATGATGATTGAAGGAGTTTTGAAAGGATATGATCAAGGTTGTTAACTTTTGAGGCGTAATTGGGAAGTTGATACATTCTTTGCCTTAAAGAAGAGTTTTTAGACTTTGAAATGATGAAAGCCAGCCTGGGAGGAGATTTTCGCTCCTGACCCTTCCAAAGGATCCAGAGCGAAATCTTTCTTTCTTGCCTTCCTTTGGCCCTGAAAACCTAGTTGGACCTTGCTTAGACCAAGTTGGATGAGGAATTGTCTTGCTTGTGAAACAAGGAAGTTGATTTGATCAAATTTGGAGGAAAATGAGATGAACCAAGGTGAGAAACTAGCCAAGAATAGGGATTTCGCTCCTGACCCTTCCAAAGGGTCCAGAGCAAAAATCCTTGTACACCTCAATTTATCACTTGTCAAGGCTAAATTTCTAGTTCCTAAGGCATGATTGAAGGTATTTTTGAATGTTCTAGCCTTGTCAAGATTGAAAGACGAAGGATTTTAGTCAAGAAGATGAATTTTGCTCCTGACCCTTCCAAAGGGTCCAGAGCGAAATTCTTGAAAACACTCATTTTTCCTTTAGCAAGAGTCAGGACCAAGATGGAGAAGCGTGAAGAAGGATCTATGTTTGCCTCTCAAAGAGAATTGGAGTTGAAAAGGTCAAGAGTCAAGCTCAAATCTTGATTTTCGCTCCTGACCCTTCCAAAGGGTCTAGAGCGAAAATCTTTGTAGCCTACTTTTCCTTCCCAATTTTGGCTAAGTGTTGGTTTCTAGGGCATGTTTGAGGGTCTAGAGCGAAAATCTTTGTAGCCTACTTTTCCTTCCCAATTTTGGCTAAGTGTTGGTTTCTAGGGCATGTTTGAGGATGAATTGTTATGTTCTTGCCTTGAGATGGAATTGGTTGATTTTGAAGGGCATGATGTTGGCCTAAAGGAGAATTTCGCTCTTGACCCTTCCAAAGGGTCCAGAGTGAAATTCATCATAAACTTCATTTGCTACCTTGTTTGAGCTTGAAACCTTGCCCTTGGGTGGAAAATGATCTAAGTTTGCTTCGTGATGTGGTTTGAAGTTGGAAAAGTGAGTGATCAAGCCTAGCATGAGATTTTCGCTCCTAACCCTTCCAAAGGGTCCAGAGTGAAAATCCTCTTAAAGCTCATTTCCTCCCTAGTTTGACTAAATTTTGATTTGCAGGGCATCTTGAAGGGAAGGATGGACATCTTGTGGCCTTTGGAAATGTTTGAAAACATTGAAATGTAAAGGATTTTGGACCAAAAGATGAATTTCGCTCTTGACCCTTCCAAAGGGCCCAGAGCAAAATTCCTAAAAAACACATATTTTTCCATTGAAGGAGGTTTAGTCCTTGATTTTTTATGGCATGAATGGAAGTGAGATAACATCTCTTTGCCTCTTGAGGTTGTTTTGAATTGGAGAAATGAAGAATCTAGCCCAAATCTTGATTTTCGCTCCTGACCCTTCCAAAGGGTCCAGAGCAAAAATCTCTCTAAGATGCATTTCCTCCCTTATTTGGCTAAAATTTGATGTCCAAGGCATGATGAGAAGGAGAATGAACATGACCTTGCCTTTGAGAGTGTTTGGTAGCTAGGAAAATGAAGGATTTTAGCCAAGAAAGGAAATTTCGCTCTTGACCCTTCCAAAGGGTCCAGAGCGAAATTTCTTACAAGCATACCTTTTGACCTTTGTCAGTCTTAAAACCTTGTTCCTAGGGCAAAGGGAGATGAGATTTTACCTTGCAATGAAGTTTCAAGTTGAAAGAATGATGATTTTAGCTCAAAACAAGATTTTCGCTCCTGACCCTTCCAAAGGGTCCAGAGCGAAATTCTTGGAAACTCATATTTTCTTCTTGGAGATGGTCAAATTCTTGAGTTTTATGGCATGGTTAGGTGGACTTTGATGTGTTCTTGCCTTTGAATATTGGACTGAGGTAATGGAGTAGCCAAAACAAGCTCAAAATAGGAAATTCGCTCCTGACCCTTCCAAAGGGTCTAGAGCGAAATTCCTAAGATCCCTTATTTTCTTAGCAAAATCATGTCAGACTTGGGTTGGATGTGAGAGGAGAAGTGTTTTCTAGCCTTTTGAGGTGGATTCAACTTGAAATGATGGGGGAATAAGCCTAAATTAAGAAATTCGCTCCTGACCCTTCGAAAGGGTCCAGAGCTAATTTTCTCTAAATCACCTTTTTTCCCAATTTTGTGCCAAGCCAAGTGCTGACTAGGGCGAGTTTTGATGGGAGAGGTCCTCAGGAATGACTTTGACTTAGCAATGATTATCAAACTTGAAGGAATTGAGCCAAAAAGTGATTTTCGCCCCTGACCCTTCCAAAGGGTCTAGAGCAAAAATCCCAATTCCACCTATTTTCTTTGCAAGGCAAGGTAAAATTTTGATTTTTATGCCCTATAGAGGAGTGAGGCAAGGTGTTCTAAGTCTTGGAGGTGATTTGAAGTTGAAAGGATGGGGAAATAGCCCTAAAACAAGATTTTCGCTCCCGACCCTTCCAAAGGGTCTAGAGCGAAAATCCTAAAATCCACATATTCCTTTCAAATTTATGCTAAACCATGCCTAGTCCAAGGTGAAAGATGCCCTTGAGGTTGCCCTTGAGTTGATTGTTGTCTCTAGAAATGATGATTTTAGGCCAGAGGAGGAAATTTGCTCTTGACCCTTCCAAAGGGTCTAGGGCGAAAATCCTTCAATCACCTTTTTCTCCTTGCAAAATTAAGTCAAACTGGAGTTGGATGAGAGAAGAGAAGTGTTTCCTTGCCTTGTGAAGTGATTTGAAGGACAAATGATGGAGAAGTGAGCTACAAACAAAAAATTCGCTCCTGACCCTTCCAAAGGGTCCAGAGCGAAAAACCCTAAAACCACCTTTTTTCCCAAGATTTGAGTGAAGTCAGGCCTAAACAAGGGTGAGAGATACTATTTAGATTGCCTTGGATAGACTCTTGACCATTAAAGATGCATATTTTGAGCTAAAATTGGAATTTTGCTCCTGACCCTTCCAAAGGGTCCAGAGTGAAATTCTGGATGAGTCCTGTCCTTGGCTAGGTTTTGAGCAAATTTGACTTTTTGGCCTTGTGAGGATCAAAACAATACTACCAAGTTGAGATTGCCAAGTTGAGAATAGACCCTGGAGATTGCCTTAGAGAAGGTTGTTGATCAAACGAAGGTGAGTTGTGACCTAAAGGGTGAATTTCGCTCCTGACCCTTCCAAAGGGTCCAGAGCGAAATTCCCATTCTCACCTAATTCATCCATGTGAAAGGCTAAAAAGTTGAAATCCTAAGCTTTGTTAGGCCAAAACAAGCATAAGCTCACCTTCCGAAGGATTTTGGAGAGAAAAAGATTGTATTTAAGGCCTAATCAAGAAAATCGCCCTTGACCCTTCCAAAGGGTCCAGGGCGAAATTCTTGAGGACACCTATCATTCACCTTTGTTAGAAGCAAATTGCAAAATCATGATGACAAGAACATGGAGTGATAGCAAATCTAGGTTGTAAGGATTTTGATTAATGAAGTGAACAAAACCTAGATAAAAAGTTCAAATAAGCCTTGAAATAATTTAAGCCTCCATCACGCTTTGAACATTATAGTGCCTATGGAGAATGAGCCTTCATCAAACCTTTGTCAAGCTTTAGCATTCAGTAAGCTAGCTTATAGCTTTTCATTAAATTTGCCAATTAAAACTCATTTGGAAGACTAAGACAAATTCGCATAAATTGAGGCACTTATAAATTGATTAATTGATTTTTCTAAGCCTTAAAATAAATAAAAAATCAACCTTTGGGCGTTGAAATTATCCTAAGTCAGAAGGTCTACACTTGAGCACTCAAAAAAACATTTTATTTTGCCTTTGTAACAAGTCGGCCATGCTTGTGGAGGAGTTTTATTTTATTTTATTTAAGCCTTTACCAAGTCGGCCTAATGGCAAAACAAGGTGAGTGCCCTATAAAGGGAAGGTGTTCTTTTGAAATTTTAAATCATTCATTCACTTTCTCTCATGCGAACTTGAAGAGCAGACCTATAAGGCGAATTTCTTACCAGTTGAAGGCAAATTTCCAGATCTTGAAGGTTAATTGAAAGCTAATTTCTGATTAAGGCGGCAAAATTGAGCAGGTTGAAAGATAATTTCCAGATTTTGGAAGATATTTGAGAAGCTGATTAAAGGCGAATTTCTAATTGAGAAGCTGATTGGAGGCGAATTTTCAGATTTTGAAGAAGGCTTGAAGGCTGATTGGAGGTTAATTCATCCAAAGGAGGAGTCTAAAATTCAGATCAAACATCTTTGTCCGGCAAATTCTCATTTTCCTTTATTCATTTTTTCAAAGGTTGATAGCTAAAGATCAAGGAAGAGGTATGTATAATCAGATTTTTGAAAGTTTATTCAAGATTTAGTTTGATTTTCCATAGCAATCCTTCGAAAATCTAAGTCTTGTACAATCTGATTTCAATTCTCAACTAATATTAATTTGAAAATTCATAATTCTAGGATTTATCATATTATTTTCAAATTAATATTCATTTGTTTCCTTGAAAAGATTTAGATCCATGTCTTAAGGTATTATCCTCAAACCTAACTTTAAGCCTTTCTTGTAGGTATCAAATGACAACCCCCAGGATTGGTGGATCCACTACTCGGCAGGCTCTCATCAAGGAGGATCAGAAGAACGATGAATTGGATACCAGGATCGTGTCCAAGTGGAGCAATATCGGAGACACCAATCTAGGAAACTTCAATGTGAAGAAGTTTTGGGAAGCGCCCTACATTGGCAAACCGTCCCCTGTTGCAAAAAAGATAATTGAGAGTGGCATCATCAAGGCCGCGGGTTTCCCTCCCGCAGTCAAGTGTCATGAGTTGATGATCGAGTGTGCTCGACACTATGATTCACACTCAAGGACGATCGTAGCCGAGGATGGAACTATATTAGCCTACCTTTCAAAGGAAGCTATAAGTGAAGCTTTTCATCTCCCGGAGCATAAAGACATGATCTACAAGAGCTTGGAAGGAGCTAGGTCTATCTATGAGGATGATCCCGATTCCTGTTTGAACTTCATCAACAAGAATTGGTTGCTCAAAAGTCAACCTCGCTTGAACAAGATTCCCAATACACCACACCAAATTGATTTCCAAGAAGAATTCAAGGACTTGATAACCATGCACAGGAGCTCGTGAAGAAGCATGGTGCATGGTTCATTCAGTTTCCAAAATTCACATACATCAGAGTTCATGGATGTCCTTCACCTCCCTACATGTTGCCGAGATATCCTACAGACAGGATAATACTACTTGAGGTGATTAGACAGTTGGTAGCTTATGCAAAGGCATCAAGACACAAGCATGGAAATGGAATTCCCGTACCCATCTTACTAGGGAACTCAGTTGAAGTATGTCCTAATATTCAAGCCGCGGAGGATGCAGAGAAAGAATTATCTTTATATTCATTCACATCCTTTGCCTCAAGGGAGAATTTCGATCCTCATGGTCATATAGAAGAGACAGTCGAGAAGAAGTACAAACGTGAGTTTCAAGTGGAGGACTTTTGGATGAATGTCCAGGATGATGTAGAGGTCAAAAGAAAGATGCATTCTAGATTACCCTTGGATCTCATCAGGGAATGCAAAATTTACATAGTAGCCGATCAAGCCCAAGACAGTGGTAGATACCTCCAATCATCCTATGAGAAGGAAGATAAAGAAGTGAAGGTAGATTGGAATGAGCCCGAGGTTTGAGACCTAAGAGCTTTGAGCTTTGATGGCTCCCGTTTTATCTTGTACTCGGAGATGGGTGGACGTACAACATTGAAAGTTGAAGGACCAGAATGTATCCATGACATTCACTTTGGAAACAAGACCGAAAGAAGGAGAGGCAAGTGTGAGTGAGAATACTTCTCATTCCAAAGGTTCAAAGAGGAAAGGAGGACTTGAGAAGAGAGAGCCTTCCAAGAAGAAGCAGAAAGTGAATCCTGATCGCCCACCAAGCACATCTTCTAGGCATGAAAAGGAAGCAAGTCAAGGAGAAGATCAAAGGCAGATAGTGTATGAAATTGATGAGTCTATGGAATCCATGGTACAAAATGATAAACAAGGAAAAGGACAGACACCTCAGCATTCATCGAGTCAATCTCCCCAGGTTGGTGCTAATGAGCAAAAAGAAGAAAAGAATGACGATGAGGCAACATCTCCTTTCAGGGAAGATAGACCTCTGCCTAAAGAAATACAAGTGAGGGAAAGGAAATCTATCATTCCAGATTGGCTAAAAGAGAGGTTGACAAGGGTAGTTGTGGTCGAAGTGGAAGAACAAGTATTTGACTTGGAAAGCCTCATAGGAAATTCTTATGAAGAAATAGAAAAGAAGAAGGCCACAAAGATGTCAAAGGTAATTAGAGATGAGACAGGATCCAGAAAAGTGCAGATAGCTACACCAGTGGTGGACAAGTATGAAGATGAGATTCTAGCAGAAAAATACGATTTGGAAACATTTGATCTTGGTCTACTTACCACTGTGCAAGCCATGGAAGAAGCAACTGATTCACTGAAAGCACTTAATAACAAACTCAAAGAAGAAATGGAAAAGAATAAGAAACTAGAAAAGGAGGTTAGTGCTTGGAGGAATTATTTTAGCCATCTTAATCAACCTTTGAGACGACAGGATCCAACAATATCTCCTTTGCATGCACTTCCTCTTGAATCAATAAATGAGGCGGAAAGGGTAAAGAGCTTGGTCCAACTCATGAGTTCTTGGATTGATGAATCTTACAAGGTAGCTATGGAATTTGCAACAAGGATGATGAAGACGGTCCACCGTGCTATCCAAGTTCTTGAGATCATCCATAATCTATTGGTAACTGTAGATGCATTTGCTCACACTAGAGATGTTGTCATCCCGGTCTTGCAAGTGATAAGAAGGACACCAAGGCACAAGAGAAGATAATGAGTGGAGAAGCCCATAGTCTTTTGCAGTGGTCAACTTTGCTCCAGATAAAGGAAGTTCTTTTCGAAGATATCAGTTCCAGGTGCAGCCAAGTTGAGGGAACTATCCACCCTATTCAAGACAAGGTATTTGAGGTATTATGTAAGATCCTTGGTAGAAGAATTGAGATCGAGACGGATGTAGACATCCAAGAATTGGAAGACAAGATCAAGATCATCTTTTGCAAAGAGGAGAACATAGTCACCGAAGAGTAGCGAAATCAGATGCATGCTATTATGTTCCTGATCGAGAAAACAAAAGAGCTTGAGCCTAGATGGGAGGCGACCCTTATCGCAGCTTTTGATCAAGTCCTTCACTTGGAAGAACGAATGAAGAATCTTCCTGAGATTCCTATTGCTGAGATTGAGAAGATTATGTCTAGATTCATTGAATATGCTAGAAAAGAGCATAGAAAGGGGAACAAAGTTCTAGATGAAAAGTTGTTATAAAATGATGTGACAACTTAATTCCTATTGGTCTATGTCTCCTTGTTATTTGTGCCAATTCCTATTGGCTATGGATTGATAATGTTTATCTAAATGGGGACTTTTTTGCAACAAACCCTAATTAGGGTTTAGGTGTCAGAATCTCAGCCATTGATCTTCTTTTGATCCAAGCCATTCATTGTATTTGAGATGGCTATATAAGCCCTCACTCATTTCATTTTAAAGGGTTAGTTAGAAAAAGTTAGAGAGTTAGAGAGAAATAAGTTTAATATCAGCAGTAGAGAAATAAGGTGTGAAGAGGGAAATTTGAACATTTGTTGTTTTATTTGGCTATGAGATCAATAAAATATTGAAGTTATGGTGTTTTATTGCAATCCTTGTGGCTATTTTCATGGTTGTTTATCTTCTTGACTCACTCTTAGTAGAGATAGCATTTAAATTTTGAGTTTGAAGGACGAATGTTGTGCTTGATCTTTGATAAGACTCACATTCCAAACCACTAGCTCCTTACTGATTGTAAGAATGCCTTGTGTGGTCAACTGGAAACCTTGAGATTGATTAAGAATTCAATCATCATTAAAAGTATTGATATGTATCTCATTGATAGTATCTATCTCCTTGGTGATTTGAAAATCGTTGAATCCCCTTAGAAGATCGCACCAATTCCAGTGGAGTTGTAATCCTTTGGCGATACTAAAATTGGTAGAATCTTATCAAGACCAGTCCTCACTAAGTCATTCTTAGGGTTAGTTTAAGTATCTCTTCCTTGAATCCTTTATCTTTTGATCCTTTTTGAAACCTGTTAGCGTTAGGAAAATCCCGTTCCCTCATTTGAAAAGTAGTCACATGAACAAGCTTTCTTTGAAAGTACGTAAGGCCCCTTGAAAAACAGTAAACACAACGACCACTGGTGCTTATCCACGAGTAGAGAACCTACATAAAAGAACCTTGAAGTTTCTCGATTGATCCTTTTTGCAATATCTTCAGCATTCAAAGACTTTACTCAAGAGAGGATAAGATACCTCTGGGTATCTTATTCTGTGTTTGGTCATGTACAAAATACACATCAACACTAGGCCAAGGTGAAAGATGCCCTTGAGATTGCCCTTGAGTTGATTGTTGTCTCCAGAAATGATGATTTTGGGCTATAGGAAGAAATTTGCTCCTAACCCTTCCAAAGGGTCCAGGGCGAAAATTCTTCAATCACCTTTTTCTCCTTGCAAAATTAAGTCAAACTGGAGTTGGATTAGAGAAGAGAAGTGTTTCCTTGCCTTGTGAAGTGATTTGAAGTTGAAATAATGGAGTAATTGAGGCCTACCCAAGAAAATTCGCTCTTGACCCTTCCAGAGGGTCCAGATCTTTTGAAACTCCTATTTTTTTACCTTGTTTGGGCTAGGCGAGGAGCTGGTTGTGAGGTAATGTTGAAAAGAGGTCTAAGTTGGCCAGAAATGCAAATTTCGCTCCTGACCCTTCGAGAGGGTCCAGGGCGAAATTCTTATAGAGCCTGTCCCTGGGGAGAATCTTGAACAAACTTCATTTTGATATCTTTTGTTGATGATTTAAGGTGTAAAATACTATGTTGAAATGAATATATTATGTGTCCTTAATCATCTTATGGTTTGTCTTGCAGATGAAAGAAGACCAGGCCAGATCAAGGACGACCTCCACAAGACCAGGCCAGATCAAGGACGACCTCCACAGGACCAGGCTAGGGCGACGACGACCACTTCCAGCCCAGCATCATCAAGGACGACCTCGTCCAGTCCAGCATTTGAAGGAAAGGTACACCATCCATCTTGCACATCAAAGACAAAGGAGGTTAAAGCAAGGGTCCGTTGGAGAAGCAGATAGTTTCAAGAAGAGTTAATTAAAATTATCTTCTCAGTGTCATCAAATTGAGCATCTACCAAGTTACAAGTGTCAGACAAGGTGGCATCCCAGTCATCATTCCTCCACTTGGATTGGTCCACCTCAGCGTGTCCAGATTCAATGTACCCGACTCATTGGGGATGGCACAAACTTCGATGTACCTACCTCGGTTATCCATTGGTTGAATATTCCAGAGAAGACATGTGTCCAAATAATGCAATTATTTCATTGGCCAGAATTGAGTTTGTTGTAACAAACTCTAATTAGGGTTTTCATTGTAAAATCTCGACCATTGATCTCAAGTTGATCTGAGCCATCGAATTGTATTAAGGGCGCTATATAAGCCTTGGCTCCTCATTGGTAAAGGCTAATAATAGTTAGTCAGTAGTTAGAAGGTGAATGGTTAGAAATAGTGAATAAGTCAGTTAATAGTATAGCAATTAGAGTAGGCTAGGAAGAGAAGACAAGACATTGTTGCCTTAATTGTAAAGACTTCTTTTTCATTAAAGATATGGTGAAATATGTTGTTTCGTTGCAATATGCATGGTCTCTTGTTGAATCTTCATTTTAGATTATAGATTTTTAAATTGAATGAAAGAAGTCGTTGAATGCACCTGTGTGGAATCCGTCTAATCCATACCACTAGCCTCGTACTGATTGTAAGTGCGCCCTGCGTGGTCAACTGGCATAAAATGAGCTTAATCTCAAGTCGTTACACGTCTATTGCTCATGCATTAACTTGAATGATGATCAGTATCTGATGGTGTCCGATTTGAATATATTTGAAGCATCCCCCAGAAGATCGCACTGAGTTGGTGTTGAACTGTTCAACTTGATGGTGAGACCCAGCCCAGTAGGACTCTACCTAGTCGTTCATCCATCTTCTCGCATTCTAGGTAGTAGAGTAGACTTCCTGAACCCTGCATCTTTTTCCATTTGTTTGTCTTCCAGTTAGTTAATGACTTGTGATTCTAGCAAATCAGACATTTAGGTCATTGAGTGTAAGTCCCCTTGTGATTCCAGCAAATCACATCATACCGCGAAGAGCTTATCCACACGTAGAGATCCTACATAACAGAACCTTGGAGTTACTCCGATTGATCCTGCAGCGAGATCTTCAACAGTCAGGAACTTTGTTCAAGGGAGGATAAGATACTTCGGTATTTTATTCCGTGTTTGGTCGTGTACAAAATACACATCAAGAAGGTTATGATTGGGGACTCTTTTGATACTCCTAAGAGTGAACTTACTTCTCTGCATGAGGTTAGCGATTCACCATCCACTGAGTCTACTTTTTGGAGTGTTGATGAGGAGTTTGGGTTGGGAACTACTGCTGCTCTAGTACCAAACCAGCAAGAGGACACTTTAGAAGAATATTTTGATGAGAGTCAAGCTCTCCTTTGGCAACCCACAACTTCTACTAATGAATTTTCCTTGGTCCGTAAGTCTTATTTGGAGAGCCAACTTAAGGTTGGTGAAGATAAGATTGTTACAGCGTTGTCCCATTTTGATCAATTTTGCAAGATTGTGGAAACTCATCTATGGAAGGTCCAACTTGAAGGGAGATATAGAGGCATTGAGGAGGTTTCATCTATCTCTGAATTGCAAGCATTTAAGACAGCCATGGAGATTATGAGAAATAATTATTTAACTCTTCTTTCCGATAGAGATCACCTACTTGAATTGGGTGTTGTATATTCTGATGCATTGAGGACGAAGGAAGAAGAAGTAGACTCACTTACTAATAAGCTCAAGAATACTAAGGAAACCCTAGAGGCTACCTTAGTGGCACTTCGGCTAGGTGAAAATCAGATTGTTGAGCTTAATCAGAAATCAAATTTGTCACACTCTACTTCAGATCAACAATCAAATGTAACAATTGAGGAGGACCAACAGGTTGTTGATTTTAAAATCTCAGATTAACAGTAAGAACAAAAATCAGAATTGTATCTTTGATAATGTTAATTTCCAGCTTATATTAACCTGTAGGTTAAATGATTAATAATGAACATTTAAACAAACATAGTAGAAGTTGAATGCAGGAAACAACATAGACACATAACACAAGTTACCCTGGGAAACCTCCCTCTTGGAGGAAAAACCCAGCATGAAGTGATCCTCAGATCTGATTATAAATTAGGTGTAACATTATGAGTACAACACTTATCTCTTAGGGCTGATGAAGATGATCAAACAACAATCTGTTTTATGCTCCTTTGATGGCTAGGTCTGCACACAAGATAGTCTTAGATTTGCACTTTTATCTGCACCAGATCTGCACTTTCGGTGCACTTTAGGTCTGCACCAAATCTGCACTTTAGTCGCACCTTAAGTGTGCACCAAGTTGCGCACCAAGTGTGCACTGATCTGCCCTTCATCCTTGCATCTGCACTTGCCTGCACTGCACTCTTTGTGCACTGATTTGCATTGCACCAGCCCGCACCCAGGTGTGCATCAAGTGCACATCCATCTGCACTTCTTCACACCAGGGCTGCTTTAAGTGCATACACAGTTCGCACCTTTGGAAGATGAGATTTGTGCTCCAAGTGCACACACAGTTAACACCCTTAGAAGGATAATCTTGCACCTTTTTTGGATAACTTTGCACCTACTAGCTAGCTGAGATAATTCGCACATATGACTAAAGAAGTTCGCATAGAGCAGAGAGGTATTTCACCTTGATAAATAGTGTAAATGACTTGCAATTGTTGCTTGTATATGCAAGATGTGAGACCCATCTTTTGGGTCGGCTCAATAACTTTTGGCGCCAAACAATATTTTAGCTTACACGCCACATATGGGTCCTATCTTTGGTGCCTAAGTTACATGCTAAACGATATGACTTTGGGTCCATACGTTTGACTAGGTGTGGCCTTTAGTTTTGGACATAATACAATAAGGATAGGGTCCAACCCTATAAAGATTCACGTAATATTGGAATAGGGCCCAACCCCATTTATAATGAATTCTAATGTTGCCTTTGGCAATTAGAATTCACCTTTTATTTTGCTTCCTAGTTACAAAAGAATCAACATAGGTAACCGAAGTTGATGAACTCCGAGTGGATGAGATGGTATAGGAAGGTTTTGTGAACAACAAAGAGATAGATGCATATGAGCATGATGTTGATTGTTAATCAGCTGTCTCACATTACGATACAAATAGTAGCTTTGAAGTTAAGACTTTAACATGGAGTGCAAATAAGTTTCATCGGGTTGAACCTCTTGCTGTAGTCTATGAAAATGTGTATCCAGAGGTGGAGGCGATAACACAAGCCACAAGCCAAGTTGATAGGATTGCCACACTTGTTGATTATCTCATACAACATTGGTCTCAAGATGGAGTTTCCATGACAAGCTTACAAACCATTAGGCATGCATTATGAAGGATTAAAGCAGATATCTTGGTGTTACTTCCTGATATCGATCATGCCTCTTCATGTGATGAACAAGATGAATCATACTATATTGTGACTAATGATTCTGAGAGTGCAATATCCAGTGGTGCCACTAATTCTACTATCACTGAGGTTGTCATTGATGATAGCATGTGGGTTGGTCGGAATGAGTATGATTCATCTACATTCGGTAGGCCGATTGTGTTTGGTGATGAGCCATTAACTGAGGTTGGTGCCTTTTATCGCAACTATACAGTGAGGAATGCTCATCATTTTTCTTTTGATCCACACGTGGATGACCTGATGATGCGTAGGTGTGGATTGGCTCAGGGATTATATCATCCCTTGTGGGATGGAGGGTCACCATCTACAGAAGATGGGACAAGAGGCTGCAAGTACTTGATCCAGATGGTTGTAGGAAATTATTTGCAGGGACACCAGTTAGTTTTCCATCATATTGATGTGTATTCGACAGGGTTGGTCACTCTTATCTCACCGAGATTTCGTACAGATACATGGCTATGGGGTGATTATGGTGTCAGTAGCTGCAAGCTGGATTACTTGTTGAGTCAACACATCTGTGGGAGTCTAACAGAGGTGAGAGATAGTTGTGGAGTTGCAGATACCTTCAGGAATTTGTATCTCTTTATTGAAGATGGATGCGAGTGCAGTTTGCTTTGGGACCCGAGTGATGACAGGGTTAACATTGTAGTTTGGGTGGGTTCCATTGGTTGGCTTCACCACTTTTGGCATGGTGAAGATGAGATCAGAGTTGAGCAGCAAGAGTCTGAGGGTCTACGTGGCAAGCTTCTATTCGAGGTTTGGGATCTTTTGGGTGCATCGGGATTTCAGACAGAGCTCGCAGAGGAGTTTATGGGTGTGCATATGATGCCGAACACGTACATTTTTACTTTTGACCCTCATGTGTGTGACCTTTTTCAGATGCACAGTTCAGTGGTGCATGTGTTGGACAACATGTATGACAGCTCACTTTGCATAGTTTTGGGAAGCGAGTTTGGTCAACCTTCCGAGTTCCTTATATTTAAGATGTTCATTCCTACGACACCTATTGTTGGGTTCCTCCACCATTTCCAGCATGGTGACGTCATTGTGTCAGTTTGGCAGGGTCTATTGGTTGTATTGATGGTATTGTTGCAGGAACTGATCACTGATGATAGGGACAATACACAGTTCTACTTGTGGGATCCTTGTGGAGTTGTGGGATCTCTTCACAGATTGTGTACAGTGAGTCTTTTGTTGAGAGATTGCTTGGGGACAAACAAGTTTAGGGAGGGCGGACTGTAAAGTCCCCATTTTTGTGAATATCAGACTCATAGTAAGATTAGCCTATTATCTTGACCCTCGTAGGCTAATAAGGTTGGATAGATGGTTCTTTGAGGGATGTAGCTTCTTTAGTAGTCAGAGCTATGAGAATTGGTATCATCTCTAGTGTTCAGAGTGCTTCAGTTTGGTCTTCGTTTGGCATCATTCAGACATCATTTGCTCTACTTATTATTTTTGGTAAGTTTTGGGATGTTAGAGATGGACCCTTGCTATTTGTAGTAAAAGGGGTATGATCATATGCAGTCTCCTCATTTTAGCTCCTAGTTCAGACAACATTCGAAAATACAGAGTATTCATGGAGATACTAATGTTTAATTGGTTCAATTAAACATTAATTATTTGGAGATTATATTATTAAGTTATAAAATGACTTTATATTATAAAGCACTTAAATGAGGGTCTATTTATCATGAGAAGGGGGCCAAGTTTATTAATAATTTATGAGCACATAACCCAAGGTTTAATTACATTATTGATGCCAATGAAATATTATAACATTTTAATGTTAATTAAGAGCTTTTTGAAGAAGTTCAAACTTCTTGAGGAAATATAAGTGTGCAAAAGGAATCGAACTTCATTATGTGATTGGAGTTTTTTATTGAAGTTTCTCTAGAGTATTGAAGTGTAGAATACCAAGGGTTTCTGCAGGATTCAAGGCTCGTCGGCATTGGAGAGCGTGACCTCTTCATTGTAACAGCATATAGAGGGTGTGCGATATCATCTGATTATGCTTGTGAGAGTTGGCTTCGTTCAGGAGTCAATATTGAGCTGATTGGAGGGTTTATTTCAGAGTTTGTTTGTAGATTGAAAAGGATTATATTCAGAGATTTATTTGCTGCTACAGTGCCCATGAACAGTGCACCACAGTACCCATGAACAGTGCACCACAGTACCCGTGAATAGTAAATCACTACAGTACCCGTGAATAGTAAATGCTACAGTACTCATGCATTTTTGAAGAGTTAATCTACATAAATTCAAAGGGGTTTGAAGAGCAATTTCAGATTGTTGGAGGCTACATTTATTGCTGTTAGGACCACTCATTGGCACGTGGGAATTACATGTATGTATGACAAGTGTTTGTGTTAATGACAATCTGCTGTGTAAGTGCATTTTGGTCTCTTAGAATGCATGCCAAATGTTTGTAGAAATGTCTAACAGCTGTAGATGCATATTTCATATGATTTTAGTCACACATTGTCATTGAAAGGTTAGTGGTAGGTGTTACATTGCATTCTCATTTAGTTTCAGACTTTGATATATGTCCTTTTGAGTTCAATGAATGCATATTATCATCTCTTAAATCAGAATATCAAAAAGAAACCACAATCAGCAAGTACAGAAGTTTCATGACAAGTGTTTGACAATATTCCTTGAGCATCTAAATCAGAAATTTTCAATCAGATTTGGCAAGGGATATTACAAGGTAATTTGACTGGTCAAATGGTTGAATTTCAACACAAATTTATAGGCAGCTTGAATGGTAAATCCATCTTACATACAATAAGATTCAGGATTATTGGACATCATATGCTAAGGTTAATTCCGATGCATTTAAACTACATGACTGTGTATTGTCAATGGAGGAACCACTCTCTGTTGCTAAGTTAAAAAGACATAAAAAATTATCAGAGATCCATAAACACCTTTGTGTAGTTAGTGTTTATGAGGTTTCATGACCTCATATGTCCATTTAGGTTTAGATTGTTTTGTCTGAAATCCTTCTAGATGCTCTGGTCAACTAGTTGTTCACTACAAATTCTTGGCATTTGTTGCTTAAACCAAAGTGGAATGATTTCTTGTACTTATGAATTATTGTTACCTAATATTCAAAGTATTGTTTTAAAATTACCCTGTGGGTCAGTACGATGTCTACTGGAGACATGTAATTTACATTATAGACAACAAATCATTTGCCATTTTACTTTTTGGGTACTTTTCCCAAAACTGTAGTCTAGAGATCTACACAAGGACTTTCTCTTCCACATCCAGTGCCTTGGTCGTTTGAATATCTACCATCCAAATAATTCCTTGACCAAAGAATTAGGCTAAATAATACAATCTATTATGCATACAGATTGATCTTATTCCTAAAGAGCTGGTGCATTCTGGATAATGGCTCTTTAATCGACGACACAAGTTCCAGCATAAATAGTTTGTACTAAACAGAGCACAAAACAAAAAAATGTTAATCTTGAAGATCAAGAAAAAAAAAACCTTGTAAACATATTTTGAAAATGGCTGTCAATCCAAAGGCGTTCTACGTTGTCCACCATAGAAAGATGATTGAACAAATTGCCTGCAGATGAAGAGTGTAGATGAATGGCATTGAACATTTCCTTCGTATGAAACAAGAGATTTGGAGAGTTTAATGGAATTTTTAATTGTTAAAAAAGAATATATTTACATCTCAAGAAATACTAAATGAATGTATTCTAAGAAACTTTTGAGAGAAATAATAGGATTCATAAACCAAACAACCTGATGTATGATTTATAAGAAAACATTGAGACTACCTTTTATAGAAAATTTTTAATTATAAAATATAATTTTTCTCAATAAGTTAAACTCTATTTATAAAATAAGCTTTATCCTTTACTATATGATCATCTAAGCTTACATATACACACACAGACATTTCTGGTTCAGTTGCCAATAGTGAAGGTATGTGCATAATTCATGATTCTTGTGATTCCTTTCAATTTAAAAACTATTTTTCCCCCTTCCAAAATTGACAAACATGGTATAGTAAGACATTGAACTTCTTTTTAATAATATACTCTTGCTTATTTTCCCCCAAAAATTAGGATCGGCGTGTCAATTGTTCTAATTTCAGTTTTATTAATTGTTTAATGTTCTATAGTGATTGCTCTGGAAATTGATATATATTAAAATTAAATCTTCCAATCTATTAACTTCAAAATTGCAATTAAAAAACTCATAAATTAATCGTACTTCAAATTGTTGCAGAGTCATTTTTGTTTTCACAGTTGACATGAATACATAGTAATATCAATATTATTATTTTTATTAACATTTTAAATGTTTTATATTACTATATAAATTCTTCAATTTTAAACTAAGAAGTATTTTAAAATTTTTCTACTTGTTTTTAATTTTTCCATTTCTATCATGAATATTATGTTAGTTTTTGGTCACATACTTAATGCTTTTCTAATTTTATTTATGTATAAAATTCAATTCTTATTAATGTTAAAACTAATATATAAAATGTTCAATTGTTCCAGGATTTCATATATAAATATTTCAACGTTAGCTTGCGATATTGAAGGTATGTCAAATACTTCCACAAATTTTAGTCAAACCATAATTATCCCATTTCACATATTTTAAATTTATGTGCAAAATAGTATTTGTTTGACAAGTTAAATAGTTTTATGTAGATTCCATTGTCAATGTGAATGGGATCGCTATAATAGCCTTCCACAATCAGCGATTAGGAGAAATTGTTAGCATCATAGTGCTGGAAGGTTGAAGAATGGTCTAGCCATTTCAGCGGACAGTTAAGCACCATGTGAATTAAAGATTTAAGACCTTTTCGGTGGATGCTGTTCAGTTATTTATTTTTGTGAGTTCATTTTTTTTGTAATTTTGAATGACATCTTCTGTAAAGTTTGTCCATTGCAATTTCAGATGCATGTTTTTGAGTTTGAAGTAATTCAAATTAGTGAATGCTTAAGGTTCTCATACATTTAAATTGTTCTGAAGTTATTTTTAATATTAAATTGGTGCTTGTAAAAAGTATTGTGGCCACAAATGTGCAGTTTACAAGCTCTATATTGCATCCATTAGCTTCCCCTTCTTATACAAGCTCCATTAGCTATTCCAAACTTATAATGGCATGACACAATGAGGGGATGTCCACCAACACAAAATATTTTTCTTAATTCACCTAGGAAATCTATAGTGGGCTAAAATATATCTAGTAGAGAACTCCATAAATTCAAAATTGTAACAGCTTGCAAAATGGATTTGGTATGTTGCATTGATTACTGGCCTATAGGCATTGACCATTGATCCATGGTTGAAATTTAACAGCTATGTAACATTTACTCTCGTCCCACTTTCTATTACCTCACATCTGTCAAGAATTAGCATACCTAAGTACTTGGTACAAATTCCACATGGGATGTTCTCTTATATTCATTGAATACATTCACATTTTTATAGCAAGAGTTGATAATGTATAGAAAGCCACATTCACCAACTTTAATGGAACTCACAATACAAAGTTTGTAAACTCAATAAATTCAATTTCCTAATTACGAATACTAAAGATCACACGAAAAGCTTGAATAATAGTCTTAGCAACAAGTAGGCATAAAATCACCATTCTATGAAATTTAAGTGCGTAAAGCACTTAATTATAAGTTCTTACAATAAATGGTAAATACTCAATTATAAGTTCTTACAATAAATGGTAAATACAAGTTTTGTTGGTTGCTTTTATTTCAGATTTTTTTTGCCTTTTAAATGAAAACATTTATACTGTTCTTTGTTCTAGATTTGTTGGAATCATATGCAGGGTGCAACAGAGGTGACTGTAGACTGATATTAGGGCTTACCATTGAGCCACAAGGCTCTTTGGGCAGCTGTTTTAGAACTAAAATATATTATTATAAAATATTATATCGCGAGTGATATTTATAGGAAATTTTTAGTTTTAAAGTAATTTTAATATGAATGGTTTTTGAATATTAGATTAAGGAAAAATTGTTGCAGATTAAAGTTAACAGATAGGTTAGATAGGATACTATAGCTTATATTAGAAAGTCGTAGGAAATACTGGTTTGTGGGTAGTAATAATGGATACAAGTCTTTAATAGTGATAATTACAGTTCATAAATAGATAGGAAGTAGAAAAATTTGATTTTTAATTTGATTTTGTATTAAATGATTTACTAAGCAAAACCAAATATTGTCAAATGAATTGACAATGTAATTGTGTTTTTGTCTCGCAAGTTATCTTTTGCACAGGGCAATTTTCTAGTTTCCACACACTTACTACTCAAAGTTAGTAATGAATCCTCAAACTTGTTCGTTGTTTAGTTATTGAAATATAATGCTTTGCTCTTTGTCTACATTCCATATTTCTAAGTGGGCTCCACTACGAATACAAAGCTTCTTAGGTTGGTTAACTAGTTTAGTAAAATGCTTGCAAACACTGGTTCAAATACACAAAATGCATTAGATAATCCAATTATAGTAGAAACATACAAATTGTATGGGCAACGAAATACGATATCAATTGATGAGGCTTTAGATGAGGAACATTGTTTTCGAATTGACTCATTCAACTACAAAGTCGGTGATTGTTTATTTGACACAATCCATGTCTTGCTCCATTCTAGATATACACCTAATGAATTACGTAATGGTCTTGTGGATCATTTCTTGCATTGTCTTCACAATGGTTGTGTTGTGGCTTTGAACTCTTTTGAACATGAATTACATCCCACAATACTTTATGATTTGCATAATATGCATGCGTAGAATGAGGATTTCAGCAACAAAAGTGAATGCCAACGGTGAAGTTGGACTTTGGGGTGACACATTTTGTGTCCATTGGTTAGTACGTTGGTTAAATATACCCATATGCATTTGGTCTTTGACCCACAAAAAAAGATATTTGCATTTCAATAAAGATGCATGTCATGCTACGATATCAATTCTTTTCCATGACACAAACCCAACTGCTGGACGCTATGAGCCTATCTTTTCAAGGATAAGCACATTAAATTCCATTCAAACTATACAATCACAATTCTCAATTGCATCTTGCAATTTTGACTATGTCTGGAGTACAATTGCCAATGTATTGGATACACTTGGACTTTGTCGAGTTCCTACATTTGCTACTCCATGTGGTGAAAGCATGTTTGTTGTTGTTGTTGCGCTACTAGTTGATGAACGGTTTGATGCAATTGCTTTACGATTGTTTATGGCCCAATCTTTAGTCAATGCATTGAAAGTGCAAGACAAATTCGCATTGGCATGTGTTAATATGCATCAACAACCTACTACAACAAAGAACAATTGTCTATTTCAATTGCAATCAATTATTTCTAGGATTGGAATACCATTTGCAGAAGGCAAACTTGAAGGTTTTGAATTTTGCTTATTATGGCTTTCACACATATTTCATGTAACTATATATGTATGGCAAGCAATTGATCAATTTAAAGTGAAGGTATATTGCAATTGCATAGAACCAAAAAGAAGCATTAACTTGATTTTCTTTCAACAAAATTCAAGTCATTCTCATTATGGACCACTTCACAAAAAATAACAGTCAATGGATAATATGCATATAAAGAAATGTATTTTGGTACAAGTTGATGAAGTTGCAACAAACAATACAATTAGCTTGCCTATGACAAGCTCATTAGCTCAACGAACTATATTTTCACGTAATTCAAATTTAAAAGTTCCTTGCTCATTGCGATGTCATAAAGCTGCAATATGCAGTAAAGGTAAGCAAAAACACGATACGACCAATAAACAAATGACTAAAACTATGAACATTTGCAAATCAAGTAAGCACAAAGCTTGAAAGAATTACAAATTTTTGTACAACAAAATTGAAAGACCCTTTCTCATTGCGATGCCTAAAAGCTACAATCCATCATAAAGATAAGGAACAAAAAGATACAGCTAATGCAATCCAAAAATCTATAAACGTGTACTTGCGAAGCATTAATGACACGCCAACTCAACAATGCACCGTTTGTGAAATGTTGCATTTTCTCAGAAACATTCGCAAAGCTGATGGTGAAATTGTTGATGCTTTCTCTTTACTTAACATTGCATCAAAAGACAAAAGAATTGCAGTAGGGCAGCCCATTTGCAAACAGTGTGTAAAAGTCGTTTCACTTGGCAAAGTCCCTTGTTTTGCTACACCATGGAAGATGAGATGAAATGAATGAATAGATATTGTGCATACATTGACTTCTTTAGAATAAATACTTGCGTCTTTGTGTATTGCTTTTGCACAAATAAGACAACTAGGATATAAAAGAGCACAATATGGCTTAGATGGCACAATCATCAATGTCTTGGTGGATTTTGACAAAGTGCAACAAGCATTGCCTAGACAAATAGACGAAACTAGAACAATAGCAGTAAAATTGAAATGAAAGCTACAATATGAAAATGCTTATGTGCAAGGCAATGTTAGGCCTGCTTGTGTAATGAATGCATTAACAATTTTAGCAAAAACCCCATTGTACATAAAAGAGAATATCTCCATAAATAAAGATTGGGAAGCTCTGCTTGCAAATAGAAAATAACACATGGACATAGATACTGAAACAAAAACAGATACGAACAATAACATAATTGAACATGATGAAGAGCCCATAACTGAATCACTTATACATTGGTTTAATGACCCACATTCAATCAAAGACCTTGACACAACTATTATTGAAACTGCACCATTAGAAGGCTTTAAGCCTCTTGTAATTTTCCAAGACACCTACTCAGAAGAAATGAACTTCCCAACTTTTTTCTATGGATTTGTTCGACCGGTTGACATTACAAAAAATCTATCCTACCAAAAAATAGCAAAATGAGAGCTGATGCATAAAGACAATGACTTTGCAATGCACATAACAAATATTTTTTTCAAAGACAAAAAATTTATTCAACAAATATCTTCACTACCATGGGTGTGCATAAGAAAATCTGAATTAAAAGGTAAAAAAAGTTGCTTGCAAAGGATGTGTGTAGTCCAGCAAATTTAGAAAAAATATTGAGATCTCCAATAGGGTTTAAACTTTAGATCATTGAGAAGTATTCGGACATTTCTAGACTATTTAGAAAATACAAGGAAAAATATCTTTGCAATGATAAGACAGTTAGGCCCTCTTTTCTTTGTAACATTAACAAGTGCTGAACACCTTTGGGAGCCATTCTGCAAAGCATTGCAACAAATATCTACTAACCAAAAGACTGAACACAATGAAACTATAGAAGATAGGGACTTAGACTTTGAAATCAAGAAAAATCCAGTTCTTTGCAGTCGATACTTCAATCATAAGGTCAATGCATTCCACAAAATGATGCTTAGAAACCACTAGTTATTTGGGAAAGTATTGGACTATTTTTTTGTCACAGAGTTCCAAAACCAAAGAAATGAACATGTACATTTTAAGCTATGGGTAAGTAATCCACCCATATATGGAAAATGTGTAAATATTGAAATTGAAAACTTCGTGGACACATACATTTCATGTGATTCTTCATTACTCAATGCAGATCTTGTGAAAATACAAACACATCATGATACAAAGTCTTCTAAAAAATACAAAACCTCGAATTGTCGCTTTAGTTTTCCTTTACCTCCCATGAGAAGAACAACAATACTCGAACCATTGACAACTGCTAATGTTACAATGAAAGATAGAGCAAAAGATTTCTTCATGGAATTAGAAAACAAACACTATACAAAGGAAATTACATTTGACAAGTTCTTGGATTAGCTCAAAATGGATGAAGCAGATTACATTACAATGATAAAATCAACATTGACAAGGAAAATTGTCATGCTAAAAGGCATCCAGCTGATATTTGGATAAATGCATTTGCAAAATAAGTTCCATCTCTATGGTATGAAAATACAAACACAATTCATATTAGATGCATATGTTGTTGCATCTTATTGCTGTTCATATATGACAAGCAAGATAAAACATTGTCCCTTGCATTTCGCCAAGTGCAACAACAATGCACCTATGCTTATGATGAAAAGACACAGTTCATACGAAAAACTAGGCAATGCTTTGCTTAACTATTAACAAATGTCTAGTCACCAAGTTGTTCACATTGTTTTGTCATTGCCATTGCGCAAATGTTCAAGAAAAACCATTTTCATCAATACTGCACCATTAGAAGGTAAAGTTTTCATGTTAAAAAACCCTACACTACTAGCAAAATAACAAGATGATTCTGAAAACATTGTTAGTTTTCATGATCAGATTATCCACAATAAACAGAAAACTAAAGTTGCACAGTAAAGCATACAAATAGAGAATCACACAACACAAGACTACCCTGGGAAAACCTCCCTCTTGGAGGAAAAACCCAGCAACAAATCAGATCTAGATCCTTTTATTAATTGTAGAATATAATGTCAATAAAGATCAGATTACTTATCTGATATAACTGTCAACCTAGGGCAGAATTAGAGTTGCAGTCGTAACCCAGCTAGGGCACAATGTAACAGCAGAAGATAGCAGACTTATCTCTTTCTTAAATATCATCAGCATACAGCTTCCAGCTCTTCGTAGTTCTTCATTGAAGATTGCAGACCTAATGATGTTTGTAGACCTTAAAGAGGAACTCGCTATCCTTTTCAATGTATTCACTGTCCAAGATCGCATGTATGGCAAATGCTGATGGCAGAAGTAATTCGCTGATTCCTTGATCAGAAGTGGTTCGCTTGCCTTCAATGAGGATTTGCTAACCTCTAGAATGAGTGGGCAGATCTTGCAGAGCTAACTTCACATTGATGATGAAAACTGAGTGATGAATGCATACACATTAATCTCTATTTATGTTTGGCGTGGAGACCAATTCAAGTCGGCTTCACCTTAAGTTTTGTGCCAAGACTTAATTACAATTATAGGGCTTACACGTTACCTTATGTCTTGCCCTATTTTGGCGTACTAATAATGATTAAGTTATATTGCAAGGGGAGTGCACCTATTTAGGGCCACACATTACATGAAGTGATATAGGGTCGGCCCTATAATATGATGAACATGTTTCATGTTGCTTGGTGTGTAGGAGATAAAGGGCCCAACCCTATTTGAGTTTGTGCACATAGAGATAGGGCCCAGCCCTATTTACATGCCTCCTTAATGAAGCAGGGCCCAGTCCCCTTTTTGGGATTCGGACAACATTGGAATAGGGCCCAACCCTATTTGTTTTACACATTACATATAAATACAATAGATAGGGCCCTGCCCTATAAGGATTCGGATGATGCCTTAAGGCAATCCGAATCCTATTTATTTTCCTAACCTAGTTACAAAATCAACAAACATAATGTATGCATCTGCAATAGAATTTTATACACAACGACTAAAGCTTTTAACAAACAATTACTAGCAGAATACACAGCTTTCTACTCTAGCAACTCAACAAAGCTAAAAAAAAAAAGAAAAAAGCCACATATCATACGCTATGTAAAATACAATCCGCATTGTTGATTATGAGAATTATTATAGAGGAAAACTTATGTTATATGTACCTTTCCGAATTAGTGAACAAACATTAAAGCTTGGTCATGAAACATGGACTGCAACATTCAATGCAAACAAAACACAAATTGCAAAGATCGAAAAAATGTTTACTGCCCTAATTGATTATAGATGGGGTGACATTGAAGAAGCTGCAACACAAGTTGACATTGACAAGTATCCAACTATATGATTTGAAGATTATCCTTACCAGAATACAGAGCAAAACGAAATTGAGAAATATGACATCATAACTGATATAAAGCACACTAGAAATGCAAAATGCACACATGCTACTTGCAACTCATTGTTTTCAGAAATAGCTCATCCATTTTTTCTTAGTAACCATGAATATTTTAGTTTACGAAGACAACTGAACAAAGAACAACAATCAATAGTCAAGGATGTACTAATCACAAAAAGACTTGCACCACAAAAACACTTATACCTGTTCTTGACAAGTGGAGCTGGCACAAGCAAAACCTTTACAGCTAAAGTACTCTTTCAAGCAATGATTCGATTTTATGATAAGCAACTAGATGGTGATCCACTCAAACCTAAAGACATTATTGTGGCTTCAACAGGAAAAGCTGCATTCAGTGCAGGTGGCAATACTGCACATTCCATTTTCCATTTGCCATGCAATTCTTCAAAAATGCAGGCTTTGGACTCAAACACACTTGATACCTTAAGCAAAAGTCTTGACCAATTAAAAATCCTTTTTATTGACAAAGCTCAATGATTGGCTCTACAATGTTATACAACATTGATAGAAGACTTCGTCAAATCAAACACACACCAACATAACCCTTTCGCAATCTTGATATAATATTTTGTGGCGACTTCTACTAAACACAACCTGTATGTGATGCTTGGATATTTGAAGAGCCAACAATAAATAATGAGAAAATCCCATACACATTTTGGATCAATGTAGTGAGATGCTTTGAATTATAGACTGTAGTTAGACAAACAAATGAACATTTCATTTCCGTACTCGATCGTGTTAGGACTTCTCAACAAACTGACCAATACATTTCCTACTTGAATACAATATGCTACAAGGCTCCTCCCAATGATTCGAAATTCTCATATTTGTTCCACATAAATTTAGCAGTCGAAGAGCACAACAAGAAAATGTTAAATTATTTGCCTACTAAGCTCTATGTATTAGACGCAATAGATAAAATAGACATACCCATTGACAATATCCATTCCCAGATTGAGAAGTCATCATTCCCTAGCACAATCTTTCTAAAGCCAGGAATTTCGGTTGAGCTAATTGCTGTCAACCTTGATACACAAGATGGTCTAGTCAACGGTGTCAACGGCATTTTCCAATTACACACAATTGAGAAAGAAGACATTGTTTGGTTTCAATTCAATGACCCATCAATTGAAAAGTTACGTTGGCAAAGAATGGAAAATCTATACACAAACTGCATTTTGTGTTCTTGGACACCAATAATGAGAATTGCTAGAAAAGTCAAAACAGCTACAAATATGGTCACTCGAATGCAATTTCCTTTGCAACTAGCATGTGCAAGAACCATTCATAGAGCACAGGATCTAACAATGTATTCACTTGCTTTTGACCCTTGTAAAGTATTGTTGTGATCATTTCACACATCACCCCATTAGAATGGGGACCCCCTTTTTTTTGATTTTGTTTTTGCTTTCTCTCTGCTTGTTCTTCTCTTTGTGTTTAGGGTTTTGAGTGAGTGAGTGATGATCCTGGGCTAGGGCTAAACCTTAAGGGTTCCTTGTTTGGCGTCATTCAAGCTAAGTCCAGTCAAATTTTGGAAAATTGTTAAGTGTCTTCCTGAAGAATTGGGATTGTTGAAATGAGATAAGCCTTTCAGGGGAGTCAAAATAGGTCTTAGGTTAGGTCTAATAAGGGTTTTTAGGGTAAGGTCCAATTTTGACTAAGTGTTAGCATTTTTGAAGGGGAAATTGTGTGTTCTTGCCTAGGGAAGTTTTGATCAATTTTTTGGAAAGTGAGATGATGCCTGAAATAGAGAATTCGCTCCTGACCCTCAGAGAGGGTCCAGGGCGAACTTTATCCTAAGCACAAATTCTTGTTTCTGATGGACTTGCTAACTGGTTCCTGGCCTTGAAAATGACCTAACTTTGCTTTGAGAAGTGGTTTGAGACCCAAATGTTGAGCAGTTTAGCCTAAAAGGGTAAAATCGCTTCTGACCCTTGCTGAGGGTCTAGGGTGAAAATGTTGTTTAAGTCTTATTTGTCACTGACTTTTCTAAATTGTTTTGTGCAGGGTCTCCCAGAAGGATGATTGGACATGACTTGATGCTTCTGAAGGTTTGAAGACATGAAAAGTGATGAATTTTGGAGACTAAAGGGAAAATCGCTCCTGACCCTTGCTGAGGGCCCAGGGCAAAATTTTGATTTCCCTCACTTTGCAGTGGAAAGAGACCAAGTTTTGAGCATGAATGGAAAATGAATGACTTTCCCCACTCGCCTGAAAGAGTTTTGACTTAAAATGATGAAGGATCTTGTTGAAATCATCAAAATCGCTCTTGACCCTTGCTGAGGGTCCAGGGCGAAAAACCTTATGGAGGTCATTTCTAGCTTTGTTTGGTCGATTTAAGATGTCAAAAGCATGGTGGAGGATGAAATGAGCATGATAAAGTATCCAGACTTGATTGAAGATGATAAGATGAAGGAGTTTTGCCCAGGAAAGGTAAAATCACTCCTGACCCTCTCTAAGGGTCCAGAGCGAAATTCTTTGCAAACATATTTTTTGACTTTTCTTGGACATGGAAACCGATTCATAGCATGAAACAAGATGACATCTTCCTTGGCAAAGAGATTTTAAGATGAAAAGTGAAGTATTTTGGTCACAACTGCAAAAATCGCTCCTGACCTTCTCTGAATGCCCAGAGTGAAATTTTCAAAAGCACATTTTTCTTGCAAAGTTAAAATGTTTTTATGATTGGAATGGATGAAGGAAAGCATGTCTTACCCATTGAATATAACTTGGACGATCAACAAGAAAGCAATTAAGCCAAAATTGGAAAATTGCTCCTGACCCTCAGAGAGGGCCCAGAGCGAAAAACCTAATATTGAAACTTTCTCTCCAAGTTTGAGTGAAGCCAAGTCTAGACACGAGCTTGAAATGATGTTTAAATTGCCTTGAAGTGAAAAAGGATTGTTGAGAGTGGAGATTTTGAAGGCAATTACAAAAATCGCTCTTGACCCTTGCTGAGGGTCCAGAGCGAATTTCCAGGATTCTCTCCTTTATTTGAAGAATTAAGACAAAATCTTGTTTGGATAGGAAGAGGATGTGATGTTTTATGCCTTAGAGGCGATTTGGAGTCCAAAGAATGAAGAAATATGCCTAAAACCAAAAAGTCGCTCCTGACCCTTGTTGAGGGTCCAGGGCGAAAATCACAAAAACTGCATATTTTCTTCAAAATTTTGCTAAGGCAAAGATAGGCTAAGATGAAAGGACCTCCAAAAGCATGATGAATGATGATTTGCCTTTGAAACTTGATGATCTTGGGCTAAAAATGAAAAATCGCTCCTGACCCTCAGAGAGGGTCCAGGGCGAAAATGTTGAAAACTCTCATTTTACCTTGCAACAACAAAGCAAATTTGGATGGAGTGGATAAAGGAAGGTCATTTCCTAGTGGTGAATAAAGTTTCAATGAAAAATGATGGAGGATTGAGTTTAATTTGCAAAAATCGCTCCTGACCCTTATTGAGGGTCTAGGGCGAAAATTTGGAAAGAGATTTTCTTGCTTATTTTGGAGGCCTAAAACATGATCTAGCTTGGTGAGAAAGTGTTTTGATGAGGAAGTGAAGATTTTTAGTCAAAATTGAAAAAATCGCTCCTGACCCTTGCTGAGGGTAAAGGGCGAAAAACATCAAACTTGCACTTTTCTCCCAAATTGGATAGAGCAAAGTCTGGAAGTCAGTGAGAAAGCCTATTTGAAATGTCTTGAAGAGATTTTGAATGTTGAAAAATGCTAATTTTGAGCAGAAAATGAAAAATCGCTCCTGACCCTTGTTGAGGGTCCAGGGCAAAATTTCCTCTAAAGGCATCATTTCCTTCAAAATTGTTGATGAATTAACTCTATAGTGCAAGGAAATGGATTTTGGGAGTGGCCTAGAGGGTTCAATAATCAAGCTGAGGTGGATTCCAGCTAGAAAATGAAAAATCGCTCTCGACCCTTGCTTGAGGGTCCAGGGCGAAATCCACATTTCCACCTATTTTCCTCATGCAAAATGTCAAAATTTGAAGTACAACGCCTTAATTGGATATCAATTTACCTTCCAGGAAATTTTGAAGTCAAGATGTGAAGCATTCAAGGCTAAAATTAGAAAATTGCTCCTGACCCTCAGAGAGGGTCTAGGGCGAAATCATCATGAAGGTTCATTAAGCCTTGTTTTAAAAATTGATATTCTCCAATTTGCATTTGATCGCCAAAATTGCTAATTTTGAGGCATTTGGAAAATTAAAATTGAATCCACATTAAATTAAAAGCATTTTGGCATCTGATAAATTGATTTTAAGCCTTGAGAAAATCGAAATTTTGCTTTGGAGGCATTTAAAATTAATTTTTTATTAAATTAAAATTAAAAATAAAGCGCTCAAGGCACTATTTTGCTTTCATTTTGCCAAGTCGGCCCCCTTTTTTGGGATTTTATTTATTTTTTAACCTCCTTTTTGCCAAGTCGGCCTAGAGGAAGCAAGGGGTGAGCGCTCTATATATTGGAGGAGTTTTGTTTCACATTTCAAATCATTTAATCATTGCCTTAAGTGCGAAATTGGAGAGCTTATTGGAGGTGCGAAATAGAGCTGGTTTGCAGCGAATTTCTTTCAAGTGTTGAAGGCTAGAAGGAAGTGGAGTTTATTCTTTTCAAGCTAGAGGAGGCGCAATTCATCCAAGAGAGGGCTTTGATTTAAACTTTCCCTAGCGAAATCCATTTTTCTTGCATCATTTCTTAGAGTTTAATACTCAAGAGGAGGTATGGCGAAATCATCTTAACATCCTTGGTCAAGACTTGATTTTTTTGGACACCTTTTTTTAGAAAAGTCTAAGTGTTGCATTTTAATTAGGAAATGATAACTCTAGATTTATCATGAAGTTTCCTAATTAAAATCTGAAATCTTCCTTTTGAGTCTTAATTTCTACACTTCAAGATATAATACTTAAGAACTAATTGTGAAATGTTGTGTAGGTGTCAAGATGGCGACTCCAAAGGCAGGAGCATCTACTAGTTGCCCGGCTCTCATCAAGGAAGATCAGAAGAATGACGAATTGGAGACCAGGATTGTGTCCAAATGGAGTAATATCAAAGATACCAACCTGGGAAACTTCAATGTGAAGAAGTTTCGAGAGGTCCCCTACATTGGCAAGCCATCACCTGTTGCGAGGAAGATAATTGAAAGTGGCATCATCAAGGCGGTAGGTTTCCCTCCAGCAGTCAAGTGTCATGAGCTGATGATCGAGTGTGCCCACCACTATGACTCACAATCAAGATCGATCATATCCAAGGAAGGGAACACCTTAGCTTACCTTTCAGAGGAGGCTATAAGTGAGGCTCTTCATCTTCCAGAGCATAAAGATATGATTTACAAAAGTTTAGAAGGAGCCAAGTCAATGTATGAAGATGATCGCGACACCTGTCTGAACCTCATCAACAAGAATTGGTTGCTCAAAAGTCGTCCTCGCTTGAACAAGATTCCCAACACACTGCATAGGATCGACTTCCAGGAGGAGTACAGAGATTTGATAACTTTGCTCAATCGAGTTACAGGGGCTCCTCAAGCCTTCTACTTCGAAAAGTGGATGTTCTTCTTCATTCAAGTGATAGTCCAAGGAAAAGGAATGCTTCATTGGGCTAGAATTATTAGCAATAGTTTGGATGTGCAGTTGAGAAGGCTAAGACCTACCAAGTCGTTCCACATGAGCTCATATGTTATATATGCTTTGATCAGGAGTTTCGAGTATGTAGGGCTACCTCACAGAGGAGTGATCGAAAGAGGACCCGGAGAAGTGAGAGTTTGTGACTCTTATGTTCATCTGCATCATCTGTCTGGAAGTGACTACAAGTTAGTCAATGATACCTTCACGATGAACATCACTAGGATATTGCAAGGTGGAATTCATAATCGACTGTCTCTGGATGCGCAAGAACTTGTGAAGAAGTATGGTGCATGGTTCATCCAGTTTCAAAAGTTTACATACATTAGAGTTCATGGGTGTCCCTCACCTCCCTACATGTTGCCGAGATATCCGACAGACATGGTAGTGCTACTTGAGGTAACTAGGCAATTGGCCGCTTATGCAAAGGTATCCAGACATAAGCATGGAAATGGAGTTCCCATGCTCATCATATTGGGGAATTTAGTTGAGGTATGTCCTAACACTCAAGCCTCGGAAGATGCAGAGAAGGAATTAGCCTTGTATTCATTCACATCCTTTGCCTCACGAGAGAATTTTGATCCTCATGGTTATATGGAGGAGACAGTAGGTAGGAAGTACAGACATGAGTTTCAGGTGGAAGACTTTTGGATGAATCTCTCAAGTGATTTAGAAGTTAAAAGAAAGTTGCATTCCAGACTACCTTTAGATTTCATCAGGAAATCCAAAGTTTATAGAGTAGCTGATCAGACCCAAGATAATGGCAGATACCTCCAGTCGTCCTATGACAAAGAAGATAAAAGAGTGAAGATAGATTGGAACGAGCCTGAGATTTTAGACTTGTGAGCTTTGATGGCTCCGGTTTTATCATGTACTCGCAGATGGGTGGATGTGCAACATCAGAAGTTGAGAGAGTAGAACGTACCAATGACTTTTACTTTGGAGGCAAGGCCAAAGGAAGGAGAAGCAAGCATGAGTGAAGACACTTCTCATCCTAGAGGCACAAAGAGGAAAGAAAGACCTGAGAAAAGAGCTTCTTCCAAGAAGAAGCAAGAGGCCAATCGAGATCGCCCATCAAGCACATCTTCTCGACATGAAAAGAAGGCAAGTCAAGCTAAAGGTCAAGAGAAGATGGTACCTGAGGTTGATGAATCTATGGAATCCATGGTGCAAAATGATAAGCCAGACAAGGGACAAACACCTCAACATTCATCAAGTCAATCTCTCCGAATTGATGAGCTACAAGAAGGTCAGAGAAATGATGATGAAGCGACATCTCCTCTCCGAGAAGATGAGCCACTACCTAAAGAAATACAAGTCAGAGAAACAAGATCTGCCATCCCGGATTGGTTGAAAGAGAGACTGACAAGGGTGATCGTGATTGAAGAGGAAGAAGATGTAATTGATTTGGAGAGCCTTATAGGAAATTCTCAAGAGGTAACGGAAAAGAAGAAGGCCACAAAGATGTCCAAGGTGATAAGAGATGAAACAGGATCCAGGAAATTGCAAATAGCTACACCAGTAGTGGACAAGTATGAAGGTGAAATTCTTGCAGATGAGTATGACTTAGAAACATTTGAGCTTGGTTCACTTACTATTGAACAGGCGATGAATGAGGCAACCGATTCGTTTGAAGCACTTAAGGACAAACTCAAGGAAGAAGTGGAAAAGAATAGGAAGCTTGAGAGAGAGGTCGGTGCTTGGAGAGGCTATTTTAGTCATCTCAATCAGCCCTTGAGACGTTAGGATCCAGCAGTATCTCCTTTACAAGCACTTCCTCTTGAATCAGTCGGTGAAGCAGAAAGGGTCAAAAGCTTGGTTCAACTTATGAGCTCTTGGATTGATAAATCTCACACGGTAGCCATTGAATTTGCAACAAGAATGATGAAGACAATTCATCGAGCTATCCAGGTCCTTGAGATTATCCATAATCTATTGATAACTGTGGCTGCTTTCGCTCACACTAGAGATGTTATCATTCCTGTCCTGCAAGTGATAAGGCAAACACCAAGACGGATCCTGACACAAGAAAAGATAATGGATGGAGGAACTCATAACCTCCTACAGTGGTCAGCTTTGCTCCAGATGAAAGAGGTCTTTTTTGAAGACATCAACACCAAATGCAGTCAAGTTGAAGGTATCATCCATCCAATTCAGGATAAAGTGTTTGAAGTATTGTGTACCATCCTTGGCCGACGGATCGAGATTGAGACAGATGTGGACATCCAAGAGTTGGAAGAAAGAATCAAGGTCATCTTTTGCAAAGAGGAGAATGTCATCACAGATGAGCAACGAGACCTGATGTTCACTACCATGCTCCTGATTGAGAAGATCAAAGAACTCGAACCTGGATGGGAAACAACTCTTCTCATTGCTTTTGATCAGGTCATTCACTTGGAAGGACAAATGAAGAATCTTCCTGAGATTCCTATTGCTGAGATTGAAGGAATTGTGTCCAGATTCGTTGGATATGCTAAGAAAGAGCATAGGACAAGAAACAAAGTTCTAGAAGAAAGGTTGTTATAGGATGATGTGGCATCTTAATTCTCATTGGTCTATGTTTCCTTGACTTTTGTGCTAATTAAATATTTGGCTATGCATTTAATAATGTTCATCTAAAAGGGGGACTTTTTGTAACAAACCCTAATTAGGGTTTAGGTGTCAAAATCTCAGCCATTGATCTTCTTTCGATCTGGGCCGTTCATTGTAATTGAGGATGCTATATATACCCTCACTCATTTTCATTTTGTCATTAGAAAATTAGATGATTAGATATTAGAGAGAGAGATTGGAAGAGCTTAGAGAGAAAGTTATTGTGTAGCAAGATTGAGTAGTGAAGAAAGAATTTTGAACAATTGTTGTCCATTTGGCTTTGAGATCAATAAAATATTGAAGTTATGGTGTTTTATTGCAATTCTTGTGGCTATCTTCATGGTTGTTTATCTTCTTGAATCATTCTCAGTTGAAGTAGTATTTAAGTTTGAAGGACTAAGTGTTGTGCTTGATCTTTGGTGAGATTCATATCCAAACCACTAGCTTCTTACTGATTGTAAGGATGCCTTGTGTGGTCAATTGGAGATATTGAGATTGCTTGAACATTCAATTATCATCGAAATATTGATATGTATCTTTATGATAGTATCCATAATCCTCGATGATTTGAAAACCACTAATCACCTTAGAAGATCGCATCAATTCAAGTAAAGTTGTAATTCCTTGGCAATACTGAAATTGGTAGAATCTTACCAAGCCTAGCCTTCATTGAGTCATTCTTAGGATTAGATTAGAATTCATCTCTTGAAACCCCTATCTTTTGATCTTTTTGAGAATTTGTTAGTGTCAGGAAAATCCTGTTCCTATAGTCGAGTGAGAGCAACACGGACCAGCTTTCTCAGAAAGTGCGTAAGACCCCTTGAAGAAACAACATTTACAACGACCACTGGTGCTTATCCACACGTAGAGATCCTACAACGAAGAACCTTGAAGTCACCCTGATTGATCCTTTTTGTGATATCTTCAGCATTCAGAGGCTTTACTCAAGAGAGGATAAGGTACCCTTTAGGTATTTTATTCTGTGTTTGATAGTGTACAAAATACACGTCAACAAGTATATCAACATGGTCTTGTTTACACTACACTATCGCATGTAAGGAACATTCAATCATTGTACTTGATTCACAAATTGCAACATCAAAATTTCAAAGTATCGTAGAAAGTGGACAATGAAATGCAACGCCTACAAACACTAGCACAATGGAAATTGCAATATAGCCTCCCTTGTACATCATCAAACCATTTCATTATATGTTCATTGAATACACGTAGCTTTGTACTACATGGACAAGAAATAGCCCATGATCAAGATTTGCTTAGTGCAACTATACTTACAATACTAGACACATACTAGACAGATCACTTTACGATAGCTCTACAGTGCCAATTGTAACCCACAAAATTTCCAAATTGCTACTACATAGTACACAATATGTTCAGCGACTGATCACAATTGCTAGCACAACTTAAAAACTTGTTCAATGTTTACAGGTATGCAATAACAAAGTGTTGAAACAATGTAGCTTCGGTAAGATAAATGATTGAATGAGAGATAAATGAAGTCTCTCATTCAATCATCTATCCTATCGATAAATCTACATGCTAATGGTAGACATCATAATCATCTTTATAAGCAATTCTATCATCGATCGAGATATGATCGTATTTGCTATGCATTGATTTCATTTATATGTTGTGATTGTAATCGGTTCTGCATATCTATTCTAGTTGTCATATGACAACACTAATTACATCATATTCATCTTTATAAGCATTTCTATCATCGATCGAGATATGATTGTATTTGCTATGCAGTGATTGTATGTGCTAGAACCCATTACAATCACAACATATAAATGAAATCACTGCATAGCAAATACAATCATATCTCGATCGATGATAGAAATGCTTATAAAGATGATTATGATGTAATTAGTGTTGTCATATGACAACTAGAATAGATATGCAGAACCGATTACAATCACAACATATAAATGAAATCACTGCATAGCAAATACGATCATATCGAGTGTTGTCATATGACAACTACAATAGTTATTGTATTAACATATTTTTGCTCTTATACCGATCCATAATCGGGTTGCATTTACCATCAATTACCATGAAATAGCATTAAGAATAAACCGATTAGTGATCGGTTAATGATAACTAAAATTGCATCAGAAACTAACCGATTCATTATCGATTACAATGATAATCAAACCACATTAAATCACAAAGCGATTGGCATCGATTATCATTTGTTATGTATCGGCATTTATATTAACCGATAGTTATCGGTTTGCATTATGAAGAGGCACCACTCTTGATCAAGATATGTCTTGATCGGACATGTGACATGTCCGGTCAAGGCATACCTTGATCTTACAAGGCAATGCCTATATATATGTGCCGGGAAGAATGCTGGAGAAGTGTTGAAATCAATAAATATTATCTACAGCCACCTACAAACAAAGAAGTTTCAGTTCATAATCAGAAATAACTAGAGATCATACGTTAATAGCATTGAATATTGTCTAAGGAATTAAAAGAAAGACAAAATCCTTAACATTCCACTTTTGAACATAAATTTGAATACTTTTACATGGTATCAGAGCAAGGTTGATCGAACCTAAGGCATTCAAATTTGAGAAGTTCAAATCGAGGATATAGACATCACATTTCCATGGCTAACGCTATCAGATTTGAGGATAGACTTGAAGGAGGCGACAATTTCTCAGCATGGAAATTCAGAATTAAGATGATTCTAAAAGAGAATAAAGTTGAATCATTTGTAAGAGTTGAATCTAAAGAACCTGAGAATGAACCTGACCAATCGACACGGATCGAGGGAAATGAAAAAGCCATGAAGATCATAGTTGATGGAGTGAGAAATCACATTATGCCAATAATAACAAAGCATGAGACTGCCTACCATATGTTCAAAGCACTTGAAAGTGCATTCGAGATAAACAACGCAAGTAGAACCCTGGCTCTAAAAAGGGAAATAAATCATATAAGTATGAACAAAGAAGAGTCAATCAATGCATACTTTATGCGGATATCAGTCCTAAGGAATGAACTGACAACACTTGAATATGAGATCCAGAGCAAAGAGCTAACGCTCATTGCTCTAGATGGGTTGCCTAGTACATGGGAAACATTCGTCCAAGGCATTAGTGCAAAGGCTAAATATCCGAAATTTGATAGGCTAAGAGTAGATTGTCTTCAAGAGGAGTCAAGGTTAAATAAGAAGGGGATCAAGCAAAAGAACATAGATGAAGATCTCCATGTTCTAAATACCAACTTGTTGACGTGTATTTTGTACACTATCAAACACAGAATAAAATACCCAAGGGTACCTTATCCTCTCTTGAGTAAAGCCTCTGAATGCTGAAGATATCGCAAAAAGGATCAATCAGGGTGACTTCAAGGTTCTTCACTGTAGGATCTCTACGTGTGGATAAGCTCTCTGTGGTATGATGTGATTTTGCTGGAATCACAAGGGGACTTACACTTGATGACTGAACGTCTGATTTGCTTTGAATATTGCTGGAACACAAGATTTTACTAGCTTTGATTTGAAAAAAGGAAAAAAGACGAGGGCGAGGAGAGGATCTAATCCTAATACTAAGAATGTAGGAGCAATGAATGATCTTTGATGAAATTCTAACTAAGTCTTGTTTTGACATCACAGGACCATCTCCACAAGGTTAGTGCGATCTTCGAAGGAAAGCTTTATGATGTTCAAATCATCACTGCAGGCATAGACACCATCAGGCTGATGCATATCAATGAAGAAGCGACAATTGAAGTTAAGCTTAAGCTGAATGATTCCAGTTGACTACACAAGGCAAGTCTGCAATCAACAAACTGCTAGTAGTATGGATATACGAATTCCACCATCAATTAAGCACATTTCTTCCACTCATCTAATAACATGAAATCAAATATGAGAAGTATAGAGACCATTTAAATTGTTGAATCAACCCATAAATTTCACCATTTCTTCAATGAAGTTTTACAAGTCTTTTACAACAACATCTTGGCAACAATCTTTGCCTTCTCTCTCTACTCTACTCTAATTGCTATTCTATCAACTGACTTATTCACTATTCTAACTATTCACTCCCTACCTTCTAACGGCTTTCTAACTCTCTAACTGCCTTTACAAAAATGAAGAGTCGGGGCTTATATAGTGCCCACAATACAATTCGATGGCTAAGATCAATTTGAGATCAATGGCCAAGATTCAATAATGAAAACCCTAATTAGGGTTTGTTACAACCATTACATAACATTTAATGCTTGACCAATGATAAAATTGTACTAATTGGGCACATGTCTTCTCTGGAAAATTCGACCAATGGATAGCTAGGGTAGGTACATCGAAGTTTGTGCCACCTCCCATGAGTTAGGTACATTGAATCTGGACATGCTGAGGTGGACCACACCAACTGGAGAAGTGATGACTAGGATGCCACCTCGTCTGACACTTGTAATTTGGTGGATATTCAACTTGACGTTGCTGAGAAGCTAGCTTTAATTAACTCTTCGGAAACTATCTGCTTCCTCAATGAACCCTTGCTCTAACTTCTTTTGTCTTTGATGTGCAGGATGATGATGTACCTCGCCTTGGAATGCTGGATTGGAAGAGGTTAGTCATGATGATGCTTGACCGAAGAAGGCTGTCCTTGTTGATGCTAGATTGGAGGAGGCCGCCCTTATCCTTGCTTGATTGTCTTTGATGAGAACCTGCCGACTTGTAGATCCTCTGGGCTTTGGAGTCACCATCTTGATACCTACACAACATTTCAAAATTAGTAATATATCTTGAAGTCTAGAAATTAAACTTAAAAGGAAGATTTAAGATTTTAATTAGGAAACTTCATGATAAATCTAGAGTTATCATTTCCGAATTAACCATGCAATACTTAGACTTTTCTAAAAAAAGTGCTCAAAAATCAAACCATGAACATGGATGCTAGGATAGTTTCGCCATACCTCCTCTTGAGTATTAAATTCTAAGAAATGATGCAAAAAAATGGATTTTGCTAGGCAAAATTTAAATCAAAATTCTCCCTTGGATGAATTGGGCCTTCTCTAAATTCAAAAGAATAGACTCCACCCTCTTTGATCTTCAACACTTAGTAGAAATTCGCTCCACTCTAGCTAGATTTCGCTCCTCCAAATTGCACTTCAACCTCTGGATTTTGCTCCTCAAATAGCTCTCCAATTTCGCACTTAGGAAAGGATGAATGAATGATTAAACTTGAACAAAGCATCACCCATATATAGAGCGCTCACCTTGATTCCCTCCAAGGCCGACTTGCCAAAAGGGAAATGAATGTAAAATAAAATCCTCCTCAAAAGAAGGCCGACTTGCTTGTAAAAGCAAATAAATGTATTTGAGCGCTCAACTTGTAAATTTTTAATTTATTTAAATTAATTTTAATACCTCTAAGATGCTTATTTTGATTATTTCAAGGTACAAAATTAATTTATCAAATTAAAATGCCTTTAATTTAATGCAAATTTGATTTAATCTTTCCAAAGGCTTCGAAGTGAGCAATTTTGAGGATTTAAGGAATATCAACGCTCAATAATGTAAAAATGAAGGATATCACCAATTTCGCCCTGGACCTTCAGTGAAGGTCAAGAGTGATTTTTCAATCTTGCTCTTAATCCTTCTTCTTTTGGATTCCAAATTGCTTCCAAGACATAAAATATCATCTCTTCTTCCTATCCACACAAGATTTGGTCTCAATTCCTCAAACAAAGGAGAGGATCTTGAAAAATCGCTATGGGCCCTCTTTGAGGGTCAGGAGCGACTTTTGATTTTAAGCTTGATTATCCACCATTTTTCATTGAAACTTCATTCATCACTTGGCAATGTCCTTCCTTAATCCACTCCAATCAAATTCGTTTAGTTGTTGGAAGGTAAAATGAGGATTTTCAACAATATCGCTATGGGCCCTCTCTGAGGGTCTGGAGCGATTTTTCACTGTGGGCCTTCAGTGAGGGTCAGGAGCGATTTTTCATTTTCTGACCAAAATCATCAAGTTTCAAAGGCAAAATAATATTCATCATGCTTTTGGAGGTTTCTTCTCCTTATCCTAACCTTGCCTTAGCACCATTTTGAAGAAAACATGCATTTTTTGAAAATCTCGCTTTGGACCTTCAGTGAGGGTCAGGAGCGACTTTTTGGTTTTAGGCAAATTCCTTTATCTTTTAATCTTCAAATCACCTCCAAGGCATAACACATCACGTTCTCCTCCTGTCCAAGCAAGATTTTATCTCAATTCTTCAAACCAAGGAGAGAAAATTGAAAAATCGCTATGGGCCCTCTCTGAGGGTTTGGAGCGATTTTTGTAATTGCCTTCAAAATATTGATTCTCAACGATTTCTTTTCACTTCAAGGATTTTCAAACATCGTTTCAAACCCATGCCTAACCTTAGCTTTCCTCAAACTTGGATGAAAAGTTCCCATTTTAGGTTTCTCACTGTGGGCCCTCTCTGAGGGTCCGGAGCGATTTTTCGCTGTGGGCCTTCAGTGAGGGTCAGGAGCGACTTTTTCATTTTGGGTTGATTTCTTCTTGTGTTGATCCTCCAAATTATATTCAATGGATAGAACATGCTTTCCTTCATCCCTTCCAATCATAAAATCACTTTGATCTTGTAAGAATAATGCATATTTGAAAATCTCACTGTGGACCCTCTCTGAGGGTCAAGAGCGATTTTTGCTACCTCGACCAAAATGTTTCACTTTTCATCTAAAAATCACTTTGCCAAGGGAGATATCGTCTTGTTCTTTGCTATGAATAAAAATTCATGTCCAAGAAAGGTCCAAAAATGTGCACACAAAGAAAATCGTTGTGGGCCCTCTCTGAGGGTCAGGAGCGATTTTTCCTTTCCTAGGCAAAACTCCTTCAATTTATCATCTTTGATCAAGTCTGGATATGTCATTATGCTCATTTCATCCATCCCCATGCCTTTGACATCTTAAATCGACCAAATAAGGCTAGCAATGACCCTTATAAGATTTCTCGCTGTGGGCCCTCTCTGAGGGTCGGGAGCGATTTTTCTGTTTTTAACAAAGTCCTTCATCATTTCTAGTCAAAACTTCTTCAGGCGGGTGGAGAAAGTCATTTATTTTCCATTTATGATCAAAACTTGGTCTCTTTTCATTGCAAAATGAAGGAAATCAAAATCTCGCCCTAGGCCCTCTCTGAGGGTCAGGAGCGATTTTTCATGTTTTGCTCAAATTTAGCATTTTTCAACCTCCAAAATCTCTTCAAGACATTTCAACTAGGTCCCCTCACTGACTTGCAAACTTAGCTTTGTCAAATTTTAGGGAAAAGGTGTGTTTTTGGTGTTTTTCGCTCTGGGCCCTCAGCAAGGGTCAGGAGTGAGATTCGCTTTGGACCTCCAGCAAGGGTCAGGAGCAAAATTTGACTTTTTGAACTCTCTGTCAGGTTAATTTTATGGAATATAACATTTAAGTATAAGAGTTCTTATACTTTAAGTTATATTCCATATATACTTTCAGGATGTTTGAGAGTGGTTTCAGACCTCCAGGAGTTATATTGCAAAATCTAGTTTTTGGAGGTTTTTCAGTTTCCAGACTTAGTCAAATTTCAGGATCAGGATTTTCAGACTTAGCCAAATTTCAGGATCAGGACATTCCAGACTTCAGCACTTACCAACTTGACCTCACTCAAGCAGAACCTGCTATCCAGGTGATCCCCTTGGCGACACTCAAAATGCAAAGGCTAACTGACAAAACCCTAGAAGACGTAGAAAACAAACCCTAAAAAAGCAAAAAAAACAGGGGTCCCCATTTGCAATGGGGCAATGTGTGAAATGGTCACAACACAACTCCAACAAGAAAAGCAAGAAGAAACATTTCAAGAAGAGAAAGAACCGACATGAGAAAAGGTCATCTAAGAAAGACAACTTTCACATTTAGTGGTTTAGGTGTGATCAATATGGACACTATGCATCAAGATGTCCGGATAGAATCAAACAACAAGCTACATTTGCAAAAGTGAAAAGGGAAGAATATGACTTCGAGAAGCATGTATTCTACTCTGCCTTCTCTAGCCAAGTATCCAATAAATCTAATACCTGGATCATTAACAATGGGTCTTCAAGACACATCACTGGGTATAGAGAATTATTGGATTCCATGTTAGAAGAAACTGATGAAGAAGTAACCATTGGTGATGACTCTGCACATCCAGTGAAAGGCATCGGTACCTGCACCATTAAGCTGAAGACAGACATGTCTCTCCAACTCACTGGAGTCCTATTCGTTCCTGGCATCAAGAGGAACTTAATCTCCATATCTGCACTTGAAGATGATGGGTACAGAATAATCTTCATGAATGGTAAAGTTCTAGTATGGCCACAAAACTCTTCCATCATGAAGGCTATAACCCTAGGACATAGAAAAGGCTATTTGTACGAGGTATGTACTGAATCTAACCTAGCTTTACTTCATGAGATTGCAGATTCTAATGAAATTTGGCATAGAAGATTAGGTCATTTAAACTTTCGTGCTTTATGTTCAATGGAAAAATTAGTAATTGGTTTGCCCAAGTTAAAACAATACCAATCGGGTACATGTAAGGGGTGTGCCCTAGGCAAAAATACTAAGAGTTCCTTTCAGAATAGTTCTAGGAAAATGAGCAATGTTTTGGAACTAGTTCATTCTGACCTATGTGGGCCAATGTCTGTACCATCATTAGGAGGGTTCCTTTATTATGTAATATTCACTAATGACTTCTCGAGGAAGACCTGGATCCTACTTCCTTAAACGTAAAGAATCTAAAGAGATTCTCAAGAGATTTAAGGAATTCAAATCCCTCTCTGAAAACTCTTTCGGAAAGAAAATAAAAGTCCTAAGAATTGATAATGGGAGGGAATATACCTCAGACATCTTTAGGGAATTTTGTAAAGACGTTGGGATTAAGAGGGAGTTCACTGTTCCTTACAACCCCCAACAAAATGGGGTTGCTTAAAGGAAAAATAGAACCATTGTAGAAGCAGCCAAAGCCATGCTCCTTGATCAAAACTTAGAAACTCACCTTTGGGCAGAAACTTCCAACATTGATGTTTACATACAAAATAGATGTCCTCATTCCCACATTGAAGACAAGACCCTTGAAGAAGTCTTCATCGGGATAAAGCCAAATATCACCCACTTTAGAATATTTGGCTGCCCTATTTACTTTGACATACCTAAAGAGAAAAGGACAAAACTAGAACCCTCTGGAAGAAAAGGAATCTTTGTTGGATATAGCGAAACCTCTAAAGCTTACAAAATTTTTGTACTTGGACATAGCAATATTGAACTTAGTAGAGATGTTATATTTGAAGAAGACAGCCTTCAAAAGGGCTAAATACTCTATTGAGTCTGAAATTTATGCTCCATCTTCAGACCTAGAAGACGATCCCACTCCTGAGATTTAGAGGGAGTGTTCAGAAGAAAATGAAGTACAGATTCCTCCCCAAGAAATCCCTAAGAAAAGACCTCTATTGGCTCACAAAACAATGGAGGATGCAAGGGACTTTGCAGCTCCTTTAGGGACTTTTAGAGAAAGTAAGAGGCCCCGAAGATTTTCTAGCTATGTAGCCCTTACGAGTGATCTCTTCAAATCAGAACCCTCTAGTGTACCAGAAGCTCTTAAACATCAAGTTTGGAAAGATGCAATGTTTGAAGAATATGCATCCATACTTAACAATGATGTGTGGGAAATTGTTCCTAAGCCAAAAGGGAAATCCGTTGTTTCATCCAAGTGGCTGTTCAAAATCAAACATGCCGGATGGTGGCATAGAGAAACACAAAGCCAGATTTGTTGCCCGGTGATTCTCACAGAAAGAAGGGATAGACTATGATGAAACATTTGCTCCAGTTGCTAGGTACACCTCAGTCAGAGCAGTATTGGCCATTGCAGCAACCAAAGGTTGGAAAGTCCATCAGATAGATGTCAAAACTGCTTTCTTGAATGGTAAAATTGAGGAGGAAGTCTACTTAGAACAGCCAGAAGGGTTTGAGATCCACAATGCAGAGACACGTGTGCAGATGAAAGAAAGCCCTATATGGTTTAAAACAGGCTCCCAGGGCCTGGTAGGAAAGAATTGACAGCTATCTTCTTGGATTGGGATTCTCAAAGAATGATGCAGATCCGAATCTATACTTCAAGAAAGTCAAAGGTGATATGCTGATATTGATCTTATATGTTGATGATCTTCTGATTACAGGAGAAGATCACCTTATTGGACAATGTAAGAAAGACCTTGAAAATGAGTTTGATATGAAGGATTTAGGCCTTCTACATTACTTTCTTGGATTGGAAGTTTGGCAAAACTCTGACAGTATTGTGCTTAATCAAGGAAAATACACCTTAGACATATTGAAGAGATTTGGTATGATGAACTGCAGAGCCATGTCTTCTCCTATGGAAACTAATCTTCACAAACTGAAGGAGGCAGCAACAGATTCCCCATTGGTAGATCCCACTCTCTACAGACAGATGATTGGATCGTTAATGTACTTGGTCAATACTAGACCTGATATCTGTTATCCAGTAAATGCCTTGAGCTAGTTCATGTGTGAACCTAAGGAGATACATCTTATGGCTGTGAAACATATTATGAGATACCTTCAAGGTACTCTTAACTATGGACTCAAGTATGAGAAAGTTGATTTGGATCTTCATGGGTTCACTGATTCAGATTGGGCTGGAAGTGTGACTGACAGGAAAAGCACTTCAGGAAGCTACTTCAGTTTGGGTACAACCATGATATCTTGGATTAGCAGGAAGCAATCTTCAATAGCTCAGAGTTCTATAGAGGCCGAATATATCGCAGCCTCCATGGCTGCACGAGAAGCTGTATGGCTTAGAAAACTACTTGTGGAATTATTCGGTGAGCCACTGAAGCCTACTATAATTCATTGTGATAACCAGAGTTGTATAAAACTCTCCGCGAACCCTGTATTTCATGATAGATCCAAACACATAGAGATTCCTTACCACTATGTGAGAGATATGGTGGATAGGAATGTGATTCAATTGCAGTATATCAGTACAGGAGACTAGACAACAGACATACTGACCAAGCCTCTATCCAGAGTAAAAGTTGAACACTTCAGGAAAGGACTTGGTATGATTGAATTGTAATTTGCTTTATAATCTGTACTAATATATAAGATGTTTAATGTGTAAACTTCTTTTGTCGTGTTATGACTTTATGGGCTCCTCCCCCTGTGTCCATTTCTAAGAGGTGACGAATTTTTAGATAATGAACACTTGTACTGAACATTACAAGGTGACGATCGTGTAATGTTGATATCATGCTGACTTGATATCATCTTGACTCATGGATGTGCCATGATATGTTATGGTAGACATTATGTGACGTAATGTTAGTGCACATACCATAACCTGGATATAAGAGAATTCAATATTCTCAAATTATTTTATATCCAAGGTATCGCGTGTTATGCGATACTGATATCACATGCTATGTGATATCTCTATATCACGAGATGATGTGATATATTTCTGTATCACGTGTTATGTGATACATCATGTCACGAGCATATGTGACTTGATCTTTTGTATTATGAGGTCATGTAATACATTCTATTATGAGAAATGTGATGCTATATAATTAGATGATTATTTCAATGCTTACATAGATCTCCATTTATCTTCCCTAGCTAAGAGGGTGTGTTGAAACAATGTAACTTCGGTAAGATAAATGATTGAATGAGAGATAAATGATGTCTCTCATTCAATCATCTATCCTATCGATAAATCTACATGCTAATGGTAGACATCATAATCATCTTTATAAGCATTTCTATCATTGATCGAGATATGATTGTATTTGCTATGCAGTGATTTCATTTATATGCTGTGATTGTAATCGGTTCTGCATATCTATTCTAGTTGTCATATGACAACACTAATTAATAATTAGTGTTGTCATATGATAACTACAATAGTTATCATATTAACATATTTTTTTCTCTTATACCGATCCATAATCAGGTTGCATTTACCATCGATTACCATGAAATAACATTAAGAATAAACTGATTAGTGATCGGTTAATGATAACTAAAATTGCATTAGAAACTAACTGATTCATTATCGGTTACAATGATAATCAAAGTGCATTAAATCACAAACCGATTGGCATCGATTATCATTTCTTATGTATCGTCATTTATATTAACCGATAGTTATCGGTTTGCATTATGAAGAGGCACCACCCTTGATCAAGACATGTCTCGATCGGACATGTCATGAGACAGACATGTCCGGTCAAGGCATGCCTTGATCTTACAAGGCAATGCCTATATATATGTGCCGTGAAGAATGCTGGAGAAATATCGAAATCAATAAATATTATCTACTGCCACCTGCAAACAAAGAAGTTTCAGTTCATAATCAGAAATAACTAGATAGCATTGAATATTGGCTAAGGAATTAAAAGAAAGACAAAATCCTTAACATTCCACTTTTGAACATAAATTTGAATACTTTTACAAAAAGACACATTTTAACATTGCTTTTGTTTGTTCTCAATTTTTAAATACTATTTGCTATGATTGCAGATTGACCAAAACAAAATAGTGTTCATTTTGTTGCAGACCATAGCTCTTGCACAAGCCAAAATCGAAGACACAATGTTTGAGCACAACTTGCCATAAAAAAAATGCACAGATCATGAAAATATGTACAACCATTACAGACTTCCCTTTTATTTATAGCAAGATATGTCTGTTTTCTATTGTATCTTGCCATTATTGATGCTAAATAACCTAACCCATTGCTTTGCAGTTCACAAGTAGACTCTCATCAAGATAACCCACCAGACAATGCAAGCTGCTCAAATGATAATCAAGAATAAAAAAGGCACGTATCTTCCTCAAATTCCAGAAATACATATCTTATTTTTAAAAAAATATATCAATTCTTCTCGATTCCTTATATTACTATTATTCTTCCAATTCTTCTTATATCTACATTCTAATTTTACACACACAAACTCTCCCAATACTCTAAATATCAAATTATTTCACTTGATCACAGGTCAAAGTTGGCAATACCTCATGCATCAAGCATAATTGAAATCTGTATGACACAATCTGTTGCTGCTTCCGAAGGTGATGTACTGGTCACAAATGGCCTTGCTATTAAAAACAACACAGGCAGCAGACCAAAACCACCAATTGCACATGTCGATCTCATTGATAGCCACGGACAAATGACTATAGCAGTCAACATCAACAATAAACTAATAGACATTTTTGCCCCAATTATTCCTTGGTGCAAGTGTGCATTTAAAGGAATTCACTGTAAAGAAAAAAAGCCAATATGAAAGAGGAGATGCTGATTATTGTCTACAACTGACTGCTAAAACAATGATTGAAAGTATTGATAAAGTATGCAAGCAACAAAAGCTAACACCTGACACAACCATATCACAACTAATCCACTCAACGGATAGCTATTCGTTTGGAACAGTAGGTGTACTTGTAACAGCTCACAAACAAGAGCCAACCGAATTTCAAGTCCAAGTTAAAGATGGAGAATTACCATCTGATACAGCCACTGTAAGATAGTTTTTGATACCACAGTCTAATTCATATGCATCCTATAATTAGTTAAGCATGCTCGCTAACATATTTCTGTCTTTTGCAGCTGACAGTTCCAAAAATTCATACCAATTCCTATGCAACCCTGGAAAAACTCCTCACTCCAACAAAATCAAAGTTTCTTCTACTTAAAAATGTCATTCGCAATGGCACTAGAGGAGCAAGTAACATAAAATCAAGTTTGTCCACCTTCATTGGTGAATTGAATGACGAATGTACCAAATCTTCTCTGCAAACACTTGGTTCATCAAATACCCAGGTAACCAACATACTCAATACTAAAAACAATACAATTATTATGATTCACTAAATTCATCAAGCATTTAACAAGTTTACTAAAATATTTTTTCAAATGGCAGGTTGCTGGAATCTTGAGGACAAAAATGTCTATCTACCACCATTTCAACCACTTTGCAACATATGCCATCACATAGTCTCTACGGCTCACATTTCTACCAACAACATATCCCACTGCACAACATGTGCATCAACGACAACTTTTTCATACCAACCCTTTTGCAATGCACAATTGAGACTAAAAATGCAAATATTGACTGCAACTTACACAACAAACTTTTGCAATATAACTTTCTTGAACTTACAAAGATACCATTTGAACATTATGAGGAAGGCACTTCTAGACTAATCTACCTGATGTGAAAGTTTGACATCCAAGGAACATTGACACTTGCCATGGACAATTCCATCATTGCCATTGCAAAAGAGGCCAGCAGTGTAATTTTCTTAAAACCACTCTTTTATATACTTACAATTTACAAACATAATTATTCATAACTAATACTGATATTGAATTCATTGTTTTGTGCAAATTGCAGAGTCTATAAAAGAAGTCTGCGTTTTCCAAGAAAATTTTGGTCCACTACACTGTACTCTTAAGGTAACACTATCTTTGCCAAACACAATTTCTCTTCTCACTGTTAACTGTCATGTCCATCATTTCAAATGTGTGAACCTTAAATATCTCCAGTTCATTTTATTCACCATTTTCTGTTCAACAGTATAGATTTAAATGAATTTTGAATGACAAAATTTATTTGTTTTGATCTTCATATGGTGCAGTTCCAAATGCACATTTAATAGTAATTACTAGTTTTTACATTTCCTTGTTTTTCCTAGGCTTATGCAGTGAATAGAAGAACATTATTGTGTGGAATGTATGCTATATGTCTGAAGAAAAACAAAGCAGAAGAGTTGCTATGGCAACACTAGGATACAATAAGTTTGCGGTTAAAAAACAAAGGTTGACAAATTTTGTATTTTTTGTGTGCGGGCAATTAGTGAATAGCAACTGCTTGTTTATCTTTCATGCAATCAAACATTTTGTATAGTTTGAAATGTATATGAATACATGGTATTGTGAATGCATCTCCATTCATCTCTGTTATTATTCTCTTTAGTTTTTGTTCTTGTCCCCTGCCTCTCTCTTTCACAGCATGAAAGGACATGGCAAGGGAACGTGTTGTTGGTTTTTTCACATGGTTCATGTGGGTTGCCTATGCTTAAGGATATACCTGTATCCTTCTGGAAAACATAACTTTCTTTCTATTTTCTTCTGCGTCTCATAATTCCAGAAAGCTTTCTAAGATTCCTTGCAGATTTGCGACGGAAATTTTTTCTGGAGAATCTAATTTCCCATATTGGTTTAAATATTTGCATCAGGGCTTCTAAGTAAGCATTGATGCTTGTTTAAGAATACGTGTTCCAATTCTTTCTTGAAAATGTTTCTAGCTTACATTTCTTTTGAACATTTGTTTAAGTCCTGTCAAGCATCGGAGGATTACATAAATTTTCTGTTCTAGTCTTTTAAAATAGATTAAATTCTCACCTTTGTTTTCTATGGTTTTCTGCTTTACGACTTTGCAGTTTACACACTGTTATTCTCTTAGCAGAGATGCTTATGGCTACTGCAAACCAGATTACTTCAGTTTGCTTGTCCATCCAATGAATAAAACCAAGAAGCCAATAACAACATTAACTGGTGCTTCCCTAACCCATAATTATCAACACAGCTCCACATGTTTGTATCTTCATATAATGATAACATTTGATATGTCCATCCGTCATTCATAAGTTCAGTACACCGTGGCTATTACAGATTTGATTCTTAATACAAAACTAGAAGAAGCCAAGCTTAACACCTATTGTAATGTTTGTATGCGAGTCATGTACAATGTTTGAAGACTATTTAATAATAACTTTTCTGCACAAGTTCAATAGCAATTTAATTTAAATTACAGGTACTTGCTTCTTATGTATCTGAATTCAAGTTTAGTTTTGTAAAGGAATCAAGAATTCAGAGCTTGATCTTTGAATGTATTTAAATCGACTACAGATTGTTTTTGATTGAATTTTTTAATTTTAATTTTAATCGAATTGTTAGTAATAATATTTTGAGGCACTGATCACTTTATCTTAATTTGATCCCAACTAATAGGAGGATACTTTAATTGTATTTACTAGTTGTCAATTAAATGTCGTTCCTATTTTTTTTAATTCTGTTTTTCTGTTTTTGGATTTTTCCTCATCATTTCCTTACACTACTCTCAAACTTCTATAATTAACATTTTAATTTTCTTCATTCTACAGGTTCGTAAAAGAGAAGTTGAAAACAAGCAAAAGTTGGTTCAACTACCGGATAGCTCAAAATACTATTCACATACCTATAATTTTCAAAGAAACATCGATCTTATTTTTGTTTTGTAAATAACTAGTTAAATATCTTTCACAACAAACATTCGATATTATCCTTACTTTTTGTAAATGCAAATTTTGTGCACTCTTCAGATACATTCATAACACATTGTATTAGACATCATACTTTCCAAACTTTCACTTTACTCTAGTTTTGAAAAGTTGTTCTTAGAGCACTGCAACCACTTATCATTTTTGCAACGAATTTCACTTGTAAACTGTTTTTGAAATTATATTATATGGAAAGAAAAAGTTTATCATGTTTCTGTGTCGTGTACTTGAAATGTATATTTGTTCACTCTTAACATTTATTGTGTTTGGCTAATGAAAATGTTTAAATTAGTCAATTGTTTTTACAAATGCTATAAAGTTTTACTATCTACCTACTGCAATGCTTCATTCCTCTCATTACTTGCACAAGGCAGGGACTCCTGCTATAGCAAAGCTCTTGTTTTTTATGCAAATAACTACATAGAGGTTTGCTTCCAGTTTCAGTTGTGCTACATTAGCAATGAGATCCAGTTGGATGCAACCATGTATTTACCAATCTTCACAAGAAAGATCTTAAAAAATCTATATAGATCTTATCACATTGAATCCATAATGAATCCAGATAAGTACACAAAAGTTGTGATTTAAAAAAAAAAGGGATGTGCACATTGTTCAATTTCACATGGTTTCTTTGCCTTTTTTGGCATCTTCTCAAAAAAATTGCAGATAGCAATTTGCTTCATTTTGAGGTACAGTTTACCTATAGATATTCAGGTAGACAATTTGTTTGGTTTGGTGTATGTGAGATGCATATTTACTATTTCTTATCTCTTCTTTGAGATATGAATTTGGTTGTGCGTTTTTTATCTCTTGTTTTTAATTATAATTATAATTGAGCAGTGTTGAAAACACACACATTATAACAGCTCCATTTCTGATCTTATGCTCCAATACTTTACACTTTAGCACTTAAAATTTACTTTTATCAAACATATGGTAAAATCATAAAAGAAAACAACTTTGAGTAGAGAAATTTTGACAAGATTATTGCTTGCACCACATCCTATTGTTAACCAAGTAAGGTTAAATTTGTTTGAATTTGTCGGTCCAAAAAAAATCTGAAAAATAAGCAAAGCGGAAATTTAAAACATTGCTTCAAAATTTTCATTTTTTCATGGAAGATAGGATTCTGACTTTCCGACAAGCTGTCAATTCTATATTGCAGTATCTCAATGCTTGGTTTCATGCGTATTATTTCCATTTCCTTCAAAAGTTGTTTACATTTCACCACTCTTCCTGAATTGAATTATAGCACAATTAAATTGTTGTAAATATCACGGGTAGCTAGAAATGATGCATCTTTAATTTTAGAAAATATCAAGCAAGCAATTCGATTCTTCAATTTACCAAACAAGTGCATAGGCCTCTTCTAAAAATTTAGGTTTTTTATCTTTCCAAAACCCATTGAATCTTTTTAAATTACCCAAAGACCAATCTCTAGATGATTTAAAACTACTCATTCTGTCCTAAGAAAACAGTAGTTTTATAATATGCATAGCATGAACATAATAGTACATCATCCAATATTTCATAATACAATAGGTCAAGTATTACAACTATAAATAATTAATTACATAAGTACAAATAAACCAATAAGAGAAACCACCCAATGAAAGAATATGTACATAAAGTCTCTAGCTTGAATCTATTAGTCCCTCCAAAATCTCCAATAATTGATATGAAGTTATGTATTACAGGAACAAAATCCTCAGAATGGAGGTAGCGGTTAGCCAAGCTGCTTGAGTGGGCAGATCAGGGTAGAGGGTTCATTACGACTTTGGGAGATTGGGTGGAAAAGTTGGGTAGAGGGTTCACCCCTTCATTCTCTAGAGAGAAATGGAAGATAGAAACATGTGAAGACATGAAATAGTTGAAGGGTGGTGAGTGGTGAGGGACTATGTCACAGACTAGGAGCTTGTCTTTGTCTCGAGGATGTCACATGAGGCCTCAAATTCAAACTGGCAAACTACTGGCGTGATGAGCAACCCCAAGGAAGACGCAAGGGCCAAGCTTTGCAAGGTAGAGGAGCGGCAAGAGGTCGTAGTTCCAGGAGGAACCAAAGGCGAGGTGAGGCAAAGCAGGTTAATGGTGGAAGGGATGGGGAATTGCAAGAATGACGGTTCGAATGATTTTCCTTATGTTTGAATTTTGTCTTGCTCTCATATAGGGGAAGAGCACCAGTAGTTGAGCACCCTAACTTCATGCTTCTCAAAATCCTACGTGGAAATTTCAAATCACTCCCAATTTTTTACAGTAGCTTACTTGGCAAGCCCCCCGCTTATAACTAAGCTTTCAACGCCACATCATCAAGTATGGTGCCACATCAACATGCTTTTGGCCAAGGTGTCCAAAACAACCCAAAAAAAAAGTGAGACCAATAGGCATGCAAAAAAGGCCCCAATAGTTGTGCAGCTGATGTGGCATCACCTGATTGGTTACTTTTTATAATATTAGTACATTTCCTAACAACTATTGGTACATTTCCTAAGGACTATTGGTACATTTCCTAACAAAAAATGATATTTTATGTTTCAAACGATAGGTTTTATTTGTTCAATTTTTGGAACAAAAGGTATCAACAACCCTCACAACAATTGGTACATGCTCAACTACTGGTGCTCTTCCCCTACTATATTTTTTTGCTGAAAATATTGTAATTTTGGAATGGGCGTACTTTGGGGTAGATCTTATGGGTGATTTTGAATGCACGGGTGGAGGATTTAGGACGGGAATGATGGGATTTGGTTGCTCAATTTTAATGAGAGATTCTGATGGAAATGTATGTATGATCTTGCAAACATTTTTCTAATAATATTAATACTAAATATTTACCAACCAAAAAAAAAAATGTTTATTATTAACTAGCAAATATATCTTATATATAATATATATAATTTTTTTTTGAGACATACCCATTTTCAGGTGTATATTTAATTTCTCATTATTTCATTAAAATTATTTAATATTATAATTTATAATATTAATATATATTTTTAAATATGAATTTTCAAATTTAATTTAATTATGTTTAGAGAAATTCTATGTTGGCATGATAATGTGGATGTTTTAAAGAAAAAATATTGTTTAATATTGATAAAAATATATTTTAAAAATTAAAACTATAATTTATAATAAATTGATAATCAAATTTATGTATACACACTATCATTTAAATTGCACTAAGTATTTAATAGTTTTATGAAATAGTCGACAGGCATAAATATTTATAGATTAGTTATTAAAATAAATTTATTATGTGAGTATAATACGTCTCTCCACCTAATTAGTACTTGTATTTAATAGTTTTATAAAATAGTTGATAGGCATAAATATTGCCAAATTGTCTATGAAGGGATTATAATGCACCTTAAATTGAGTGTTTATTAATTAATTCAAGGTCAAAATACAACTATTTATTTATTTTTAATTAACTGAAAAAAATGGTCAAAGGTGCATTTTGATCGTTGCATAGATGTCACCAAACTAGCTCAAACAATCTTAGGTGCAAAATAGGGAGGTAAAAATACACCCGAAGAGGAATGGTTTGCCAAGTTTTGTCTTCTTTTCATGTCTGGATGAGTAGAAACTGAATGGCATTACATCATGGATTGCATTAATTATGACACTAATTGGGATCTAGTACCTTTTTCTAAAAATCGCAAGCCTGTGGGATGCAAATAGATGCTCAAGAAAAAGTTAAGTCTTGATGCCAATGTTGAGAAGCATAAAGCATGGCTAGTCATGAAGGATATTCCCAAGTTGAGGGAATATTTTATGGTAAGATTTTCTCTCCTATTGCAAAGCTAAAATCCATTTGGATCTGTTTGTTTTGCGTTGGCTTGAAGTCTAGTTTTGGTGTCATCCGAAAAAATCACAGAAGCAGTATCATAATGGGCGAAAACAAAAACAGAATGGAGCCATCCTTGTGTGAGCTTTGGGAGAAGAATGAGGAGGTTTGGAGGGAAATTGTGAATGGAGCAATGGAGTCCTTTGTTCGGAAACTTCATGGACAAAATCATCAGCTAACGAACTTATTTGTGAGTATTTGGGATAATGGGGTGTTGCGTGAGTATGGGCCAGAGCTCAAAATCAACAAATCTTTCATTGCCGAGATTTTGGGGATCAATATGGAGGGTAGAAAATTATTCAGGGAAAGGAAGAACTCGAAAGAAGCCCTCTTTTTTTGATACGATAAACAAAGTGAAAGAAGTAGGGTTAAGAAGAACCTGGATGGCGGCTACAACCGGCTGGACCTTCAGAGTCTCTCGGCGGACATGGCATAATTCATTATGAGGTACATTACCCTCAATGGTCACTTTGCTAGCATTTTCTGTTACCATTTCACAACTTTGAACCATTTTAGACATGACAAAAAAAATTTCATTCCGTTTTACTTGTTATCTTCTATGGAGTTATCTATTAGTAATCATGCTAAAAATGAGGATAACTCGATTCTTCATGAGGGTTTAATCCTCCTAATCGTGGAGTATGCGAAGGCCCATGAGGTCAAACCCTCCCCTACTTTGATAAACCTTAAGTCTTTAGCCAGCCAGGAGGTGCATGATGTATCAGATACAGAGTTTGATGATGCAGAGGGTGGGAAGGCTATGGATTGGAATGATGTCCTGGTACTAGCAGCAGTAGAAAAAACCCTCCTAGGTGGGCTGCTAAAAAGAAAACCCTCGTTTCGCAGACGCGCATTTTGGGCCCGCAAAATCGGAAAAAACATAAGATTGAAAATAAGGCGGTGAATCTTGATAAGGAGGATAACTAAATAAAACTCTAAATCCCCCTCAATGTGGTCCCCAACAATACCAAAGATGATGAAAAGTATGTTGATATGCTCTTGGGGAAGTCGTTGATGTATCAAGAAAAATGTTTCTGATGGTTTTTTGGGAAAATCAATATTCTGAAATAGGGGATTAAAGATCTTTTGCCACTTTCACTGAGATTTCTGCTCCAGATAAGATTGATGAACTCTTGAAGATATCCCAACAAATTGTGAAATATATCAAGATCATGAAGACTGAACATGAGGTGAAAATCGACAGGTTGGAGACAGAGATACAAAAACTAAAGAGTAAACCAAACGGTTTGGTGGAGGTTAGCAAGGAAGCCATGCACAGTAGTGTCGAGGGTCTTAAGAGAGTAAATGAGGAAATTGCCTTGCAAAAGGAGTAGATGACCAGAGCAGAGACATCTCCAGATATCAACTTGACTAAGATGAACCAACAGGTGTAGGCGTCCACGTGACCATGTACCAGGACCAAGAGAAAACATTCGGTTACAGGTAGTTCGAGGTTTATTATGAAGGAACTCTAGGAGATCAATAATAAAGTGACCTGGAATAATGTTGAGCTTATGAAAGCTCTATCTTATCTTTTTATGTTGTTGCGTCCTGTTTAGGTCTGTTTTTTGTGGTTTTCTATTCTAGGGTGAATCCCTTGTTTCTTTAGCTAGTTAGCATCTGCTTAGACTCTATTTTTTGTGTTTTATTTTGTGTTGGATTTGGATTTCGGGTCCTTGTAAAACCCGTTCCCTGTAAAACCCGTTTATCTTAATGAAAAACATCCATTTGATTTTTGTTATCACTTACTAGGGTTCATGGTTGGGAAATTGAGTAAATGGATGTGAAGACAAAATTCCTTCATGGTGATTTGGAGGAAGAGATTTATATGTCACAACTACAACGTTTCATAGTGAAAGTTAAAGATAATTTGGTTTGCAAGTCAAAAAAGTATTTGTATGGTTTGAAACAAAATTCTAGGATGTAATACCAAAAGTTTGATAGCTATGTATTGAGTTTAGGATTTAAAGGTCTAAATCTTATCTTTGTGTTTACTTTAAGACTAATAATGGTTGCATTCTCATTATATCATTACATGTAGATGATGTGTTATTTTTTGGGAATGGATATTTGATTTTTGACTTGACGTGTCAGTTGTTAGCATAATTTGAAATGAAAGATTTAGGTGTAGCTAGGTACATACTGTGGATGGAGATCAAAAGAGATAGATCTAACATAAATCTTTGGTTAAGCCAAAAAAAGTATGTGAATTCTATGTTGGAGAGATTCAACATGACAACTTGTAGATCCATGATGGTTCCTATTGCATTGGGAAAAAAAATATATATGGAGGATTGTCCAAAATCTCCTCTCAAGGTGGAGGAAATTGCTACTATACTATGTTCAAGTGCGATTAGTAGTCTTATGTATGCTATGATTTTTACAAGACTAGACATTGCCTAAACAGTAGGAATCATGAGTGCATTTATGGCTAATCTTGGATGAGTGCATTGGGATGCAATTAAGTGAAAGTTCAAATATTTGAGGAGTAATTTTGAGTATTCCTTGTACATCATGATTATCTTACTAGACCTTGGCATTTTGTGAGTATTTGTGGATATGTGGATTTAGATTGGGTAGATGACATTGACAATAGAGGTTCCACTAGTTGTTATGTCTTCACCATGAATGGTGGTTCTATTAGTTGGATGAGTAAGCGACAAGCTATAGTTTCTTTGTCCACGATAGAAGTAGAGTATATGGAAGCTACTTATGCTTGTAAGGAATCCATTTGGCTTAGATAGTTGTGTTTAGATATTGGATTTGATGCAGGATTGATTACTATTTATTCTGACAGTCAAAGTGCAAATTGTTTAGCAAAGAATCCAAGTTTCCATGCTATAATAAAGCACATTGATGTTTAGTTTCATTTTGTTTAAGATATGGCAGAAGATGGGAAGGTAATATTGTAGAAGTTTTACACTTTGATGAATGTTGCAAATGCAAATTGTCCAAATTGCTGAGCACAAAGAAGTTCAGATGGTGTTCCAATTCTATGGGCCTCTCAACAATCTACAATTGATCTATGGGATATTTGAAAGGTCTTCAAAAAGTGGGAGCATATTGGGATTAAGGTTTCTCAACCTTTGCAAATCCTAACATTTATTTTGCATTTATTTATTTATTATTTTCCTAAAAAAATGTCTAGTCATCTAGTGGGATCCACAGGCTCAGTGGCATCCTACTTAAGAATGAATATATGATACATATGTTGCACATGCAGAGGTAGTTATCCCACTTTGAACATCTTGACAAGTGTTAGCCTAGATAGGTTATATGACATATTGGACAAGTGGTAGGACATACCTTTTGCAAGGAGAAGGTGGGTGTCCAAGTTGGTTATGATAAGTTGTAAGAGAATAAGATAATATTAGTCATTTATGATAGATTTTATTATAGTTGTAAGTGTTGTAAGTTATGATGTGTGTAAGATGAATACGAGCATCTATCATACCTACCTCCATTTATAGTAAATTTTAGGTGCCCAATTAAGGAGGTTTGAATGGGGAGTCATTTGGAGGTGTACATATGTCATTGTAACGTCCTAAAATTGTGACACTTGCAATTTCGACTGCATTTGGGTCTTCACGATGGCGACGCAACACTAAACCTGAATGGAGACCCCGAAACTTGTTCATGACATCAAAAACTGCATTTTTCAGCACCCTGGCCTGATCCTCCTTGCACCCTGTTGTCCCTGGAGGTGGGACCATGGTGCCCAACGCCCTGGTCCCTGGCCCTATTTTTGGGCCCGGTCTCTTTTGGGTCTCGGGTCTTTAAGTTTGCAAATTGGAAAATAATGTTTCCTGGTCGGCCTAAGGTCGGGAAAAGCAGTCTTTTAACCCTAATTGACAAGTATATAAACTACATTTCCTCTCCCATTTTGGTAGATGAAAAAAGGAAGGACATATGTGTACAAGACACGGAAACAATATTCAAACATTCAAGCATTCAAGCATTCAAACATTCCTTCAAGCAATTGATCATTCTAAGTCTCCATTCAAGGCTAAGTGTTGCATTCAAGACAAGGATTCAACCATTGAAGAGGAGATCACATACAACATACAACATACAACATACAACATACAACATACAACATACAACATACAACATACAACATACAACATACAACATACAACATACAACAACATTTACACCTTCGCATGTAAGAATACAAACATTCTTACAACAAGGTATTGGTACTTTATTACATTACAATCATTTACATTTTACAACATTCTCATTTCTTGGTTAATTCCAAAACCGGGGTTTGACCTAAGGGCAAACCCCTAATCCCTAACCCCCCAATCGTCCTCTATTTTCTGTGTGTAGGTTGTAGGTACGTGGCTATAATTGAAGATCTGGAATCCTTGTGCAGAGACGTACAGATCCCCCTTCGTTTCGCGGATTTTTTGGAGGACCGTGTGCACGCCAGGTGCCATCATCCCGTCAACTTTCGCTCAAATTTGCAGGACAACGCCGTCTTGACATTTTACTACTAATTCCAGGTCTGCAGCTTCATCCCATATTCCTATCTCTGTTTATAAGTGAATCTTTCTCACTTTACATGCATTCCTAGCTCAATCCTTCTATCTACATTCTTTACAAAAGAGGGTAGCCTTGCTGTCTTAACCCTTGAAACTCATTTAGAATCCAATCTTGCATTGTGTGGGATTGGATCTTGTGGGTTTCAACCCCTCTTTTGAATGTAAAGTCTCCCCTAAGTGAAAACCGTCAACCCTAGTGACCTCCTTCCCCTCTCCTCAGAGTGGTGGGGGGAACACTTAGGGTTCGCTCGCGATTTTTCGCTTTACATTTTGGTGAACCCAATGTGAACATCCTTTCTGATTATTCATGGCTAGATCTGAAAATTGGATGCCTTGATTACATTTCCATGTTTGATATTTTGCAAATTTTAGAGGTTGATTGCATAAAAACCCTAAATTTTCTTTTTAGTAATTGAGCTTGTGAAATGTTTAATTGTTAATGCTTGTTTCAGATCTACCCTTCTATTGCAAATTATCAATTCACATTTGCGCTTTAATTCTGAAAATTAAGTGGTTAAGTGTCAAAACCCTAATTTTTAAAACCCTCTTGATTCAACCTTTGACTGATAATTTCACTGATCAAAACATCTCCAAATCAGCTGTAACTATGGATTCCGCAACAAAATCATAATATCTTTCATCCCTGAAAATTTGGAAAAAAGTTGCGAGGACCGTGTGCACCCAGAGCGCCATCGTCCTCGACATTTTTTCCGAAATTTCGGGAGCTAGATCTTACTGTATTTTTCTGCTAAAATCCAGAATTTTGGCTGATTTTATCAATTCTAACACTTTCAAAATTAAAGTCAAAGTTGGTCTAGGGATTGCTTGGACTAAGGCTTCTAATCATTCAAAAATTGCTGAAATTGAAATTTTGTGTCAAAATTGGTTTCTTACTGTTCTAAATCTGAAAAGTGTGTCGGTATTCATTCGAAATTTCAGTGCTTTATTCAAATTCTTACAATTTGTGACTTTTGAAAGTAAGTGTTTAATTGCAACAACTTTGATTTCCGCTTGCAAAATTGAATTTTGCATGAAATTGAGTCAACCTTTAAAATTCAAAACTTGCATTGCTTTTGGTATTCCCTCTAAAATCATAAAATCCAAAATTTCAGTTTCCATCTCTTTTTCAAAATTCAAATTTTGCATTTTTCAACAATCTGGGTAGGGTTCAATTTTGAGATTGCAACTTTAATTTGGCCTATCTACAGATCGTAAAATCACTCAATTTTTTCAGATTAGCTTTAAAATCATCATAACTTTCATCCCTGCAGATTTTGAAAAAAGTTGCGAGGACCGTGTGCACTCCGAGCGCCACGGTCCCTGACATTTTTTCCGAAATTTCGGGAGATTGTCGTGATTGCATTTAACAGCTTAAATCTAGGAGATTGGCTGATTTTATTGAAATTTGCTACCTCTAAATTCAAAATCTTCTCTCCCTCTCTAGTGCATGAGTTTTACAACAATAAGCCCTACTTACACTATTCCCGTTAGACGAAGCCTTAGAATTAAGTCTTTCCAAGGTTTAATTACTGAGGAGATGGAACCTAATTTGAATGGCCTTTTTAACGAGGACACGGGTAATTCCTCTAATCCTCTTAATGATGAAGAAGCTCTCCATGAGGTTTCTGTAGAACAACTTTCGAAATTGGATAACTAATTTGATGATTTTCAGCAATGGATGTCTCAAGAGTATCCCGATAGTCAAGCTCTTTCATTAATTGAGGGTCTAAAACGTATGGTTCAAAGTGATAAGAATGGAATTGATATTTTGCGTGGTATTGCACACATTGTGGATTCGAATGTGATGCCTATGAAGAGTTGTGCTGAAACTTTAGGTTATACACAACCTCCTACTCAAGTCAATCATTCTATTCCTTTGACAACTTCTATTGCTAGTATACCTACCTTTACATCAAACATAATGACTACTTCTATACAAGACATTCCACCTATGATCACCAGTCATGGGGGCAATCCTTCTTCTTCAATTAACCCTCTTCCTTCATTTAATCCGACCTCTTCATTCATTCCTTCAATGAGTGTCCCTATTACATCTCCACAAATGAACATGACACAAGGGGGCAATTCGTTTAACCATTCCATTCCTCCTTGTAGTGTTCCTCCTTTCCAATCATCTCCTATGACTAACTATCATAGTGTCCCGCCACCTTACCCTCAATCAATACCTTCTTTCAATAACATAATACCTCCATCACAATATAATACATCTAATATGAACTCTTCGACTGAAGTGACCATTAACAATCTTGCACAAACTGTCTCTTCTTTACAGCAACAAATTGCCTCTATGAATCAATCTAAGTTTAGTGTGCCCACATTTGATGTTGCGAGCCCACTTTCTCTTGACATTGTTCGAGCTATCCCTCCTAAACATGTTGAAATCCCGCATTTGGAGCTTTATAATGGTAAAGGTGATCCTCTAACACATGTTAAGACTTTTCAAACAATATGTACCGATTTTGCTTATGACCAAAGGTTGCTTGCAAAACTGTTTACTAGGACATTAAGAGATAAAGCCCTATAATGGTATTGCTCGTTGCCTTCTTATTCTATTACTTCTTTCAAACAACTTGCAAATGCTTTTATTCAACAATTTCAAAACAATATAAGTCCTAAAGTTACTTTGATGATTTAATGCATTGTAAACAAGGTGTTAAAGAAAAAGTGACTGATTTCATTGGTAGATATAAGCATTTGTATGCTCAAATCTCTTTTCCAGTGCCTGACAATGATATTCAAAGAATCTTTATTTCTAATTTACAAAAAGATATTAGAGAAAAACTTCTGTTTTCTGAGTTTACTTCTTTCCAACAGTTGTGTGCAACTCTTCACAATTATCAACTGACTGTGAGTCAAATGGAACAAGCAAATCCTATGGCTCCGAGTGATAAGGGTGATAGTAGTCAACAACCATTTGGAAAGTTTAAACCAAACAGAGAGTCCGTTAAATTCAATGAAAACATCATCAACAACAATGTGAATGCAGCATCAGGTGTGCCTCCTATTTCTAAGTTTTTCAAGAAAGAAAGAAAGTTTACTACTTTGAATGAATCATTGCATAGTATTATGAATAAGTTATTGGAACAAAATGTGCTTACCCTCCCTCCTATAAAGAAAATCGATCCTACAAAGATTAATTCACCCTATTTTGATAACAAATCTTTTTTTCAATTTCATCGTCAACCTGGGCATGATACTGAAAAATGTTTTGCTTTAAAGGGTAAGATTCAAGATTTGATTGATAATAATACTATCTCTGTTTCAGGAGTGAATGATAAAGGCAATACATCTGTAGCTCCTCCTAACCAAAATCTTAAGATTTTTACTGATCCATTACCTTCTCATACCTCTAATGCGATTGAGACTAATGATTCCTCTTTCTCATCTGATGGTCTTGTGTCTATGACTCCGAATGTGATTAACTTTGTAGAGCAGCAAGAAAACCCTAAAGAACCTTCCATCACATTTGATTCTAGTGAAACTATTAGGGCACCTGATGGTCGTTTATACATAGTTGCAAAAGTCAAGAATACACCTTGCCGTGGAGTGCTTATTGATCCTTCGTGCATGGTTAATGTTATTACTGAAGAATTCCTTTTTACTTTGCAATTGAATCAAGTGATCTATGACAAAACAAATGTGGTTGTGAAATTATTTGATGCATTTTCTTCTCCCGCAATTGGTTCTATTACATTACCTATTGAGGTCCATAACAAATCCCTTGATGTGAACTTTGATATTATTCCTTCTTCCGAACAATTTCGTGTGAAGCTTGGCTATCCTTGGCTATCTTCCATGAAAGCTATTGCTTCTCCTGTTCATAAGTGTTTGAAATTTCCCCATAATGGTGAAGTTGTTACTGTCAATCATAGTCTCTTTAAACCAGTTGAAAGAACTTCTAGCGTTCCTATTGATTATTTTTGGCCTAAACAATTCCAATCTCTTCCTCCGCGAAGTGATCATCTTTTCAAATCTTATCAAAAGTGGAAAAAAGATATGATCCCATCTCTAAGTGAACCTAGAACACCCAAACTTGATATTCCTATCATTCTTGAGAAGGAAGTTCTTCCTTTGAAAGATAAAACTAATGTCTTTCCTCAAGAAGATTCCCAACCCATTCCTATGGATGTGACTATGTCTATGTCTAATAAACTTTCTAAAAGTAGGCCTATACCTCCTCATCATGATGGACTTGGTCTCCTTCCTAAACCAAATATTCCTCCTTTATATGGAGCAGTTCCTCCTTCCTCTTATGGAGAGAAGAGACCTTCCTCTTCTCCTATTATCCAGCCTAAGAGACCACAACCTAAACACCCAAGTGATAAGGATGAGAACATTCCTCCTCCTCAATTTTCTCCACTTCCTACTAAGACTAGACGAAATCGTTCTGCGCGTGAACGCCGACGAAAGCGTCGTCTTAGAGCTCAGGTAGCTACTTCTCAAACTTTGCAATCTCCAAAAACACCTTCAACAAACATTATTCCATCTTCTCCAAAATCTCCTAAACATAAGATGCATGATGGTCTTGATCCTGTGCGAGTTAAAGATCCTATTTTTATAAATCTTGATGATGATATAGATGAAAATGTTATTCATGATGAAAATGTTACTTCTTTTTCTAATAGTGAATATGAATATGTTGATGTTGATAACCATTTATCTAACGAATTTTCTAAAGCACTTATCCTAGCTCCTAGACAAGAACAACGTGGCTTGGAACATGAACATAGCCCTTGTTTGGATCTTGTGATAGCTCCATATGCTGTGTTGGATGTTCCTCCTCTAGCGTGTTCCCTGCCTTCCCGAAATATTGATCAGCAAGATCGGGGGGTGGATGACGTGCTAGACTAGTTTCATTAGCATAGCAGATTCTCTCCTCCTCTCTTTTGTTACTTCTTTTATGTGTTATTCTCATTCTTCTATTTGTTGTCCTTAGTGTTGTCTACTTGAGGACGATGCAAAGCATTGAGATCTCTTTTGGTCTCTCTCATGTTGACTCAAAAGACACATGTGTTCCCTTCTTCTAGGTGACCTTCCTTGATTGGGGAATGAAGAACAATTATGCATACATACATATGATATACATGAATTATCATACAGCATACTGACCTCGAGGAAAGCAAAGTCACCTCGTGCTTTGTGTTTTGTGTCTATTATCCTTGGGTTTATCTCACACTTGGGGGCAAAATCTTTGTGATAACGTGCTCCTTTCCCTTCTCATTTCTTATGTGTATCACTACCTTAAAGCAATCACCCCCGTTGAGGCATGTGCGATCGCTTTAACATAGGGGGGCATACACCCCGTCTATCCCTTCAGGATACTTGAAAATTTCTTGGCGAACTTAGCTTTGCCTTGAAAATTTTTGGTATTTTTCTTACATGACTCATAGTGAGGGAACCTTACTACTGACAGTCATGGTTCTCCCTCATGATCTTCCCTTTTACTTTATCAATCGAAGTCGTAAGATCCTTAGTCCACTGGGGGCTTGGTGTGTCTTGCCTCCTTGACGTGGTGAAAGTCTTTCAATATTGTTTCCTTGTACTTTACCGGAAGTATGAGCGTACGCTTATACTCCCGCTAAAGTGGGGGCTAAATGTAACGTCCTAAAATTGTGACACTTGCAATTTCGACTGCATTTGGGTCTTCACGATGGCGACGCAACACTGAACTTGAATGGAGACCCCGAAACTTGTTCATGACATCAAAAACTGCATTTTTCAGCACCCTGGCCTGATCCTCCTTGCACCCTGTTGTCCCTGGAGGTGGGACCATGGCGCCCAACGCCCTGGTCCCCCAGGACCATGGCGCCCAGCGCCCTGGTCCCTGGCCCTATTTTTGGGCCCGGTCTCTTTTGGGTCTCAGGTCTTTAAGTTTGCAAATTGGAAAATAACGTTTCCTGGTCGGCCTAAGGTTGGGAAAATCAGTCTTTTAACCCTAATTGACAAGTATATAAACTACATTTCCTCTCCCATTTTGGTAGATGAAAAAATGAAGGACATATGTGTACAAGACACGGAAACGATATTCAAACTTTCAAGCATTCAAGCATTCAAGCATTCCTTCAAGCAATTGATCATTTTAAGTCTCCATTCAAGGCTAAGTGTTGCATTCAAGACAAGGATTCAACCATTGAAGAGGAGATCACATACAACATACAACATACAACATACAACATACAACATACAACATACAACATACAACATACAACATACAACATACAACAACATTTATACCTTCGCATGTAAGAATACAAACATTCTTACAACAAGGTATTTGTACTTTATTACATTACAATCATTTACATTTTATAGCATTCTCATTTCTTGGTTAATTCCAAAACCGGGGTTTGACCTAAGGGCAAACCCCTAATCCCTAACCCCCCAATCGTCCTCTCTTTTTTGTGTGTAGGTTGCAGGTACGCGGCTGTAATTGAAGATCTGGAATCCTTGTGTAGAGACGAACAGATCCCCCTTCGTTTCGTGGATTTTTCGGAGGACCGTGTGCACGCCGGGCGCCATCGTCCTGTCAACTTTCGCTCAAATTTGCAGGACAGCGCCGTCTTGACATTTTACTGCTAATTCCAGGTCCGCAGCTTCATCCCATATTCCTATCTCTGTTTATAAGTGAATCTTTCTCACTTTACATGCATTCCTAGCTCAATCCTTCTATCTACATTCTTTACAAAAGAGGGTAGCCTTGCTGTCTTAACCCTTGAAACTCATTTAGAATCCAATCTTGCATTGTGTGGGATTGGATCTTGTGGGTTTCAACCCCTCTTTTGAATGTAAATTCTCCCCTAAGTGAAAACCGTCAACCCTTGTGACCTCCTTCCCCTCTCCTCAGAGTGGTGGGGGGAACACTTAGGGTTCGCTCGCGATTTTCCGCTTTACAGTCATTTGCATGATTTTTGGTAGCCAAAAAAAAAGGGCCAATTGCTTTGCACGATCCCATCTTCTTGCTTCATATAGAAGTTTTCCTTATTGTTGCATTTCACTATAAAAGGTAGTCTTGGGAAGTATTAGTCATATTGTATATTGTAGGTGAAGTGTTATGCTGTCAGAATTAATCCATATTGTTGGTTGTTAGTTGTAGACACTTGTTGAAGAAGCTAATTGTTGATAATGTATTGTAAGAATTTGTTTACTGAAATACAAAGTACTATGGTTTTTGAGTGTTGAGTTTTTCACCCGAAAGGGTTTTCCCCATGATATATCTTGTGTTCATTATGTTTATTGTTATGCATGTTTATTATCTACTAGTGAATGTGTTTTTCATTCTCTAATGGAAGATTTGTAAAGAAAATTTGCACCATCTCCCCCACTAGATTAGAGTTAGGAAGCATTTTTTGCACCTTAGCTTCCTTTCACATCCAATACCTAATAACAACTAATAAATTAATAATTGTATTTAACAAGTTTAAATATTTATAGTTTATTTATAATTATATCTTACATATTTATATTATTGTAGTTCTTTTTACATGTCAAAAAAAAAAAAATTGTGTGTGGATGGCAGTGCAAATGTAATATCAGATGCATGATATTTTATGTTAATAATGTAATGATTTATTAGGATGAATGACACCAAATGGTTAGTGGTCTCATATGATTTGTATATTTATTCCTTGTGTACTTTCTAGGTGCTTTAGTAGTCAATTTGCAATTTTTTTAGAAGATTTGGTAAACATGATATACTTAAATGATATGTTAATGATGTGGTGTAAAAATGGTCCATCTTTGATGAGTTGTTGCATGTCCATGTGCATAGAAGAGAAACGAACTTATAAAAACATTGATATTTTCTTTGTACTCAACTCCTTTGGAGTTTCAATTCATTATTTTACTGTTAAGAAGATAGTTGGGAGGATATGGTTACTTCAATGTGCTCCTCCAATGCCTTGCATATCAACAATTGGATATTAGAGGGATTAATACACAAATTCAAGTTAAAGATGTATGTATGTATGTATGTATGTATGTATGTATGTAATGCATGTATCTATGTATATATGCGTATACGGTGAAAATGGGATGATAAACTATTATAAAATCGACAAAGATCTAACCACATAAAAACCCTAGTTCTACAATTAAGAATCCACCATACATCAATGGAGAACCTAAAACATGCAAAATATCAAAATCATGAAAAATTATACCATTCACATGCTTAGTAGGATTTGATCTCCATTGTGTAGATGCTTGATTGCGTGATCGCATGGAGGCTGATTTGATGCCATAGTTAGCTAGGTAGGGTTATGAAAGGATGAAGGAATTATCTTATAAAGAGAAAACCTTAGAAAATGTGTAATAACCCACCAAAATTCATCCAACAAAAATTGAGTATATATATATATATTTTTTCCTTTATTATGTTTTATTCAATTGCATACTCTGGGCATCCATCCAATTAGGATTAGGCATTCATCCATTCGGGATGAGCTTCTAACCATACGGGTTAGGCAATTGTCCATACGGGACGTAAATTCCATCTATCCAATACGGGATAGGCATCTACCCATACAGGGTAGGCATCCATCCAAACGGGATAGGAGATGCTCTGGCCAGAGACTTAGACTCATCGGGACCATTCGGGTCCTGAGCCACTCACTAAGTACTACACTCTTCTAACAAGAATGCACCGAGGTCGCCGTCCTTAGGAGTAATTAAAAATAATACAAGCTTGAATTCCGCCTCGGGATTTGGCTTAAAGCCTCGGGAAGTCAAGCGAATCCATACGGGATTCCTTCCGAGTATGCATTGAATTAAATTAGATTATCTTATCTTTCAATTAGGATTCTTACTCAACCAAGCCTAGACCCCACCCACGAACGCCTGAGTACGAGGGACAACTCCGTCCCAAGACTGCCTACATACCCGCTTCGGCACGGGATCAAGGCGTAAAGTATGTAGTTCTATTTTCTAATCTAAGGTTTGATGTAAACTGATTTGTGGGTACGCAACCCTTTCTAGGGTCAGTGTCCCAGAGAGTTTCTCTGCGGTTGCTACCCACGATGGTAGCACTTAAGCGAAGGCTCAAGATGGCCTATTGCTTGTGGCCTAAACAAAATAACTATATCCTAATACTTATCATGAGCGTCACCCAATTGCAAATCACCATTATCCCTTCGAGATGAATAAATAAATAAAGAAAGTAAATTTCATGAGAGCTTTTAACTTGACCATCCCTAAGAGGGGTTTACTATGGTTTATCTCAACGGATGTGAAATTCATTCAAAGTTATCTTATTAAATTATCGATCCAAGGGGGATTACTCACCCCTCGGATTTTAACTTCCAAATGTCCCTTATTACTCCCCGACGATTTATAGGGACGATGCCACAGACGTCGTTAATGCAGCTTTATTAGGCGTTAAGTGCAGTAGTTCAACACGACGGCATTACCCGTAAGCGTGACCCAGAGGCACCATATATACCGAACGCTACTAGTTTTGGTTTTCCAACTTCCTTTATTTAGTTTTCTAACTACGAATAACAAAAATGAAAGCGTAAATAATTGAAGTAACTACTTGAAGTGTAATTTGCATAACAATGAAACTTGCATAATAGTAATTGCATGAAGATATAATTATTCTATAAATAATTCGCATGCTATGAATCCAAAATAACGATTAAATTTAAGCATTTGTATTAAAGACCAATCCAGTGTCCCAACGATTCTTAATGGTTGAGTAACTTAATTTTAAAAGAATATAGTCTACGATTTTAAAACTTACTAAGGCAATTTAATTATGAGCTTGCTACATATTAGCCCAATTTTTCTAAGTCGAAATACAATATCTTATAGCTTACACAAAAAAAAGAATTCATTATTCTTAAATGCCAAAATAAAAATAAAAAAAATTCTAATTAAATAACAAGGGATATTTAATTTACATATATAAAAAAAAATTTCCAATTTAAAATGTCAATTTACAAATTTAAAAAGGGAAGAGAAAACTTTTAAATTACATACATATATTGCTTGGTAGTGATAGGGCGTGGGGTGGGGACCACGGGTCCCATCACCCCTGCGGCCCTGCATGCGCAGGTCCGTAGGGATGAGGGGACCCTGCGGGCCCCTTCGTACCCTGCGACGGTTACTATGTAACCGTCCATGCACTGCCGTCCTTACTACGTGAAACGCCGTGCGTTACGGGGATTTGAGCGATTTTTCTTAACGTTCGATATGATTTCTTTCTTTTTGGTTATTTATTTATATATATATATATATATATGTATATAAATATATATATGTTATAATATTATTGTTATCATTTTTCTTATACAGGAGTATTACAATTTTTTTAAATTATTGAAGATTACTCAGAGCAGGGTAAATAATAGATAAAGGACAATGTTGTAGATTAATTTCAGGGACAAAATGAAGCAGTAACCAGAGGGATTTTTCCATTTCTTTTGTTTTCTACACAGGGAGATTCATTCACAGATAAAGAGATAGTTCATTTCTTTTTTCATTCCTTTTGTTTTTCACACAGGGAAATTCTTTCACAGAGAAAGGAATAGTTTATATCTTTTTCTTTCATTTCTTTTGTTTCCTGCACAGGGAAATTCATTCACAGATAAGGAAGTAAATTTGTTTGAACACACAGGGAGATCTGTTCACAGAGAAGGGAGATGATTTATTTATACACACAGGGAGATTTGTTCACAGAGAAAAGAGAAAATTGTTTGTACACACAGGGAGATCTAATTTTTATCAAAATAAACTGAAGACAATGAATCTAATTTTCATCAAGTGACTCTATTCTCCTAAACCATTTAATCTACTCCTTTAAAAACTGAAACTAATTTCTTGTTAAGATTTTAAACAATGAATCTCATTCTCCACAAAATCTGAAACTAATTTCCTATCAAGAATTTAAATAATGAATCCCATTCTCTACAAAATCTGAAACTAATTTCTTATCAACAATGAATTTCATTCTGTACAAAATCTGAAACTAATTTCTTATCAACAATGAATTTCATTCTCTACAAAATCTGAAACTAATTTCTTATCAAGAATTTAAACAATGAATCTCATTCTCTACAAAATCTGAAACTAATTTCTTATCAACAATGAATTTCATTCTCTACAAAATCTGAAACTAATTTCTTATCAACAATGAATTTCATTCTCTACAAAATCTGAAACTAATTTCTTATCAAGAATTTAAACAATGAATCAAACAATTTAATCTACTTTTTATCAAACATTTTAATCTAATTCTTATCAAAATCTGAAAACTAATTTCTTATCAAAACACAAATGAATTTCATTTTCATAAAATAATTTAATCTAATCTAATCTACAACAAGAATAAGATGCACAAAACTAAGCTTGAAGGAACCTGGGTGCTTGCAAAATGGTGTAGAGTCTTCCTTGATCCTCCAAATTGAAGAGAAATCCTCCCAACAAAATCTTGGCTGCCAATGAAAATGGACTACAAAGGAGAAATTAACTTGCAGAATTTCTTATGGAATAGCCAACACTCATTTTGAAACTTGTACCTATTTTATAAAAGAAATTTCAAATTCCCACTACCTAATTTTTTTAATTGAAAAAAGAGATTCTCTCCCAATTTGGCCTCCATGCAAATTGATTAGGCTTAGTGGGAGGAGTTACATGCAAGGTGGTGGAGAAGCCTCTAGAAGCTTCTTATTCCTCCTACAACATGTGCCTTAATTTGGGTGAGGGAAATTAAATAACAAATTAAAAATATATATGTATTTTCCATGTGTGTGTGGTTTATTATTTTTATTCCCTTACAATATTCATTCAATAATTTATCCAAGGAATTATAATAGAGTTGTATTTAAATCAAAAAGGTGATAAAGGAGGGTTGTGACAAAATGGAGGGATAGAATTAAGAAGTGAAAGGATAAATGGTTGGCTAGGATTAAAGGATAGCTAGAGGAATAATAAAATATTATAGAGGGGTAGTTAGAATAAAATGAAGGGATAAATGACAAGTGTCATGGAGGGAAAAAGATAAATAATTAATTAAATAAAAAAAGATTTATTTAATTAATAGAAGAAGTGGAACCAATTAAATAAATAAAATATTTATTTAATTTTGAGAAAGGATAATTTATATAACTAAAAACTATTTAATTAATAGAAGGCTTAGGATAAAATAATTAAATAAATTAAATATTTATTGAATTAGGCTAGGACAATTTTAGATGTCTATAGTATGTATGTATGTACTACTTTGAGAACACTATTTTGTTTATTTGGTGCTTTGTCTTATTATTTCATTTATAATTGATATTGTAGTCACATAAATCTGTCCACTTAATTAAATGAATATTTACTATTTATTTGATTATTTAATCATTAGTAATTAGTTAATTAAATTAATATTTAATTAATTTCATCCTCAAACTCTTCTTCTATTAACTAAATATATTATTCAATTTATTTAAATTAATTCATTAAGCCACACTCTAAATCAATTAAATGAATAAAACACATTTATTTAATTTAACCCCCTTTCCTCATTTAAATAAATAAATAAATATTTATTTAAATCCCTAAACTACCCCCCCCCAACTTGCATTCTCCTACAAATGCAAGTTGCACCTATTTAGTTGAAATAAAGTAATTTTATTTTAATTAAAAACTTATTTTCTCTCACCCACCAAACCCACTTGCTCTTCTAACCCATTCTAGACTCTCCTAACCCATTCTAGATTCTTTTAATCTATTCTAAATTAGCCTAATCATCCTCCCTAATTATTGTCACATTCCTAAGCAACTTGAAGTCACTTCTCAAAGACTCAAAGTCTTTGAAAAACATTAAAGGTTTTATGTCTTCAACAAGTTAACCCCTAAAGTCCTCCAAACCGTTAATGACTCTTACATAACCATTAATGGTTAAACTCAACTCACTCACATGGTTAGAGACTTTCCCTCTTACTCAACCCTCATTCGACTCATGTGTCTCTTCAAGCATTTATTGCCTTGACCATGGTTATCCCCACTAACTCTTGCACAAGAGTTTGTCCGTTGGATAAAGACATTATTCATTGGATAAAGGCTTTATTCATCAACTCAAGTCTAACCTTACCTCCCAAGGTAACTTTCAAGTCATCTCAAGCATTTAATGATTCTTCCCTCTCCTCTCAAGCCATCTTATGTTGACATTTGTCACCATGGGATTCGGTTGACAACCCTCACATGGATCATAAACCCATCAATCCTGACCCTTGTTGAGATTACTCAATCTGAATCATCTATTGCCCTATTTTCCCTATAAATAGAGCCCATTCCTTCTTCAAAAGGATCAACAATCCAAAAACCTTGTATGCATCAAACTTATAGTAAATTTGAGAGAGCATTTAGAAGCATTTTTCTTTGATATTTTGGCTAAAATTAACATACATTAATTAGGAATTTTCTCATATTTAGCTTGTTTTCATTTGCATAATCTTTTATCTTCATTTTTCATAATCTTGAATCTCCATAAGATATCCATAATAGTGCAAAAAGTTGAGGGCTACACTCATGTGGAACTTGGAGAGGAAAGGAACAAGGGAGGAGCAACTATGGCATGTTGGAGGGCATCTTGGAGGGTTTTGTTTCTTTCCTTCATTTTTGTATGCTCTTCATAATTTGTTTTATATCTCTCTTGGTATGTATGTTTAGGATTATAGTTTCATTCATCTTTCATTTTTTATTGTGACTAACAATACTAACGACTTGTCTTATGTTCTTGTGTCCTTTTTAGCGTGCATCAGATATAATTATTATTAAGGTTTGTCATACTTGATCCATTGTATTATGAATTATTAGATTATGTATTTTTCTTAGTTGTACTATTTATGTACTTGCTAGACTTCTAAATTAATACAGTTCATTTTATATATCACTTGTGTCTATTTCATCCATAATAGAGGAAATATTTCTAATTATTATTTTAATGAAAGAAAAAAATTCTATCTATATTTTATGATATGTTACATTATCAAGTGGAAGTAATTCATATCCCACAAGAATGAACCTACTAATAGTGGATAAATGTGGCAATTTTTTTCATGATGTCTATACTTTGCTAATTGTGTAGGATTGTTGATATTTACAAATGTTTTTAGGAAATAGCTATATTGCAAGGCCCAAGTGCTCCTAAGTTGATCACCTTGATTAGATATGTGTTGGTGATTGTGTAACAACGTTAGTGACAACAATCAAACATGCAAGTGTTCTAGATCTACAATAATTTAATTATTCTCTTTAATGCACATGATTCATGTGTATGAATCAAATAATAATGAAACAATGAATTAAATGATTTTAATTACTAAGAAATAACAACTAGTTATACGTGAAAATTATATCAAATGAATTCATAAAAGATATTAAATATTGACAAATTTTGAACTTAACATTTTGAAATTTTACAAATCAATTCTAGATTGTACAAGATCACTTCCACAAATTGTGAGATTGACCTTAGGCAAGAGAGTGCTAATATCAAATTGAATATATGGAAGTAAGTACATGAATATGTGCAATAAATGATAAGTATACATAAATAATTAAATATAAGAATAAATAAAATACAATAATAAAAATAAGTTTAAAAAAAGAAACTCTAAGTTTATAAATATATATCAATATGTAGTTATATTAAGATATTTAATTTAAATTAATATCGTTTTTCTATTCTAATGAATAGAATAAGTTGGCAAGGTTGAGTTCTTTTAATAATAAGTCAAGTTGAAACTTGTGGAGGATGACTCTTTTAAAAAATGTTCTAAATGATTTTTGTAAGCTTGCTTGTGTTCTTGTGCATTGTCAAATTGTCTATGGAGGGATTATAATTCACATTTAATAGAGCATTTATTAATTAATTGAAGATCTGTTCATACAACTATTTATTTATTTTTAGTCAATTAAAAAATATGATCAAGGCACATTTTGATCGCTGCATAGATGTCACCATATATTGTTGCCCTTTGATGGACTTGGTTGGGTTAATGCTACATGCCTGGTTAAGATCAAGCTCACACCATCTTAGGTGCAAAACAAGGAAGTGGAAAACACCCAAAAATGAATGGACTGCCAGGGTTTGTCTTCTTTGCACATCTGAATGAGTGAAAACTGAATGACATTGCATCATAGATTGCACGGCTTTTGACGACATTCAAAGCAAATATAAAGATATTCTAGAAATTGAGTCTCTAAATACCTTGTTAAAAGTAGAACGAATTATTAGAATGATAAATTATTTGGTCAAATCTCATTGTAAAGAAACTTGATCGATGAGGATTACTGATCACTCTAGACCAACTTCCACATAATGGATTGATTCTTTGATTATCATTATATTGTTTTCAATTTTGGGTACCATAGACTTCTGATTAAAAATATTCATTCATTATGAAAGGTGGTCAAGGTGCAAGATGGGGATGCCGGCAGGGACACGTTGGAGCCTATTATTTTCTACCTCTCACTTTTCCACGCAATTTCCTTCCTCTGTCTTTTTATCGCCCTTCTCGGCAATTTTCCTAATTTCACTTTAATGACTACCTTCAATGCAGTTATCTTCCTCTGTCCTCCCATCAAATCGACTCATAATGTCACAGATAAATTGAGAATGGCTGCTGACTCCTCTATCCAACACCAGTAACTCTCAGGACAGACTTTTTGTAGAAAAAATGAAATACGACAAAATAGATTTATGATGGAAATAAAGTGGATGCAAAGGATAGATAGACCTTGCCATAATCAGACAGGCAATCGCGTTGCTTCTTCAATTTAGGATTTTATCATACCTTACGTGTACGATCAGATTCTATCGATTGACTCACAAGAGATTATTGATTCTATCGATTGATGGGTTAATAGATTTTTGATGGAAATGAAGTGGGAACCAAAAAATCGTTTTTCCATGGCCATTCAGTGTTTTCACTATTTTCGTACTGTCTCTACGCAATTTGTCCCCACTGTCCTTACATCGCCTTTCCAGGCAATTTCCCCCATCTTTCTTATTGTTAGAATTTTCGTTTGAAGTCCGGGGGTAGATACAGGTTGCTATCATCGTTGCTTCTTCAATTAAGAGTTTCATCCTACCGAATGCTTTTATTCAAACATGCTTTCGGACGTTCCCAAAGTATTGATGACCTCAATATTCTCAGTTGTAAATATTTTGTTTTTAACTCGCCAAGAAAGAAGAATTATTGGAACTGAAAATTACAGTGTTTGGTGGTACTGTAAACACTGTATGGTTGTAGAAAAAATGAAATACGACAAAATATATTTATGATGGAAATAAAGTGGATGCAAAGGGTAGATTTTATCATACAGGCAATCGCGTTGCTTCTTCAATTTAGGATTTTATCATACCTTACGTGTACGCTCAGATTCTATCGATTGATGGGTTAATAGATTTTTGATGGAAATGAAGTGGGAACCAAAAAAATCGTTTTTCCATGGCCATCCAACGTTTTCACTATTTTCGTACTGTCTCTACGCAATTTGTCCCCACTGTCCTTCCATCGCCTTTCCAGGCAATTTCCCCTTTCTTTCTTATTGTTAGAATTTTCATTTGAAGTCCGGGGGGGTAGATACAGGTTGCTATCATCAGACAGCTCTTCTCGTCGCTTCTTCAATTAAGAGTTTTGTCCTACTGAATGCTTTTATTCAAACATGCATTCGGACGTTCCCAAAGTATTGATGACGTCAATATTCTCAGTTGTAAATATTTCATTTTTAACTCGCCAAGAAAGAAAAAATTATTGGAACTGAAAATTACAGTGTTTGGTGGCACTGTAAACACTGTATGGTTCTAGCAGCGTGAGTCTTTTATTTGAGTTAGAATTTTAGTAAATTATATGAGGGAGAGGATTAGTATTTGAACATATATATCGATAATTGTTATAGCAATTGTTGATTTAATATTCAATATTTTTGATATCATAACACTAGTATGTATGTCTTTAAAGTTGTTAGTATTGATCAGTGGTGGTCATGATTGAGTGAAATGTAACCCTTAGATCTTGAAAGCAAAATATAATGTGATGCTAATGAAACACAACTTAGTGCACAGATATAGTCTAACCTTTTGGGGGGATCATTTTGCACGCCTCAAGAAAAAACATGTTGATGTGGCATCACAATTGATGATTTTGACTTGAAACCTTAGTTGTAAGTAGGGGGCTTGCCAAGGAAACTATTATAAAAAATTGTTAGTGTTTTGAACTTTCCATATAAGATTTCGAGCAATGTTAACTTAGTGTGCTCGATTATTGCATCCTCTCCCCGAGACCACTTTGTGTCTTTGAATGGAAAATGTTAATGAAATTATTTCAAGGTGATATTTTATAGGTCAGTAAATTTAAACCTTGCTTCTTAATTATTTATTTATTTATTTTTCCAATATAAGTAATATAAGTTTATTTTAAACTAGCATACATATACTAAATTTAATCTACATAGAATACTTTGAGAAATATTATTTTTCAAGTGTATATTTAATTTCCCATTGTTCCATTTAAATGATATAATATTATAATTTAAAATGTTAATATATATAATTTTAAAAATAATTAAAGATAGAAATAAATATTTTTTATTTTAAAAATATTTAAAGAAAATGCATAAGTATTATTTAAATATAAATTTTGAAACTTACTTTAATTACATTGAGAGGAATTCTGCACTCATAAGACAAAGTGGATAAGTTACAAAAAAAAATCTTTTTAATATTGATAAAATGTTTGTAATTCAAAAACTAAAATTTTTCATTTAAAAAAAAATGATTAAAATTATTTAAATATATCATGTCAATTTAAGTCGTACTCTGTATTTAATAGTTTTATCAAATAGTTGATAGGCATAAATAAATATTTATAGGTTAGTTATTAAAATAAATTCATTATGTGAGTATAATACATCTCTCCAACTAATTAGTAATAGTATTTAATTTTTTTATAAAATAGCTGATAGACATAAATATAAACAAGGGACATGATGCATCATGTTTTGTCACTAGTTAGAGAGGAAAGTAGAGATATGTAGATGGAGATAGAGATAGAGAATGAGAGGGAGATATGGATAGAGAAAGAGAGGGCAATTGGATAGAAATAAATATATGTGACAACCTCGAATTCTAATAGAATTTAACGTGGATGGTTATATGTTATTGAATCCTTCTTATTATAAATGCATTTTCTATTAAGAGTGATCAAGTTTCCTATAATACTATATCTAAGGTGGATGTGGAAACAAGAATAGTGTACAAAAGGTAAAAGAAATATAGTGAGTTTGTGAGGTAATTAGCAAAAACATAACAATGGACAAATGGATGATACTATAATAATTTTTGGTTAATGGTTGAGATGTATAGTTACTATGGACTACATGTTGGGAAGGAAGTGACAAACACAGGTGATCATTGAGGGGGGGAGGGTGAATTGGTGATTTCAAAACCTTTTTAAACCAAAAGTGTGCAATTGCTAAAAATATTGATGAGATAGAAAGACACACACACACACAAATCAAACCACAAGACACAAGGACACAAGATATACGAGGACAACCCAATGTGGGAAAAACCTCAGTGAGAATAGATGTTGAAGTCTACCACTCCAATCCAACCTCACAATAAAGTCTCTGATTACAATATGTTTAGGGCACCAACCCAAGGAACACCAACTCCTGATGATTTTGAGCACCAACTCAAGGATCACCAACCCCTACTCTGAGCACCAACTAAGAGAATTACATTAATATCATATTAAAATAATAGAATGAACTCCCTTGTTAAAATTTGTTTTGTAACACTTACAAATTCTTTCTACGTTCAGACTTTTGTCCTTCCTCTACTGAAAATCCTATCTTTGCTAAATTTACTATTTTTCCAAACTTTTTATTTTATTCACCAACCACAATTATATCTCTCACTTATAACTATTTTTTCATAACTCTTTTCTTATTATTCAAATCTTTGAATCCACAAGTTTTCCCTCCAAAAGAGAAAATTAAAAAATAGTTAGTTCCAACAATTACAAATCTTGTCTCATTATTACAGATCTGCAGCCGTCTACACTGAATAGCTCTTTCCATCTTTTCTCAACAAATCTCGACAATATGACTTGAGTAAAACTGTTGCTAGAGCCGAAGAGATCATAGATGCCTTCAACCCAAGGTTCGAGCATGTGGAGAAAGCCTTGGAAGAGATAAAAACCAATGACAATGCTATGAACTAGAGAATGGCAAAAACTGATAGCAAATTCAACAAAATTGAAAACTGCCTCAGAAGCATTACTGACCAAAGCCTTAACATTTTGAAGGCCTCAGCAACCAACACCAAAATTCTTATCAGCAAATTGGAGAACGAGAAGGATTCCTTGGAGCTGGAACCTAACAAAGAAGGTATGGCAGAGGTGCAAGGACCCAGAACGAGGACCAGAGGAAAGAAGAAGGAGACAAAGACCAATAAGGAAATTGAAGAACTAAAAGCAACATCGACAAACTATGACCTATTGGTCTCTAAGGTGGCCGATCTACTTAAGTCCTTGTAGTTTTTTGTTGTTTAGATCTTTTATCTGGTCTTTTCGCTTAGCCGTTCCTTTCTTTTGTTGTCCGTTCGGTTCATTGGCCTTCTTGCCAGTCTTTTGTATGATGTTTCAATGTTGGTCTTGTTGCTCTATGCTGAACTATCTTATGATCCTATGTTAAAGGTTTTAGGTCCTTAAAACCTATTTTTCATATTAATCAGAACAAATCTCGGCATTATTTGTATGCACTAGATTTTTCCCTCTGTTGCCTGATTTATTCTTTGCATACAGATTTTTAATTTTAACAATCTCCAACTAAACGAAAAGATCTGATATCCTTCCTCTCTGTATTCGAGATTTGTTTCTATTTCATCCAAGTGGAATTCATTTGATCTGTGTGTTCCACATCCTCAACGTCCTTCTATGTCATCAAGTCAACCTCGGTTAGTAGTCCATGCAAACCATTCAACAATCACCATATCATTCTGCACCTGCAAGACATCAGATTCGGTCTATTAAGACTATGAGGTCATTTTGCTTAGACAATGAATCCATCACAACAAAATGGAACTCTATCATTATAGTTTTTCAAGGTTTGCAAGGGATGATTTGTGTCATGTTATGTTGAACTCCGAATGGGTGTCAGTGGGACACAACAAAGGTCACATCGAAGAGAACATATCACTCCTCATTGCCCCACATGATCTTCAAAAACTGATGGCCAAGATCATTGTGCAGTAGCACAATTAGATAAACTTTCCCTAGGAGATTAACATCGCAACACCACCATGGGCCACATCTTTGACCAAATCAACGGCTACCATAGGCACATGATTGTGTGATTGAAACAAGGAAATAGTTAAGGCTAACTCCGCTACCACACCTTCCTACTTGGCACTTGGGTCCCACAAGAATATGACACGGCCAACATGCACAATTCAACTACCGCCAAAAAAACTTCAACAGACACATGGATGAGGTGGGGACCACGTGAACCATTCAATCGCACAACACAACATCATATGAGAGGATCAAGTCGTCAAAGAAAATAGGAAGTTGGGAACAACACAATCACAACAAGCGCTACTTCTGGTTTGACCCAATAGCATGATAGTCAACTTGAGAGAACAAATCTGTAGCAGTCACATAGCCATAAGGTCCCACACAACATATCACTGCCAAGTGAACCAATTAGAGATAGCCAACAAGACATCTGCAAATGCTCAGATAGTCATGGGCTTGACTATTGGAGACTAGAGGTTGGCCAAGTATCAATACCAAGAATAACTTCCACTTTTCTAGTTAGATGCGATAGGCCTATAAGAGGCTTTTCACTGTGGGGTCCCACAATATCGGTATAACACAAAGAGGTCGATAAAAGGTGAAAACTCTTTCACCGAAACACCAAGTCATGCTAAAAATAAACAACATCGATAAGACTTCAAAGGGCCTCATAAGAATTAAATGAGTCTTAGCGAATAGAATACTTACACTGAACTACACCATGTTGCTCAAAGAGAAAGCCCATCACACCAAACCATAAACCGTGTTGGCCAAACTAGAATGAAGTCATTCTGAAATAGGAAGGATATCGACATAACATACACAGGATGATGAAAGGCAAAATCAGTTATGTTGATAAGTAATGTCTCACCGAAAAACTATAGTGAAGGTATTTTTGACATGTTTCAATCCTGCAACTTGCACACATCAATGGTGATGGATCAAGCATATTGTGGGATACCTATAAAACATTAAACTCCCTTGCGTACACCACTGCAACACATGAAATCACTTCTTTGTGCCTACCAGTTCCTCTCGACCTACAACACATCTCTCTTGTAACTCCACAACACATGCAATAACCAATGTGTTATGTGCTTCACCAATTTGTAATTGTTCTCTTGTTGTTATCAATGACAATGCAATGCCAACAATCTCCCCCTTTAGCATTGATGTCAACCATAATGCCAATCTTCTCCTCCTTTGACAACAATGGCAAAGGGCCTGACCGAGACAAAAGTAATATCCCCTATTGAGAAACAAAAAGATTAATATGTTACTGGAAAAATGCATTTGACTGTTTATACCGCCTAAAAGGTAGATGAACCATTATTACAAAATCAAATCTCCCCCTAAGATTGGGCATATGGTTCAAGGATGAAAATGATGAAATAGAAGGCTCCCCTTGAACCAATGACTCTCATTAACTTCTTAACTTCAATAAGAAGGAGGAACGACCCCCAATTTCATCTTGAGATATTCATTTGTATCCTTACGGAAGGGCTTGGTGAAAATGTTTGCCACTTGTTCATCTGTAGGAACATATTCTAGCTTGACCTCCTTATCAGCTACCTTCTCTCTTAGTAAATGATATTTGATTGCTATGTGTTTTGCCCTTGAGTACATGATTGGATTCTTTGATATGTTGATTGCACTTGAGTTGTCACACATCATGGAAATGGGGTCTGAAAACTCTACCTGAATGTCCTTTAGTGTATGCTTCATCACTAATACTTGTGAGAAATAGGTAGCAGCTGCAATGTATTCAACTTTATTACTTGATAATTAGACTAATTCTTGTTTCTTGCTATGCCATGAGACCAATTTATCACCTAAGAAGAAGGCTCCTCCACTGGTACTCTTTCTATCATCTATGCATCCTACCCAATCAACATCAGTATAGGCATGTAAAGTGAAATCACCTTCCTTTAGATACCATAAGTCATAAGTTATTGTTCCCTACAGATACTTGAATATCCTCCTTACTGCATTTACATGTGACTGCTTAGGAGTTGATTGAAACCTTGCTACCATGCACACTGCTTGAACTATATCAAGCCTTGAGGCTGCGAGATACAATAGGCTTCCAATCATAGATCTGTACAAGGTTTGATCAACACTAGGTGACTCATCATCCTTGCTCAATTTGCATCCTATCACCATAGGTGTACTCACTGGCTTGTTGTCCTCCATTTTAAACTTCATCAATATGTCCCTAGCATACTTGGTTTGAGAAATAAATATGCCTCTATCTAATTAGAGATTTTAACAAGAAGAAAATAAGATAGCTCACCAAGCATGGACATCTCAAACTCAGACTATATTTGATCAACAAACTCTTTGCATAAGGTATCCTCGTTGCCTCCAAATATGATATCATCTACATACACCACTATGATAATCATATGATTACCTTTTGTTTTGATGTATAGGTTTCTATTAGCACTCCCCTTTTTGAATCCTTGTTGTTGTAGGTACTTGTCCAATCTAGCATACCATACCCTTATAGCATGTTTTAATCCATACAAGGCTTTCTTCAATCTACAGACAAAGTTCTCATCTTTATGCATCTAAAACCCTTTAGGTTGTTCTATCTACACCTTTTCTTCTAGGTTTCCATTAAGAAATGTCGATTTAACATCCATTTGATATACTTTGTATTCTTTATAAGATGAGAATTCCAAGAACTTTCTTATATCTTCAAGCCTTGCAACTAGTGTAGATGTCTCCTCAAAGTCTATCCCTTCAACTTGAGCATATCCCTCACACACTAGTCTTGCTTTGTTCTTGATTACTTTGTCTTCTTCATTCATCTTGTTCCTATAGACCCATTTAGTCCCAATGAAATTTTTATCAACAAGTCTAGGAACCAATTCCCATGTTTTGTTCTTTTCAATCTACTGCAGCTCCTCCTCCATGTCCTTAATCCACTTTTCACTCTCGCTGGCCTCATTATATGTCTTGAGTTCCATCTAAGTCATAAGGAAGAAATTTACTTTTTCATGGTTCTTGCTCTCCTTCTTGTTTGCACACCATCATTCTTGTTGCCTATAATCTGATCCTCAGGGTGATTTTTCTGAACATACTTATTTGGAGTCTTGCTTGGTGCCTCTTCCTCTTATTCACTTTCAAATTGTGCTTCCTCTCCCACATATCATTCCTTAATTTGATTTACTGTATTTTTCCTTCCTTTGTGCATATCCTCATCAATTCTAACATTAACACTCTCAACCACTCTCCTTAGTCTTTTGTTCAAACATTTATAAGCCTTTCTATGAGTAGAATACTCCAAGGAGATACCTTCATCACTTATTGACTAAAAGCTACCTAACCCATCCTCATCTCTTTTCATGAAGCACATAATGCCAAAGACCTTTAAGTACTTAACTCAGGGTTTTCTATCATACCATAACTCATAAGGTATCATTTTGTTGTTTACTCTTAACTGGACTCTGTTTAATATGTATATAATAGCATGGACTGCCTCCTTTGATATACATCACCTAGCAGATTTGCTTCATTTAACATTTTTCTTGCTATCTCCTTGACTATCCCATTTTTCCTTTCCACAACACCATTTTAGGTGATCCCATTATATTAGGTGACACTTTTTGGCCAAACTTGACACTGCAATTAGCATTTTTCATTAGATCTTTACTTTCTAAAACCTATATAGAAGCTAAACCATTAAAAATTTGAAGATGAAGTAAACTACTATATTGTGGTCTATTTTTCATGTAGATTCTAAATATATGTTTTTTAAAATAATAAGAAATTAATTATCCATATTGTTTTTTTATTATGGAAAAAATAGGTTTTCAGGGGACCCGAAACCCTTTACATCAGATTACATAAGATAGATCAAATAAAGTCCATTCATAAGAAAGCCAACAGACAAAACCCCACAAGGTTGAGAGACAATAGAAATAAAGCAAAAAAACCACTCAACCCAAAAAAACATCAAAAAGTTAGCAAACTAACAACATAGAACCAACAACAGAAATAGATCAACCCAAATTTTTAAGATTCTCCGCAACATCACCACTAAGTTGATGCATCTTCTTAGCAGCATTCTTCAAATCCAGGATGTCTTGGGGCACTTTAGTGGCTTTCTTCTTCATGCTAGTTCGAGTACGCTTTTCTAGAGGACCCGAATCTTTCGCACCAGCAACCATCTCCTTGTCCACATACACCACAGTCCTATCCATATGAGCTTTCTCCAGCTTGCTAACCATGGTAGACATATTATTAGCAGAGGCCTTGACAATATTCTGATTGGTTTCCATAATATCCTGGAGGGTACCTTCGTATTTAGCAATTCTAGCCTCCATATCCACAAATGTTTTGTCAGATATCTCCTTCACTCTTTGGGTGGCTTCTATGTTCTTAATCAAACAATCAGTCATAACCTATTTTTTTCTTCCTGTCCATAGAACACCTGCCGAAGCCCCACTCAACCACCTCCTTACCAATATCAACAGGGTGAGCACTAGCAGCAGCATGTGGCATATCACCAACATTAGCCTGCATAATTTCCATCTTGGAATATAAAGACTGCTGCTTGAGATTGATGTTCCTAATCTCATAAAACACCCACCTGAAAAGGCAGAAAACCTCGAGAGAGTTGTTCTTGGCAATGTTGAGCACATCAAACGAGATCTGCTATTTAGGATGAAAATCCCGCGGGGTAAAATCCGCCGATTCCTAGGAATTTTGTTTAGAGCCATGGGAGGAAGAGGACGCCTCAACATTATGAGTTTGGTCCAGGGAATTCTGATCATCAGAGTTGTCTGAGACCTTCAAAGTGGCTTTTCGAGTTTTACCCTTAGGATGTTTGTAATTGTCCATATTATTATGTAACTTTTAATAGTTCAATATTACAGTAATTAGTATTTACAAAAGTGACATTTATTTTGTATTGCGTAACATTTTTAATAACAAGAAGGAAATTCTAATTTCTGAAATATAGAATTGTCACACCAATATCTAGTGAATGGATATTTTTTCTTAATTTTTTGTTACATATATCTTTTTTAGTTAATTTTTCGAGATAGAGTAATTGTAATTTGGGTAGAGTTATTTTCCATAATGCATAATTTTTTTTGTATGCATTTGAATTAACTTATTTTTGCGTTGAAATAAGGATATGAATACCTAGGGAAAATATATCGTTTACAATTTTTTTTCTCTATTTTAAAATTTTTTTACATGTGTGAAACACAATCCTTCAATGAAAAACCTACATTCATAAGAAATAAAATTTGAATATATTAATTAAATTTAATATACTAAAAAAATGTACTATTTGGAAATCTTATAATAAAGACTAAATACTTTTAAAAAAAAAACTTCTATGCTAGGGTTTCTAGCAAAGGAGATGTAGAGGTTGGAGATGACGATGATGTTGTGGATGATGGATAGATCCCTCACTTCTCACTTTCTCCTTTTGGGTCGTGGGATCTGTCTGATGTTCTTCATGGTTTGGCCCCTATGGCTTTCGTATGGGAGTTCAGGGTGGAGGTGTCCGGTGCTACAGTAGATGTGGATTTTGCGGTTGCGATGGCAGTATTATGGGATGGTGTCCCTGTGGTGCAGTTTCCTTTCTCCCCTTCTATTAGTGCAAGCAAAGGCAAAGTTTCACTTGATGGCGTCTGAATGTGGCAGGTTGGTTTTTGCATGTGGGGATTGGTGGATTTTACATGTCATGCAAGGTCCCCCTTTCCCATCATTTCCTCAGTTGTCTGCAAGGCTTCGTGCTTTCATAGTTTGTCTCCAAGGGTCTTTGGCGTGTGTGGTGGAGAGTTGTTTGGGTTTGTCGGGGTTGCTTATGCGATGCCCTTTGGATTTGAGCTTGAGGCCCTTGTGGTGGCTACGTTTGACCTTTCTTTGCCCTGCGTCTATGGGTGTGAAGCTAAATCAGAGGATGGCTAGACATTTATGATTGGTTGGTTATGGAAGGGTGTTTTAGGTGAGACTTTTGTTGGAGATTCTGCTAGGTTTGTTATTCCCTCATGCACTTCTGGGTATGTGGCCTTACGCTCGCCTTGGCTTGGATGGGCTACTTGGGATCTAGGTGGCTGTAGATTTATTGACAATATGGTCGTTGGTTGGATTTTGAACCTGTAGGGGACTTTTTTTTTGGAGGTTTGCCTATCTTTGTTTTGTTTTCTCTATGAATTCCTTCTTCTTGTGTTTTAATACGCCTCTCTTTCTATCCGTTGCAAGAGGTTCTAAAGTGTTTCACAAGATGCCTTTTTTCAATTGTCCTCAGCCCGTCCTATTGAGGGGGACCATTCCTTTGTTACGGGGAAGTGTTGGTTGAGCTTGTTGGGATGGTTCCTGTTGGAGGTTTTGATAGCCCTTTTTCTTGATGCTGGTGTGATTTTTTTATCTTTCCTTGTTACTAGGTCTCTTTCCTATTTCTCCTATAGAGGTGGAGAGTTTGGTAGAGGTCTTTCGACAGGGATTCTGATTGGATGATGCCTCTTCTTATTTGTAAGGTTATGGGTGCCTTTTCAAAATCTTGTTGTGTAGGAAAGCTTCATTGTGTCTTCTCGTGGGTTGCTATATTTTGGTTTGTGGCCAGCAGATTGGGTCTCTCAGTGGATGATTTCTCTCTTTTAAGCCCATATGGAGTTGGGTCACTATCATGTGGAGGTAAATGGGTGTTTTGTTGTTAAATGTGTTAATAGATACTATGTGATTACGAGTTGTTTCTTGGTGGTTTTGGGAGCCATTTTAAAACCCAAATCGAAGGTTAGGGGAGCCTTTCAAAACCCCTTTCTTATGTGTGGCTGGATGCTGACTATTTTGAAGGGCCCAACTTAGATCGTGATAGTTTTTGGTTAAGGGTCGGGCTAGCCTTTTGCTGCCTGAATTTTTTGTATATAAGTAGGGGAACCTAGAAAATCCCTGATGTATGAATGAGGGATTCTATCGACTTCATCTAAAGGCTTAGGATGTGTTGCCAGCATGTTCTGTAATGATTTATCTTAGTTTGGTTGGCTTCTTTCTACTTGTGGTTGTGCTGGCTTTTGGCAGGCACTAGCTATATTTGTCGAAGTGGTCTGTTGATGTTATTTGCCTATCTTTTTTGGCAGAAGTTTCATTGTAGGTTCCAAATCCTGGTAAAATCTGAGGGTTTTAGGTCCCTTCAAAACTTGTTGTATGGGGTTTTGGGTCCCCCTCAAAGCTTGTGTTTCCCTTAATCAAAAACAAAACTTCTAAATGAATTCATTTGACCCCTCGAATGTTAATTTAAAAGTGGTATTTTATCAGCATTTTGATAGGTGCGAAGGAGACTCCATTGCAAGTATGATTTAGAAGTAGAGAGGTTCTATCTAAGAAATTTTGATCTAAATCTCCTGAATTAATTACTTCAGATGGGACCTCTTAAAGATTAAATCATTATATTTTCTAAAAAATGTATGATTTCAGCAAAAATCAGGACGTACCAAAAAGTGTAACCTAGTATTGTGGAATCATCCTTTTGTTGTGGTGTCCCAAGGGCTAAATATTGTCTTCTTATTCCATGTCTTTCATAGTAGTCCTCAAACTCACTTCATGTGAACTCTCCTCCATGGTCTGATCTAAGACATTTCAGATTGTAACCACTTTCCTTTTCAACCATCTTCCTAAAGATTTTGAATATTTCAAAATCTTGAGACTTGTCTTGTATGAAGGTGACCCATGTCATTCTTGAGAAGTCATCAATCAACAACATGAATAATTTCTCACCATTTAGTTCTTTTGTTCTGGTTGGCCCACATAAATCAATATGCATAAGCTCAAGAGGCCTTGTAGTTGAATACTCGTTTGTCTTAAAGTTGACCTTTGTTTGCTTACCTCTTTGACACTCCTCACAAATAGTATTAGCAAGTTTGACAATCTAAGGAATGTGTCTAACATATCCTTTCTTACTTACCTTAACAAGGTTATCAAAGTTTATATGACCTAGTCTCCTATGCCACAACTAGCTCTCATCAACTTGCCCCATCATGCATTGAGACTCAAAATGCTCCTTAAGGTTATATACATTATCATTTCTCCTTTTGCCTCCAGCAACAAGTTGTTCATTACTTTCCTTTTTGATCTCACATCCTTTGGAGTCAAAAGTGAATTTGTATCCCTTGTCACACGTTTCACTCACACTCAATAGATTGTGTTTCAATCCTTCCACATAGTATACATCATGAGCTTTTAGTTTGTCATCTATGTTGAGAGTACCGTTGCCTTTTATTTTGATTGATGAGTCTACAAACATCACTGAACCACCATTCCAATCTTCAATTTTAGTGAATTTCTTTTTATCTCTAGTCATGTGATTGAAGCAACCACTGTCTACTACCCATAAGTTCTTTATTTCAGCATCTAGGGTGGTTTGGACAATCAAACTTGATTCTGCCTTATCTTTCCCTTTTTCAATCCAAACTTGTTTTGATTCTTTCTTCTTCTCTGTTGTCCCATTCAGTTTTGGTTTTGCATTTGGTTCAGATGTTGACACAGTCTTCTTTTGCTTAGCTATCCTAAGCTTACAATTTTATGCAATGTGACCACATTTTTGGCAATGATAGCATTTCACATTACAATTGAATGAATAATTTGAAAAACTATTGTAGTACTAAGATACATTTTTCCTACATCCATAACTTTTATGACCATACCCATTGTAATTATAACGACTAACACTCATATCTCTAAGTGCAGAAAATGGATTTCTACTTTCAAAACTTGGTGGAGACCTATGCATTAACCTACAATGAACAATTCTATGACTGCATGTATTATATTTGTAGCAATAGCCATGGAATTGGGGTACATACCAATAATTATTCAATGTGTTTCTTATTGGTCTTATTGGTCTTCTTGAAGCATCATAACTCGATCTTCTTCAATTTTTCTCTGTGTCCTTGACCTTTGTGAATCCTCCATCATCCACCTTGGCTTTTCCTTTTGGATCAACATGTTTGTTCATTGTAGCAGTAGCATGTCTTTTTCTCAATGGGTTTACTGACTGTAAAGGTTTGTTTGTTTCCATTTTCACTTGATGAGCTGAAGTGTATTTCTTCTTTGGGTGAGTCCTCACCTTTAAAGAATTGACCAACATCAAAATCCAAAACCCTCTATGTTTTTGCAATGCTTTTGTTTGTTCAACATTTTATCTAATGCATCAGTGCTGCCCTCATATTTGATTCATACCTTGAGTTCATCTTTGCACTTTTCAAGTTCCTTTTCGAGATTCACAATTTCTTCTTCCCTCTTTAGATATTCCTTCTCCTTATTCTCTAAATATGATTTAGTTACCTCATACATTCTCTTAGCTTCATCCAATTGTAATCTCAAATCTGAAATGTTTTGTTCAGATTCCTTCAATCATTCTTTTTCTTCCTTCAGTCAGCTTTTTCTCAATCAGTTGACTAAATTAATCTATTCAATCTATTGAGTTTCACTCCTACAATCAACAGTTCAACTATCAATTTGCATTTGAGCTCACCCGCGTTCACACCTCCTGATCAATCTGTTCCACCTTTCAATCAATCTTCTCCAATTTTCTATAAATCGGGCATCCAATCTCCATTTTCAATCCTCTTGAATTCTCTGGAATCTTCCTCAATCTTGGACAATTCCTCATAATCACGAACTTTAAATCTTTGTGTCACTTGCAGGTTACCAACACAATATCTGAGAGCCACCATACCACAGAGAAGAGAAGAGCAATGGAAGTTCTACGTAGTCACAGAATAGGGAGCTTTGATTATCTTAATTCCTATTGCTTGATTGTTTCATTCCATTGTCTTGTTTGTTAAATTCTTAATTAGTAGGGATTCGTGATTTCCCTTTTGCTCCTAATTGATTACTTGTTTTGAATAAGATGAATTTTGCATATGACATTTTGGTGAACCCGATGTGAATCTAATAGTAATTTAACCTTCTTTATCTTTCTGTGTGATTTTTACAGGTTGTGCGGATTTTTCATTTTTTTTGGAGGTTGCATGAATTTCGAGAAAAATTCTTTCATCACGCAATCGAGCATTCATCGTCACGCAATCGCATAGATAGAATCACGCATTCACCCTGACATCGTCACACAATTGCCCTGTCAACGTCATGCAATCACTCTTTCTTCCTCACGCATACAAAGGGTTAATTGTTGTTTAAATCTTTCTTCTGTCTATTATCTATTCTATTTAAATCTGTCCTAAAATTGGTTAATCCATGATCAAATTACTTTCTTATTTCATGATTTGATTAACACAGTTTATGGCAAGAAAAGTTCAGTTCAAGATTTCAGGTGCAAGAAGGATGAAGCATCAAAGGAGAGAAGCCAAACGCTATCAAAAGTTTCTCCAGGCAAAAAAATTCATACAGGATTCAGAAGAGCAATTGGCCTTTGATAGCTATAATAGCTTAGTTCTTTCTTATCAAGTCAAATATGATCTAATCAATATTGAGTGGATGCTTAGAGATTTGGCTAGGGCTTCCCAATTGGTTGTGCAGGTTCTTGATCACGTTTAAATATTTTGTTATTCTGTTACTTTTTTTTTGGTTGCCTGCTAACTATCACGCAATCGATCTGTTAGTGCTACGCATTCGCCCTGTCATCATCACGTATTCGCCCTATCATCATCACACATTCGGTTTGTCAGTATTACGCATTCGGTCTGTAAGTATCATGCAATCGCCTCTGTCAGGTTTTGAATTTTTGTTTTCTGTTAGTTTAATTTTACTACTAATCTTTTGTTTACAGCCTGTGGCGGATTCTCAGAGAGGATTAGATTAGTAATTTTGCATGGATAATCTCACACTTCAATTTTTGGTGCTTAAAATCAACAAAAGTTAAAATGGACATGCATGGATAATCTCACACTTCGTTTTTGGTGCTTAAAATAAACATCAGATAAAATTGACATGCATGTATCTCACACTTGGTTTTTGGTGCTTAAAAATTGACAAATGGTTAAAATTGAGATGTATGCCTTCATACTTGGATTTGGTGTTTAAAATTGGCATGCACATGCGGATCTAACACCAAAATTTGGGCTATAAAAAGAACGTGAATCAGGCTGCATTAGATTAAATCATTTTCTTTTTCTTAAGGTAAAGAACTTTTCATTGTGTCTAGGGTGGACCTATAGTTGCACTAACTGACTTTCTACTTGCCATCGGGCTTTTGGGAGAAAGAAAGAAGGTGACAATGACATCCAATTTTTCTTTTATTCTATGTAGTGAGGGGTATCTTTGACTGGGGATTTCATCACCCCACAGAGGTACTTCAAATTGGGATGCATTGGGGATATCATCTCTACCAGCGTACTCTCGAGTGGGTTTTTTCAAGCCGCTATATAAATATACTGGTTAGGCGGCTAGAGTGTTGAGTGAATTCGACATATGTTGGGGCCTTCCCTGCACCGATAAGCTCAATTAAAGTCTTAAGTGTCTTGCTCTGAGAATCCATCGTTGGATCGGGATCCCTTGAAACCTAATACTAAGAACCAATTTAGTTGCCAAAAATCCTACATTTAGTGGTTCCGGGAGTGCGGATCATTGTAAGCCTCTAAATGATTTTTGTAAGCTTGCTTGTGTTCTTGTGCATTGTCAAATTGTCTATGGAGGGATTATAATTCACATTTAATAGAGCATTTATTAATTAATTGAAGATCTGTTCATACAACTATTTATTTATTTTTAATCAATTAAAAAATATGATCAAGGCACATTTTGATCGCTGCATAGATGTCACCATATATTGTTGCCCTTTGATGGACTTGGTTGGGTTAATGCTACATGCCTGGTTAAGATCAAGCTCACACCATCTTAGGTGCAAAACAAGGAAGTGGAAAACACCCAAAAATGAATGGACTGCTAGGGTTTGTCTTCTTTGCACTTCTGAATGAGTGAAAACTGAATGACGTTGCATCATAGATTGCACGGCTTTTGACGACATTCAAAGCAAATATAAAGATATTCTAGAAATTAAATCTCTAAATACCTTGTTAAAAGTAGAATGAATTATTAGAATGATAAATTATTTGGTCAAATCTCATTGTAAAGAAACTTGATCGATGAGGATTACTGATCACTCTAGACCAACTTCCACATAGTGGATTGATTCTTTGATGATCATTATGTTGTTTTCAATTTAGGGTACCACAGACTTCTGATTAAAAAATTCATTTATGATGAAAGGTAGTCAACGTGCAAGATGGGGATGCCGGCAGGGACACGTTAGAGCCTAGTATTTTCTATCTCTCACTTTTCCACGCAATTTCCTTCCTTTGTCTTTTTATCGCCCTTCTCGGCAATTTTCCTAATTTCACTTTCAATGACCCTTCAAGGCAAGTACCTTCCTCTGTCCTCCTATCAAATCGACTCATAATGCCACAAATTAATTGAGAATGGCTGCTTACTCCTCTATTCAACACCAGTAACTCTCAGGACAGACTTTTTGTAGAAAAAATGAAATACGACAAAATAGATTTATGATGGAAATAAAGTGGATGCAAAGGGTAGATTTTTGTGGTCCATGGGTAGATAGACCTTGCCATAATCAGACAGGCAATCGCGTACACTCTGATTCTATCGGTTGACTCACAAGAGATTATTGATTCTATCGATTGATGGGTTAATAGATTATTTATGGAAATGAAGTGGGAACCAAAAAATCGTTTTTCCATGGCCATTCAATGTTTTCACTATTTTCGTACTGTCTCTACGCAATTTGTCCCCACTCTCCTTCCATCGCCTTTCCAGGCAATTTCCCCTTTCTTTCTTATTGTTAGAATTTTCATTTGAAGTCCGGGGGTAGATACAGGTTGCTATCATCAGACAGCTCTTCTCGTCGCTTCTTCAATTAAGAGTTTTGTCCTACTGAATGCTTTTATTCAAACATGCATTCGGACGTTCCCAAAGTATTGATGACGTCAATATTCTCAGTTGTAAATATTTCATTTTTAACTCGCCAAGAAAGAAAAAATTATTGGAACTGAAAATTACAGTGTTTGGTGGCACTGTAAACACTGTATGGTTCTAGCAGCGTGAGTCTTTTATTTGAGTTAGAATTTTAGTAAATTATATGAGGGAGAGGATTAGTATTTGAACATATATATCGATAATTGTTATAGCAATTGTTGATTTAATATTCAATATTTTTGATATCATAACACTAGTATGTATGTCTTTAAAGTTGTTAGTATTGATCAGTGGTGGTCATGATTGAGTGAAATGTAACCCTTAGATCTTGAAAGAAAAATATAATGTGATGCTAATGAAACACAACTTAGTGCACAGATATAGTCTAACCTTTTGGGGGGATCATTTTGCACGCCTCAAGAAAAAACATGTTGATGTGGCATCACAACTGATGATTTTGACTTGAAACCTTAGTTGTAAGTAGGGGGCTTGCCAAGGAAACTATTATAAAAAATTGTTAGTGTTTTGAACTTTCCATATAAGATTTCGAGCAATGTTAACTTAGTGTGCTCGATTATTGCATCCTCTCCCCGAGACCACTTTGTGTCTTTGAATGGAAAATGTTAATGAAATTATTTCAAGGTGATATTTTATAGGTAAGTAATTTTAAACCTTGCTTCTTAATTATTTATTTATTTTTTTCCAATATAAGTAATATAAGTTTATTTTAAACTAGCATACATATACTAAATTTAATCTACATAGAATACTTTGAGAGATATGATTTTTCAAGTGTATATTTAATTTCCCATTGTTCCATTTAAATGATATAATATTATAATTTAAAATGTTAATATATATAATTTTAAAAATAATTAAAGATAGAAATAAATATTTTTTATTTTAAAAATATTTAAAGAAAATGCATAAGTATTATTTAAATATAAATTTTGAAACTTTAATTACATTGAGAGGAATTCTGCACTCATAAGACAAAGTGGATAAGTTACAGAAAAAAATCTTTTTAATATTGATAAAATGTTTGTAATTCAAAAACTAAAATTTTTCATTTAAAAAAAAATGATTAAAATTATTTAAATATATCATGTCAATTTAAATCGTACTCTGTATTTAATAGTTTTATCAAATAGTTGATAGGCATAAATAAATATTTATAGGTTAATTATTAAAATAAATTCATTATGTGAGTATAATACATCTCTCCAACTAATTAGTAATAGTATTTAATTTTTTTATAAAATAGCTAATAGACATAAATATAAACAAGGGGCATGATGCATCATGTTTTGTCACTAGTTAGAGAGGAAAGTAGAGATATGTAGATGGAGATAGAGATAGAGAATGAGAGGGAGATATGGATAGAGAAAGAGAGGGCAATTGGATAAAAATAAATATATGTGACAACCTTGAATTCTAATAGAATTTAACGTGGATGATCATATGTTATTAATCCTTCTTATTATAAATGCATTTTCTATTAAGAGTGATCAAGTTTCCTATAATACTATATCTAAGGTGGATGTAGAAACAAGAATAGTGTACAAAAGGTAAAAGAAATATAGTGAGTTTGTGAGGTAATTAGCAAAAACATAACAATGGACAAATGGATGATACTATAATAATTTTTGGTTAATGATTGAGATGTATAGTTACTATGGACTACATGTTGGGAAGGAAGTGATAAACACAGGTGATCATTGAGGGTGGGGGGGGAGGAGGGTGAATCGGTGATTTCAAAACCTTTTTAAACCAAAAATGTGCAATTGCTAAAGATATTGATGAGATAGAAAGACACACACACACACAAATCAAACCACAAGACACAAGGACACAAGATATACGAGGACAACCCAATGTGGGAAAAACCTCAGTGAGAATAGATGTTGAAGTCTACTACTCCAATCCAACCTCACAATAAAGTCTCTTATTACAATATGTTTAGGGCACCAACCCAAGGAACACCAACTCCTGATGATTTTGAGCACCAACTCAAGGATCACCAACCCCTACTCTGAGCACCAACTAAGAGAATTACATTAATATCATATTAAAATAATAGAATGAACTCCCTTGTTAAAATTTGTTTTGTAACACTTACAAATTCTTTCTACGTTTAGACTTTTGTCCTTCCTCTACTGAAAATCCTATCTTTGCTAAATTTACTATTTTTCCAAACTTTTTATTTTATTCACCAACCACAATTATATCTCACTTACAACTATTTTTTCATAACTCTTTTCTTATTATTCAAATCTTTGAATCGACAAGTTTTCCCTCCAAAAGAAAAAAATCAAAAATAGTTAGTTCCAACAATTACAAATCTTGTCTCATTATTACAGATCTGCAACCGTCTACACTGAATAGCTCTTTCCATCTTTTCTCAACAAATCTCGACAATATGACTTGAGTAAAACTGTTGCCAGAGCTGAAGAGATCAGAGATGCCTTCAACCCAAGGTTCGAGCATGTGGAGAAAGCCTTGGAAGAGATAAAAACCAATGATAATGCTATGAACTAGAGAATGGTAGAAACTGATAGCAAATTCAACAAAATTGAAAACTGCCTCAGAAGCATTACTGACCAAAGCCTTAACATTTTGAAGGCCTCGACAACCAACACCAAAATTCTTATCAGCAAATTGGAGAACGAGAAGGTATGGGAGAGGTGCAAGGACCCAGAACGAGGACCAGAGGAAAGAAGAAGGAGACAAAGACCAATAAGGAAATTGAAGAACTAAAAGCAGCATCTACTTAAGTCCTTGTAGTTTTTTGTTGTTTAGATCTTTTATCTGGTCTTTTCGCTTAGCCGTTCCTTTCTTTTGTTGTCCGTTCGGTTCACTGGCCTTCTTGCCAATCTTTTGTATGTTGTTTCAATGTTGGTCTTGCTGCTCTATGCTGAACTATCTTATGATCCTATGTTAAAGGTTTCAGGTCCTTAAAACCTATTTTTCATATTAATCAGAACAAATCTCAGCATTATTTGTATGCACTAGATTTTTCCCTCTGTTGCCTGATTTATTCTTTGCATACAAATTTTTAATTTTAACAATCTCCAATTAACCGAAAAGATCTGATATCCTTCCTCTCTGTATTCGAGATTTGTTTCTATTTCATCCAAGTGGAATTCATTTGATCTGTGTGTTCCACATCCTCAACGTCCTTCTATGTCATCAAGTCAACCTTGGTTAGTAGTCCATGCAAACCATTCAACAATCACCATATCATTCTGCACCTGCAAGACATCGGATTCGGTCTATTAAGACTATGAGGGCATTTTGCTTAGACAATGAATCCATCACAACAAAATGGAACTCTATCATTATAGTCTTTCAAGGTTTGCAAGGGATTAGTTGTGTCATAGAGAAGTGTCATGTTATGTTGAACTCCGAATGGGTGTCAGTGGGACACAACAAAGGTCACACCGAAGAGAACATATCGCTCCTCATTGCCCCACATGATCTTCAAAAACTGATGGCCAAGATCATTATGTTGTAGCGCAATTAGATAAACTTTCCCTAGGAGATTAACATTGCAACACCACCATGGGCCCCATATAAATGGGACACATCTTTTACCAGATCAACGACTACCATAGGCACATGATTGTGTGATTGAAACAAGGAAATAGTTAAGGCTAACTCCGCTACCACACCTTCCTACTTGGCACTTGGGTCCCACAAGAATATGACACGACCAACATGCACAATTCAACTGCCGCCAAAAAAACTTCAACAGACACACGGATGAGGTGGGGACCACGTGAACCATTCAATCACACAACACAACATCATATGAAAGGATCAAGCTGTCAAAGAAAATAGGAAGTCGGGAACAACACAATCACAACAAGCGCTACTTCTGGTTTGACCCAATAGCACGATAGTCAACTTGAGAGAACAAATCTGCAGCAGTCACATAGCCATAAGGTCCCACACAACATATCACTGCCAAGTGAACCAATTAGAGATAGCCAACAAGACATCTGGAAATGCTCGGATAGTCATGGGCTCGACTATTGGAGACTAGAGGTTGGCCAAGAATCAATACCAAGAATAACTTCCACTTTTCTAGTTGGATGCGATAGGCCTATAAGAGGCTTTTCACTGTGGGGTCCCACCATATCGGTATAACACAAAGAGGTCGATAAGAGGTGAAAACTCTTTCACCGAAACACCAAGTCATGCTAAAAATAAACAACATCGATAAGACTTCAAAGGGCCTCATAAGAATTAAATGAGTCTTAGCGAATGGAATACTCACACTGAACTATACCATGTTGCTCAAAGAGAAAGCCCATCACACCAAACCATAAACCGTGTTGGCTAGACTAGAATGAAGTCATCCTGAAATAGGAAGGATGTCGACATAACATACACAGGATGATGAAAGGCAAACTCAATTATGTTGATAAGTAATGTCTCACTGAAAAACTATAGTGAAGGTATTTTTGACATGTTTCAATCTTGCAACTTGCACACATCAATGGTGATGGATCAAGCATATTGTGGGATACCTATAGAACATTAAACTCCCTTGTGTACACCACTGGAACACATGAAATCACTTCTTTGTGCCTACCAGTTCCTCTCGACCTGCAACACATCTCTTTTGTAACTCCACAACACATGCAATAACCAATGTGTTATGTGCTTCACCAATTTGTAATTGTTGTCTTGTTGTTATCAATGACAATGCAATGCCAACAATCTCCCCCTTTAGCATTGATGTCAACCATAATGCCAATCTTCTCCTCCTTTGACAACAATGGCAAAGGGCCTGACCGAGACAAAAGTAATCTCCCCTATTGAGAAACAAAAAGATTAATATGTTACTGGAAATATGCATTTGACTGTTTATACCGCCTAAAAGGTAGATGAACCATTATTACAAAATCAAATCTCCCCCTAAGAATGGGCATATGGTTCAAGGATGAAAATGATGAAATAGAAGGCTCCCCCTGAACCAATGACTCTCATTAACTTCTTAACTTCAATAAGAAGGAGGAACAACCCCCAATTTCATCCTGAGATATTCATTTGTATCCTTACATAAGGGCTTGGTGAAAATGTTTGCCACTTGTTCATCTGTAGGAACATATTCCAGCTTGACCTCCTTATCAGCTACCTTCTCTGTTAGAAAATGATACTTGATTGCTATGTGTTTTGTCCTTGAGTACATGATTGGATTCTTTGATATGTTGATTGCACTTGAGTTGTCACACATCATGGAAATGGGGTCTGAAAACTCTACCTAAATGTCCTTTAGTGTATGCTTCATCACTAATACTTGTGAGAAACAGGTAGCAACTGCAATGTATTCAACTTTAGTACTTGATAATGAGACTAATTCTTGTTTCTTGCTATGCCATGAGACCAATTTATCACCTAAGAAGAAGGCTCCTCCACTGGTACTCTTTCTATCATCTATGCATCCTACCCAATCAACATCAGTATAGGCATGTAAAGTGAAATCACCTTCCTTTAGATACCATAAGTCATAAGTTATTGTTCCCTCCAGATACTTGAATATCCTCCTTACTGCATTTACATGTGACTGCTTAGGAGTTGATTGAAACCTTGCTACCATGCACACTGCTTGAACTATATCAAGCCTTGAGGCTGCGAGATACAATAGGATTCCAATCATAGATCTATACAAGGTCTGACCAACACTAGGTGACTCATCATCCTTACTCAATTTGCATCCTATCACCATAGGTATACTCACTGGCTTGTTGTCCTCCATTTCAAACTTCATCAATATGTCCCTAGCATACTTGGTTTGAGAAATAAATATGCCCCTATCTAATTAGAAATTTTAACAAGAAGAAAATAAGATAGCTCACCAAGCATGGACATCTCAAACTCAGACTATATTTGATCAACAAACTCTTTGCATAAGGTATCCTCGTTGCCTCCAAATATGATATCATCTACATACACCACTATGATAATCATATGATTACCTTTTGTTTTGATGTATAGGTTTCTATTAGCACTCCCCTTTTTGAATCCTTGTTGTTGTAGGTACTTGTCCAATCTAGCATACCATACTCTTAGAGCATGTTTTAATCCATACAAGGCTTTCTTCAATCTACAGACAAAGTTCTCATCTTTATGCATCTCAAACCCTTTAGGTTGTTCTATCTACACCTGTTCTTCTAGGTTTCCATTAAGAAATGTCTATTTAACATCCATTTGGTATACTTTGTATTCTTTATAAGATGAGAATTCCAAGAACTTTCTTATATCTTCAAGCCTTGCACCTAGTGTAGATGTCTCCTCAAAGTCTATCCCTTCAACTTGAGCATATCCCTCGCACACTAGTCTTGCTTTATTCCTAATTACTTTGTCTTCTTCATTCATGTTGATCCTATAGACCCATTTAGTCCCAATGAAATTTTTATCAACAAGTCTAGGAACCAATTCCCATGTTTTGTTCTTTTCAATCTACTGCAGCTCCTCCTCGATGTCCTTAATCCACTTTTCACTCTTGCTGGCCTCATTATATGTCTTGAGTTCCATCTAAGTCATAAGGAAGAAATTTACTTTTTCATGGTTCCTTGCTCTCCTTCTTGTTTGCACACCATCATTCTTGTTGCCTATAATCTGATCCTCAGGGTGATTTTTCTGAACATACTTATTTGGAGTCTTGCTTGGTGCCTCTTCCTCTTATTCACTTTCAAATTGTGCTTCCTCTTCCACATATCATTCCTCAATTTGATTTAATGTATTTTTCCTTCCTTTGTGCATATCCTCATCAATTCTAACATTAACACTCTCAACCACTCTCCTTAGTCTTTTGTTCAAACATTTATAAGCCTTTCTATAAGTAGAATACTCCAAGAAGATACCTTCATCACTGATTGACTCAAAGCTACCTAACCCATCCTCATCTCTTTTGATGAAGCACATAATGCCAAAGACCTGTAAGTACTTAACTCAGGGTTTTCTATCATACCATAACTCATAATGTATCATTTTGTTGTTTACTCTTAACTGGACTCTATTTAATATGTATATAATAGCATGGACTGCTTCCTTTGATATACATCACTTAGCAGATTTGCTTCATTTAACATTTTTCTTGCTATCTCCTTGACTATCCCATTTTTCCTTTCCACAACTCCATTTTAGGTGATCCCATTATATTGGGTGACACTTTTTGGCCAAACTTGACACTGAAATTAGCATTTTTCATTAGATCTTTACTTTCTAAAACTTATATAGAAGCTAAACCATTAAAAATTTGAAGATGAAGTAAACTACTATATTGTGGTCTATTTTTCATGTAGATTCTAAATATATGTTTTTTAAAATAATAAGAAATTAATTATCCATATTGTTTTTTATTATGGAAAAAATAGGTTTTGAGGGGACCCAAAACCCTTTACATCAGATTACATAAGATAGATCAAATAAAGCCCATTCATAAGAAAGCCAATAGACAAAACCCCACAAGGTTGAGAGACAATAGAAATAAAGCAAAAAAACCACTCAACCCAGAAAAACATCAAAAAACTAGCAAACTAACAACATAGAACCAACAACAGAAATAGATCAACCCAAATTTTTAAGATTCTCCGCAACATCACCACTAAGTTGATGCATCTTCTTAGCAGCATGCTTCAAATCCAGGATGTCCTAGGGCACTTTAGTGGCTTTCTTCTTCATGCTAGTTCGAGTACGCTTTTCTAGAGGACCCGAATCTTTCGCACCAACAACCATCTCCTTGTCCACATACACCACAGTCCTATCCATATGAGCTTTCTCCAGCTTGCTAACCATGGTAGACATAGTATTAGTAGAGGCCTTGACAATATTCTGATTGGTTTCCATAATATCCTGGAGGGTAGCTTCATATTTAGCAATTCTAGCCTCCATATCCACAAATGTTTTGTCAGATATCTCCTTCACTCTTTGGGTGGCTTCTATGTTCTTAATCAAACAATCAGTCATAACCTATTTTTTTCTTCCTGTCCATAGAACACTTGCCAAAGCCCCACTCAACCACCTCCTTACCAATATCAACAGGGTGAGCACTAGCAGCAGCATGTGGCATATCACCAACATTAGCCTGCATAACTTCCATCTTGGAATATAAAGACTGCTGCTTGAGATTGATGTTCCTAATCTCATAAAACACCCACCTGAAAAGGCAGAAAACCTCCAGAGAGTTGTTCTTGGCAATGTTGAGCACATCAAACGAGATCTCCTATTTAGGATGAAAATCCTGTGGGGTAAAATCCGCCGATTCCTAGGAATTTTGTTTAGAGCCATGGGAGGAAGAGGACGCCTCAACATTATGAGTTTGGTCCAGGTAATTCTGATCATCAGAGTTGTCTGAGACCTTCAAAGTGGCTTTTCAAGTTTTACCCTTAGGATGTTTGTAATTGTCCATATTGTTATGTAACTTTTAATAGTTCAATATTACAGTAATTAGTATTTACAAAAGTGACATTTATTTGGTATTGCGTAACATTTTTAATAGCAAGAAGGAAATTCTAATTTCTGAAATATAGAATTGTCACACCAATATCTAGTGAATGGATATTTTTTCTTAATTTTTTGTTACATATATCTTTTTTAGTTAATTTTTCGAGATAGAGTAATTGTAATTTGGGTAGAGTTATTTTCCATAATGCGTAATTTTTTTTGTATGCATTTGAATTAACTTCTTGTTTTTGCGTTGAAATAAGGATATCAATACCTAGGGAAAATATATTGTTTACAATTTTTTTTCTCTATTTTTAAATTTTTTTACATGTGTGAAACACAATCCTTCAATGAAAAACCTACATTCATAAGAAATAAAATATGAATATATTAATTAAATTTAATATACTAAAAAATTGTACTATTTGGAAATCTTATAATAAAGACTAAATACTTTTAAAAAAAAAATTCTACGCTAGGGTTTCTAGCAAAGGAGATGTAGAGGTTGGAGATGATGATGATGTTGCGGATGATGGATAGATCCCTCACTTCTCACTTTCTCCTTTTGGGTCGTGGGATCTGTCTGATGTTCTTCATGGTTTGGCCCCTATGGCTTTTGTACGGGAGTTCAGGGTGGAGGTGTCCGGTGCTACAGTAGATGTGGATTTTGCGGTTGTGATGGCAGTATAATGGGATGGTGTCCCTGTGGTGCAATTTCCTTTCTCCCCTTCTATCAGTGCAAGCAAAGGCGAAGTTTCACTTGATGGCGTCTGAATGTGGCGGGTTGGTTTTTGCATGTGGGGATTGGTGGATTTTACATGTCATGCAAGGTCCCCCTTTCCCATCATTTCCTCAGTTGTCTGCAAGGCTTTGTGGTTTCATAGTTTGTCTCCAAGGGTCTTTGGCGTGTGTGGTGGAGAGTTGTTTGGGTTTGTCGGGGTCGCTTGTGTGATGCCCTTTGGATTTGAGCTCGAGGCCCTTGTGGTGGCTACGTTTGACCTTTATTTGCCCCATGTCTATGGGTGTGAAGCTAAATCAGAGGATGGCTTGATATTTCTGATTGGTTGGTTATGGAAGGGTGTTTCAAGTGAGACTTTTGTTGGAGATTCTGCTAGGTTTGTTATTCCCTCATGCACTTCTGGGTATGTGGCCTTACGCTCACCTTGGCTTGGATGGGCTGCTTGGGACCTAGGTGGCTGTAGATTTATTGACAATACGGTCGTTGGTTGGATTTTGAACCTGTAGGGGACATTTTTTTTGGAGGTTTGCCTATCTTTGTTTTGTTTTCTCTATGAATTCCTTCTTCTTGTGTTTGAATACACCTCTCTATCTATCCATTGTAAGAGGTTCTGAAGTGTTTCACAAGATGCCTTTTTTCAATTGTCCTCAGCCCGTCCTATAAAGGGGGATCATTCCTCTGTTACGAGGAAGTGTTGATTGAGCTTGTTGGGATGGTTCCTGTTGGAGGTTTTGATAGCCCTTTTTCTTGAGTCTGGTGTGATTTTTTTATCTTTCCTTCTTGCTGGGTCTCTTTCCTATTTCTCCTATAGAGGTGGAGAGTTTGGTGGAGTCTTTCGGCAGGTATTCTGATTGGATGATGCCTCTTCTTATTTGTAAGGTTATGGGTGCCTTTTCAAAATCTAGTTGTGCAGGAAAGCTTCATTGTGTCTTCTCGTGGGTCACTATATTTTGGTTTGTGGCCAGCAGATTGGGTCTCTCGGTGGATGATTTCTCTCTTTTAAGCCCATATGGAGGTGGGTCACTATCATGTAGAGTTAAATGGGTGTTTTGCTGTTAAATGTTTTAACAGATACTATGTGATTACGGGTTGTTTCTTGGTGGTTTTGGGAGCTATTTTAAAACCCAAATCGAAGGTTAGGGGAGCCTTTCAAAACCCCTTTCTTATGTGTGGCCGGATGCTGACTATTTTGAAGGGCCCAACTTAGATCGTGATAGTTTTTGGTTAAGGGTCGGGCTAGCCTTTTGCTGCCTGAATTTTCTGTATATAAGTAGGGGAACCCAGAAAATCCCTGATGTATGAATGAGGGATTCTATTGACTTCATCTAAAGGCTTAGGATGTGTTGCCAGCATGTTCTGTAATGATTTATCTTATTTTGGTTGGCTTCTTTCTACTTGTGGTTGTGCTGGCTTTTGGCAGGCACTAGCCATATTTGTCGAAGTGGTCTGTTGATGTTATTTGCCTATCTTTTTTGACAGAAGTTTCATTGTAGGTTCCAAATCCTGGTAAAATCTGAGGGTTTTAGGTCACTTCAAAACTTGTTGTATGGGGTTTTGGGTCCCCCTCAAAGCTTGTTTTTCCCTTAATCAAAAACAAAACTTCTAAATGAATTCATTTGACCCCTCGAATGTTAATTTAAAAGTGGTATTTTATCAGCATTTTGATAGGTGCGAAGGAGACTCCATTGCAAGTATGATTTAGAAGTAGAGAGGTTCTAGCTAAGAAATTTTGATCTAAATCTCCTGAATTAATTACTTCAGATGGGACCTCTTAAAGATTAAATCATTATATTTTCTAAAAAATGTATGATTTTAGCAAAAATCGGGATGTACCAAAAAGTGTAACCTAGTATTGTGGAATCATCCGTTTGTTGTGGTGTCCCAAGGGCTAAATATTGTCTTCTTATTCCATGTCTTTCACAATAGTCCTCAAAATCACTTGATGTGAACTCTCCTCCATGGTCTGATCTAAGACATTTAAGATTGTAACCACTTTCCTTTTCAACCATCTTCCTAAAGATTTTGAATATTTCAAAATCTTGAGACTTGTCTTGTATGAAGGTGACCCATGTCATTCTTGAGAAGTCATCAATCAACAACATGAATAATTTCTCACCATTTAGTTCTTTTGTTCTATTTGGCCCACATAAATCAATATGCAGAAGCTCAAGAGGCCTTGTAGTTGAATACTCGTTTGTCTTAAAGTTGACCTTTGTTTGCTTACCTCTTTGACACTCCTCACAAATAGTATTAGCAAGTTTGACAATCTAAGGAATGTGTCTAACATATCCTTTCTTACTTACCTTAACAAGGTTATCAAAGTTTATATGACCTAGTCTCCTATGCCACAACTAGCTCTCATCAACTTGCCCCATCATGCATTGAGACTCAAAACGCTCCTTAAGGTTATATACATTATCATTTCTCCTTTTGCCTCCAGCAACAAGTTGTCCATTACTTTTCTTTTTGATCTCACATCCTTTGGAGTCAAAAGTGAATTTGTATCCCTTGTCACACGTTTCACTCACACTCAATAGATTGTGTTTCAATCCTTCCACATAGTATACATCATGAGATTTTAGTTTGTCATCTATGTTGAGAGTACCTTTGCCTTTTATTTTGATTGATGAGTCTACAAACATCACTGAACCACCATTCCAATCTTCAATTTTAGTGAATTTCTTTTTATCTCCAGTCATGTGATTGAAGCAACCACTGTCTACTACCCATAAGTTCTTTATTTCAGCATCTAGGGTGGTTTGGACAATCAAACTTGATTCTGCCTTATCTTTCCCTTTTTCAATCCAAACTTGTTTTGATTCTTTCTTCTTCTCTGTTGTCCCATTCAGTTTTGGTTTTGCATTTGGTTCAGATGTTGACACAGTCTTCTTTTGCTTAGCTATCCTAAGCTTACAATTTTATGCAATGTGACCACAGTTTTGGCAATGATAGCATTTCACATTACAATTGAATGAAGAATTTGAAAAACTATTGTAGTACTAAGATACATTTTTCCTACATTCATAACTTTTATGACCATACCCATTGTAATTATAACGACTAACACTCATATCTCTAAGTGCAGAAAATGGATTTCTACTTTCAAAACTTGGTGGAGACCTATGCATTAACCTACAATGAACAATTCTATGACTGCATGTATTATATTTGTAGCAATAGCCATGGAATTGGGGTACATACCAATAATTATTCAATGTGCTTCTTATTGGTCTTCTTGAAGCATCATAACTTGGTCTTCTTGAATTTTTCTCTATGTCCTTGACCTTTGTGAATCCTCCATCATCTACCTTGGCTTTTCCTTTTGGATCAGCATGTTTGTTCATTGTAGCAGTAGCATGTCTTTTTCTCAATGGGTTTACTGACTGTAAAGGTTTGTTTGTTTCCATTTTCACTTGATGAGCTGTAGTGTATTTCTTCTCTGGGTGAGTCCTCACCTTTAAAGAATTGACCAACATCAAAATCCAAAACCCTCTATGTCTTTGCAATGCTTTTGTTTGTTCAACATTTTATCTAATGCATCAGTGCTGCCCTCATATTTGATTCATACCTTGAGTTCATCTTTGCACTTTTCAAGTTCCTTTTTGAGATTCACAATTTCTTCCTCCCTCTTTAGATATTCCTTCTCCTTATTCTCTAAATATGATTTAGTTACCTCACACATTCTCTTAGCTTCATCCAATTGTAATCTCAAATCTGAAATGTTTTGTTCAGGTTCCTCAAGACATTTCTTCAATATGTCTTGTTCTTCAGTAGCAACAGACTTAACCTTTTTGTACTCTTTCCTCACTTTCCAGAGCTCTTCAAGTGAACTCACAATTCACCTTGAAGATCTACCTTGGCTTCAAATTCCTCTTCTTCATCATCAGTAGCATGTTCATCATGCAACTCTCCTTGAGCCATAAAGAGATTGACTTCTTGTTCATCCCCACTGCAACACTCATCAGAGACACTTTTCTTCATCTATGGCATCATCCTCAAATGTGTAAAGACTATTCATGCTTCTAAAATTTCTTGAACTCTTTGGTTTGTAGTTTTTTTCATCTTCTTTTTACCAAAGGCTTTCATATTTTGCTTCTCATCTTCATCCTTCTCTCCATAAGGACAATTAGATGCAAAGTGTCCAATCTTGCCACAATTGAAACATTTGAAAGGAATCTTACCTTTGCATTTTCTGATCCTTTCTTGAGCTTCCTTATAAAATTTTCTACAACAACATCAAAATCATCTTCTTCATCATGAGCAGCTTCTTCTTTTCCTTTCTTGGTTATATTGAATTCCGCCTCTCTCTTTGATGATTAACTACTAATTGTTCTCATCTCATAAGCTGATAGGGAGCCAAATAAATCATCCATAGAGAATGTTGATAGATCCTTGGCTTCTTCAATTGTTGAAACTTTCGTGTCATACTTTGGAGTGATAGATCTAAGAACCTTTTTAACAATGACTTCATCTGCAAGATCTTCTCGAAGTCCTCTTACATGATTAACCATTTCATATACCCTTTGCAGATAATCAAAAATATTCTCTTCTTTCATTTTGAGGCTCTCCAATTGTGCTCTTAAGTTTTGCAGCTTTGCTTCCTTGACTTTGGCATCTCCCTCATATATTCTTTGCAGCTTGTCCCATGTTTCTTTAGAAGACTTGCATTGCATAACCTTCACAAATTTAGTGTTAGATAAACCGCTAAGAGTTGTAGGTTTTTCTTTGACATTATTCTCATATTCTTTCTTAGTATTAAGATTAGTAGGAGTGAATGGAACTGTATATCCATTCTTTATTGACATCCAAACATCATACCCAATGGAAGATAGGTATGTCTCCATTCTCCTACTCCAAAAGGCATAGTTTGTGCCATCAAACACAGGAACCTTGACAGAGGTGGAATCATTTCTGGCCATAGTGATCATAAGATAGGATCTACCCAAGCTAGAGAAAGCTTTTACTCGAAGGGAACCTTGCTCTGATACCAATTGATGAATGCAAGTGATCACTAAGAGGGGGGTGAATCATTGATATTCAAAACCTTTTTAAACCAAAAGCGTGCAAATGCTAAAGATACTGATGAGATAGAAACACACACACAAAGCAAACCACAAGACATAATATATACAAGGAAAACCCAATATGAGAAAAATCTTATTGAGAATAGTTGTTGGAGTCTACTGCTCCAATCGTACCTCACAATAAAGTCTCTAATTACAATATTTTTAGGGTACCAACCCAAGGAGCACCAACCCCTTCTTTGAGCACCCACTCAAAGAATTACAATCTTATTAGATCAAAACAATAGAATGAACTCCCTTGTTACAAATGTGTTTTGTAACACTTACAAATTCTTTCTACCTTCAGACTTTTGTCCTTCCTCTACTGAAAACCCTGTCTCTATTAAATGCTTTGTTTTCTATTTTTTCTCACTTTTACTATTTTTCTAAACTTTTTATTTTGTTTTGTGAGAATTTGCCAAGATCTAGAGGCAATGGAAAGCACAAATAAGAGAGAACAAAATAGATGATAGGAATAAACTGTATTCTATCAAGATGCAAAATATGATCAACTGGATTATTACAAGATGTTCAATAATTGTCCGTTGTCCGTACAAACAATGTAGATGAGTCTACTTATATAGGCAAGGCTAGAGATATGTGAGCACACAAACATGACATGTGGCTCAATAAGAAACAAGGGTAGGTAGGAAATAGGTGTGGGTAGGTAGGAGAAATAATATAATATTCCACATGAGGTGGAATGTAACAACAAGATAAGATCAACACCATAAAAGGTAGAAATTCTCCTACACACACTATCCCAATGTGACACAAACACCCAAGTGTCTCATACCCAAACTACTATTAAATGCATGTACCTAACTAAACTTAAGTAAGATGTAACAATATCCATGATGAATAATTATTTACACCAACACCCCCCCTTAAGTGCAACTTAGGGGAATGCACTAAAGTCTACAATGCAAGATGGAACCCGACTACGAGGCCATGTTAGGTACCCATGTACAAATGCAAATGCAATCTCCCATAAATAGAGAAAGAGAGAAAAACCCTCCCCCAAAAGAGAGATGATGAAAGCACACAATGCTCTCAATGATGAATGAGAAGAACAAAATATGTCCCCCCCATAACAAAGAAGAAGAGACCATGAATCCCCCCCTCAATGTCAAATCTCCGACAAGGATGGTCCAATGATGTTGACAAAAATACCTCCCCAAAAGGAAGAAAGAGAGCCAATGTTGCACCAAAAATGTCAAAGTGTGACAAAACTAGGTAACAAGTCGATGATGATGAATCACTCGCTGCAAAAAAATGAAGATGAGGCATGGAGACAACCTGCTTTGAGCATCATACTCGTAAATGGCATAAATACTAGTACAATCTAAGTCTCATGGGAGCCATGCAAAAATGTGTACAATCTAAGTCTCAATTGGAGCCATGCACCAAGTCTCACAAGATATTCCTAATCTACGTGTACAAGAGGATTACATCAAATAGTCAATAATGACAAGACACTAAGAGGTGTGGCACTTTATGATAATGCAAGTACAACATTTCTCATGCAAGAGCATACATCATGATAAAATATTCAAATGTGGAAACATGAAAATGATGCCATCAACAAAGAAGCCCCGTAGAATACTATAGATGAAGATGCCTCCGAATGGAATTTCACCAAGAGATATAAATGAACAACTAACCCCCCACAAAAAGATCATGTTGGCACTTGCAAATAATGACAAAGTGGACTTCTAATTTCAATGATTACAACTTCTCAAAATGACATAAAAGAGACGTCAACAAATACCGCTAGTGATCTAAACTGAGATCCAAGCAAAATACAAGTACCAAATAGACCAAAAAAGACCAAATACTAAAAGTACAATTTCTACTCAAAATCACTACAAACTAATAGTTGATTATGAAAGTAGATGAAAAATTATGCACTTTCAAAAAAAATGGCACATGAAAAGGAGTCCATATGAGCTCAAATGAAGCCTCCAAAGTTGTAAAAATTGAGATTTCATGATTTCCAAAAAATCTGTATCCAAAAAATAGAAAACTCCTGCACCACTGTACAGATCACAAAATTCTACCTGAAAACAAAAAAAAAAATCTCAAAAAAAGGAGTCCAGATGAGTGAGATATCACTATTTGAAAATTGTTTGCAAAATTATAATTTCTGGAAAATTTCCGCCGTAGCTTCAAACTTCAAATGCCTCTAGATTTGGCCTTCGAAGTCTGATTTGGATGAAAAAAAGGCAAAACTGACTTTCTTGTACCTCTTGAATCCAATGGTAACCTCAGATTTGACCCATCAAGCTTCAATAATAACCTGCAATAGAAAGCTCCAAAATACACAACCCCAAATAGCATCAAATTTCTCTCAATTGACAAACCAATGACAGTCTAATGGCTTTGATACCATGCGAGATTTGGACCAGCTCTGATACCATGTAAAGCACAAATAAGAGAGAACAAAATAGATGATAGAAATAAACTGTATTCTATCAAGATGCAAAATATGATCAACTGGATCATTACAAGATGTTCAATGATTGTCTGTTGTCAGTACAAACAATGTAGATGAGCTTGCTTATATAGGAAAGGCTAGGGATATGTGAGCACATAAACATGACATGTGGCTCAATAAGAAACAAGGGTAGGTAGGAAATAGGAGTGGGTAGGTAGGAGAAATAATATAATATTCCACATGAGGTGGAATGTAACAACAAGATAAGATCAACACCATAAAAGGTGGAAATTCTCCTACACACACTATCCCAATGTGGCACAAACACCCAAGTGTCTCATACCCAAACTACTATTAAATATATGTGCCTAAGTAAACTTAAGTAAGGTGTAATAATATCCATGATGAATAATTATTTACACCAACAGGTTCACCAACCACAATTATATCTCTCACTTACAACTATTTTTCCGTAACTCTTTTCTTATTATTCAAATCTTTGAATCCACAAGTTTTCCCTCCAAAAGAGAATATTAAAAAATAGTTAGTTCTAACAATTACAAATATTGTATCATTATTATAGATCTGCAACCATCCACATTGAATATCTCTTTCCATCTTTTCTCAACATATCTCGGTGTTATTTGTGTGCACTATATTTTTTCCTTTGTCACTTGATTTATTCTTTGCATACAAATTTTTAATTTTATCGATCTCCAATTGATCAAAAAGATCTAATATCCTCCCTCTTTGCATTTGAGCTCTATTTTTATTTCATCCAAGTGGAATTCATTTGATCTGTATGTTCCACATCCTCAACATCCTTCTATGTCATCAAGTCAACCTTGGTCAGCAGCCCACATGGACCATTCAAAAATTGCCATCTCATTCTGCACCCGCAAGACATCAGATTCGGTCTAGCAAGATTGTGAGAGCATTTCACTCAAACAATGAATCTATCACAATAAAATGGAACTCTATCTCTATAGTTTTCCAGGGTCTGCAAGGGCCGATTTGTGTCATGGCGAAGTGTCATGTTACGTCGTACTCCAAACGAGTGTTGGTAAGACATACCATGATTCACACTAAAGAGAACATATTTCTCCTCATTACCCCTCATCATCTTAAAAAATGGACAACCAAGATCATCATGTAGTAGCGCAATTAGATAAACTTGCACAAGGAGATTAATGTTGCAGCACTACCACAGGCCCCACATAATGGGCCACATCTTTGACTAGAGATCGATGGCTACCATAGTCGCACGATTAAAATAAGGAGCTAGTTAAGGCTAACTCCGCTATTGCACCTTTCTACTTGGCAATTGGGTCCCACAAGAATATGACACCACCAACATGGACCATTCAACTGTGACCAACAAGACTTCAACAAACACACAGGTGAGGTGGAGACCACGTGAACCATTCAATCGCACAACACAACACCATATTAGAGGATCGAATAGGAAACAAGGAACAACACAATCGGAATGGGCACTACTTCCGGTTTGACCCGAAAATGTGATAGTCAACTTGAGAGAACAAATCCACAGTAGCAACATAGCCATGAGGTCCCACACAACACATTACTACCAAGTGAACCAATTAGAGATAGCCAATGGGACATCTACAGACATTCGAACAATTGTGGGCCTAAGTATTGGAGATTAAAGGTCGGCCAAGAATCAAAACCAAGAACAACTTCCAGTTTTCCAGTTAGATGCGATAGGTCGATAAGAGGCTTTTCACCGCGGGGTCCCACCATATCGGTATAACACAAAGAGGCTGATAATAGGTGAAAACTCTTTCATCAAAAAACCAAGTCATGCATAAAACAAACAACATCGACAAGACTTCAAAGGGTCATCTGAGCATAAAATGAGTCTTGCCAAAAGGCAAACTCACATCCAAATACACCATGTTGCCCAAACAGAAAGTTCATCACACTGAATAGAAACCATGTCGGCATACTAGAATGAAGTCATCTTGAAATTGGAAGGATGTCGACATAACATACAAGGGCTAATGGAAGGCAAAATCGGTTATGACGGTAATCAATGTCTCATAAAAAACTACAGAACCAAGGGATTTTTGACAAGTTTCAATCCTGCAAGTTGCACACATCAATGGTGATGGATCAGACACATTGTGGGATACCTATAGAACATGAAACCACCTTGTGTACACCACTGCAATAGATGAGATCACTTCTTTGTGCCTACTAGTTCCTCTACGACTTGCAACACATATCTTCTGCAACACAACACATGCGATAGCCTGAGTGTTATGTGCTTAACCTGTCTGCAACTGTTCTCTTGTTGACATCAATGACGATCTAATGCCAATAGGAAGTATGCTATGGGATATATGGGTGGAGCATATGATACTAGTGGCAATGTGAGTGGAAATATGTGAATATAATAGTATAATGAATAAAAGCACTAGATATAGGCATGATGGAGACAATGTACCCTTATAATATTTTATAAATGATATTTACTAGAAAATGAGGAGATTTGGCTTGAGTAAATGTGTGAATTATTACTTTCTTAGTAAGTGAGAGACCTTTCTTAGTGGAGTGTGCCTTATGATCTTAGTCATGTTGACTCTCTAAGTGGTTCTCAAAATGAGCTTTAAATTTTTTTTAGTGTTGTTAGAATTGGTAATAGTATTAGGGTTTAAACAAGCATTCATTCTTAAAGGAAGATTAGGATATCAAGTGGCATGTTGACTAAAAACTAAAATAGGGAAATACACATATGTGGCCAAGGCATAACGCGTTAATTTTCATTTTTTAAATTAGAAAAAGTAGTGATGTATCATATTTGGAAATAAAATCCTAAGTATTTGAGGGTGGGTAGAGTGGGCAAAACTAAAGATCACACAATAAGGTAGAAATCCTTAAAAGGAAGGCATATGAATACAATGTTAATGAATAAGAACACAAACCTTAATTAAATTTTAAAATAATATAGCAATTATAAAGTATAGGTTTGAAACCCTAAAAATAAATGAAGGTATAAACCTAAAGAAAAAATCTTGGGGTGGTGTAAGATTAGACAGGTTCACCAAAATATGTAAAAGGTAAACGTAACATTGGTTAATTAACCTAAATTAATTAAGTACATGCAACAAACTAAACACATTGTAGCCTATGTAAATCATAGTTGGGTATGTGATTGCATAAATATGTAATAAATATTAATTTAAGAAATTAAATTCAAAAGAATGATGTGCATGTCTCTTGATCTAAGGAGAGAATATGAGCATTATAACTTACAGAATTAATTGTCATAGTACGTGAAATGAATATCCTTAAAGTATTGAGTTTCTTGGATTCTATGGGGATTTGGGATTTGACCTAGATTTCCTAATGTAGAATCTTGAGGTATGGATTAAACATACATGGAAATGTAGGCTAAAATCGAGGTGAATTTATAGGAAATGAATATCTCGAAGTATTGAGTTTCTTGGACTCTATGGGGATTTGGGATTTGACCTAGATTTCCTAATGTAGAATCTTGAGGTATGGATTACATACATGGAAATGTGGGGTAAAAACGAGGTGAATTTATAGGAACATTAGTACATAAGATAGGGATACAATCAAGTATATACAAATATGTATTAAAAAAAATATAGACTATAGTATTTTTGTTCAAATTTTTTAATTATTTTTAATGAATAGTTAAACTACTAAAAGAGTAAAATTGATTGAATGCAATAGTAAGGTAAGAACTAAATATAAGATATTGATCTTGTAGTGGAACATTTCCTTCAAGCGTCATATTAGAAAGAAATCTTTTTAGTCTATTGTATACGAAAAAAATTTAAAAGATAAAAATGATTTTTTATCTCACTCAAACTATTTTCAAAACCAAGCTTTGAAAATCAATAGAAAATGAAAATAGATCTAAAAAAAGTGAGGAATCAAAGAGTAAGAACATGATAGAATATAATAAAACACAAAAAATTCTTCTTTATTTTTCTTCTCAAATGTTATTTATTAATCTTATCTTTGAGCTACACATTGGCTAGATTATCATTATGATCATTTCACAAAATATATTTCTAATAAAGAACATATTTTTATCACAAGACGTAACCTTATATGAAATGGACGACCTCATATTTCTAATAAAGAACATATTTTTACCGAAAGACGTTACCTTATATGAAATGGACAACCTCGTAATAAAGAACATATTTTTACCGAAAGACGTTACCTTATATGAAATGGACAACCTCGTAATAAAGAACATATTTTTACCGAAAGACGTTACCTTATATGAAATGGACAACCTCATATTTAAAATCAACGGTTCATAACGTGTAAAATGCGTGCAAAATGATTGTGTCACCATTTTATACTTTTCGCTTTCCCATCTATCAGCTTCCTTGTAATATTTTTCTTCAACTCTGCCCATATCTATCACATGTTCGTAAAATCAATTTATGGCACAAGTTCTCTAAACGAAAAAATGGGGCTCGCTAGCAAAAATATTGGAATCCGTGCTAATTCAGGAATCGTGTTAATTCGTCCACAACACAAAAAATTTAAAATTTTATATTAAGTATTGTTATATTATATTAAAAGACACGATTATTTAGTATACACAGTATAAGTTTTAAATAGCTTTCAACATAAATAATATTATATTAAAAGGCCCTCTAACCCCATGTCCCCATGCGGCTGTTTATAAACATTTTCTACTTAAATTTAAGCAGCTGGAGTGTTCCCATGTAAAATTATAATGAAGGGAAAAGGATAAATTGGAATCTTTCCCTATTTTAGTGGAGTAGCAGTTGCTTCACTAAAAGTGGGAAAAATAGTTTGGTGTCTTCAAAATAAAAGCCTCTTAAATATCTAATACTTATCACAAATAAAAAATGCATAGTCGATAGAGTTGTGGGGCTTGGAGCTCTTCAATCACATGGGTGGTGGGCCCTCTATATAAGAGGAGAAAAATTTAAAACTTAAATATAAATTTTTGGATTAGATATCATATAATCATTACATATCATCTCATTACTAGCTCCTTTCGAGCACCAAACTAGAAATAACAATTGGAAGACCAAGGGTCACAACTTAGAAATCCACTCTAGGAAGACCAAGAGTCAAAACTTAGAATTCTACACAAAGGTGTCCCTTATGGGAGTTGAACTTGGGTCTCCACGTTGAGAACTCAATGCTTTAACCAACTAAGCTCAACCCCTTGGACTCTTAAATATAAATTATTGAAGCAAACAAGTATGCTTTTATCTTTAATTCTTAAATAATTAAGAGTTTTGAAGAAAACAAATATTTTTTTGAGGGATCCACATATAAGTGAGATTTGGCTTAATCTCGAGAGCAAAATGGATATTTGCTTTATTACTTTATATATAATGAAAAACATGGATCGAATTAAAATATTTATATTGGTAAGCCATTTAGCAGTACGATTGCACGATACAATTATTTCGCTTTTTGTTTTTGTTCTAGAATACATTAAAATGTGTATTTTTATTTTTTTTAAATGAATTTTATAGTTATGCTAACCAAAAGATAAAGAGATAAGTTCTTTTTAATGAAAGTATTATATATTAATTGTAGATTATAAATAAATTATTCAAATTTTTAATTTGGTGCATTGATTGGCTAAATTAATTAAAACATTGAATTAAATTGATGCAATAGTATCTTTTCATGGTAGCAACTAAAAAAATATATTATTTTAAAAACCAACTAAAACTATAAATCAAAACTATTAAGAATTGAGTTTAAATAAAGATAAAATGAAGAACTAAAACTAATAACGTTATTTTTAATAATAAATTATTGAATTAACATTTTAAAAGTTTTGCAACCTTTTTAATGATATTTCATATGTTAAAAAGGATTGACTCTAGTTTGATGCACAAGATAGTCAAGGATCACTTTTCACATACATCAATTTCTTAATGAACTTTTCATTCTACAATATGGCATCTTCAACTGGAAAATTCTTTCATTGAATGAGATAGTTCATGAGTATATTCTAATCCTCAACTTGTTTGTGTGTGTGAAGAATTTAAACTCTAGATTTGATATGAATATTCCTTTTTCATCTAGCTTTGGTAATATTTTTTGCATAGGGATATTATGCCCATTACTTCAATCAAATAAGAAACACAAAAAAATGGATATATATTCGGTTCTTGAGGAAACTTAAGCTTGTAGAAAATGTTGTATCTTTTGCATGATTTGGCATGGACCATAATATTTTATGGACAACTTGTTGTTCTTTGTTTGTTTCTTTAGGGAAATTTTCTTATAAGGTTGAAATCAATTTAGAAAATCTAATTCCCAATCTTAAAACTCACTTCACTATGATTCTAGTTAACTATTTTAATTAGTTTCACACCTCCTTTTATTGCTTGTTTTATTATTATAGAATCATTTCTTGTGTTTTTTTTCACTCACGAATTATTTTATGAAAGCGAAGGCAATATAAAAAATTGCAAAAAGTATGACCAAGATGACATGTAATGAACATGATTCCTTTATTAAAAGTGGTGTGGGGTGGGCTATCAAACATGGTGCCTTTGATAGGTACAACGAAAAGATATCTACTTAGTGATTTATGGGTATCTCTAGACCAAACAATTCTTAATGAGTATATGAACTCTAACGTGAACCCCACCTCTCATTTTCCTTCCTTTAGTGTCATTTTAGCCTCTCCTTACACTTGTATTCCTCTCCTCAATTATCTCATTAATTACATATATTCTTCTTTACTCACTAATATCTTACTCATTTTTTTTTACTATGTCTTTTCATCTTTTAGTATTACTTTCACACCTTCTTTATCCCTTATTTTATTGTTACTATTTCAATTTTTCTATCTTTTTTATTAGTCACATTCCTTTCTGAAAGTGAAGGAAAAAATAAAAAATATTGCCAAAATCACATACAATGAAAATTCTATATCCATAAAAAGTGGTGCAAGGTGGGCTATCAAACATGGTGTCCTTGCCATGTTTCCTTGTCAAGTGCAGAGAAAGGATATCTACTCATTGATTTACAGTTATCTCTAGACCTAACAATTAAACCAAACAAGTATTAATGAGAACATTTTATTAGTTATAGTGCAAATCTCACTCCTCATTTTCCTTCTTTTAGAGTCATTATGAGCTCTCCTTTCATTTGTGTTCCTCTTCCCACTTATTAGTTAGGTATATTCTTCTTTTTTCCACTAGTATCTTTTTATTAGTTCTTGTTAAATGCAAGATATTTATGCATCTATTGCATTCAATTTTCCTATTAGCTTGACCAATCATATCACAAAATTAACTTTTTTGAATAAAATTTCTATTGTTTTTAATTTATTTTTATTTTACATGATTATAGAAATCTTTGTTTTATTTACCTCTATTAGTTCATATTGCAAACAGTGGGTGTAAAATTCAAGTTTTTCTTTTTTCATATTACATATTTCAATTCATGATGTCAAATCATTATATATCATACTGTTTGTTTCGTGCATAATTATCTAGTGTGAAGTGTACCTATGTGTAGGGGTTTTACTATCTTTGTACATGTTATTGAAATCTATGAGAATAATGTTTAATATGTCTTTTCAAATCTTTTTGTTCTTAATTTTCTAAGATGTTTCGATAAACTTGAATTCAAAGAATTGATTGCCTAATAAAAAAGAAGATATTTGCCCTTCAAAAGAAAAGTGAATTTTAATCACATGTCCGTTGTTTATTCAAGCTCCTTGTATTGAATTGAAACCAACAAAACAAAACCTTTTTAAAATGGTCAGGTGAAATTAAATGCCAAAAATCGTGGAGCGGAAAGAGACTTTTAAATTGTTTTATGAAAAATATTAATTTGGGGTAATTAGCCTTTGGTAATGGTGTTATAGTTTTATACTTAAAATAGATTTAATCAAATCTACATTGTTCTAAAGTATCCAAGTAACAATGTAATTATATTGAGAGAAATATTGTATTAAATATATGAAATTAAAATTAGAAAGTAGATACATATCGAGGAATAAAGTACAAAAAAAATTTAAATCTTACTTTATTTATTATTAGTCTTTTTTTGAAAGTCATAAATCATTACATTCATGTATAAATATATTTTATGAAATAATAAAATAAGAAAGTTAACAAGTCAATTCTCATTCCTATACAAATGTCTTATTTGATTAACATAATTGCAATGTGTAAAACTACCTTTTGTGCTAATGTTCTTGCAAATTGTATTAGATATTACGTATTGAAATGTTTTTTTTTTGTGAATTATACAGTTTTAAATCTAAATATTATATTTGTGATATGAATTTTATATATCTGTGTGTACATACTTACATGTGTGTGTGTGTGTGTGCACATGCACATGCACGCATGCACGTGCACACACACACATAATATATGCACATGCACATGCACACACACAATATATATATATATATATATATATATATATATATATATATATATATATATATATATATATATATATATATATGCACATGCACATGCACGCACGCACACGCATGCACACGCACACACACAATGTTGTTTAATAAATATATTTGGTGTTAGTGATATTTCTAGTGACGATTTTATTGTTTATTTTGATTAGCTTTGTTTCTTTCTCTAGATTTCTTTCTTGATTATCTACACAAGAATCCAATTTAATTGTTCATGGTCAAAATTATTAATTTTGGTTTTAGTGTATTTTACTATTGTTATATGAATTTACAAAAGAATCAAATTTAATATAATAGAACATTTTTTCTTTGTTATTATTAAATATTTATTTGTTCATCTTTAGCTCTTCTTATGCAAATATCTACAATGGCACAATATATTTCAAATTATTTTAATACTAATATTTTTTCTAGATTTTTGCACATAAGTAAATGGGTTTTCTATCACAACACATCATACCAATTTTTTTTTTTTTTGTACTCTAAACTAACTACACCATTGACAGGAACTTGATGCATTGCATCTCTTGTTTTTTAGTGTATTGTTTCATCTTTTCGTAATAGTTTCACACCTTCATTTATCCCTTATTTTATTGTTACTAGTTCATTTATTGTATCTTTTTCTTACTCACTCTATAGAGGTTCTCATGTTCCCACCACTACCACTCCTACCACTATCTTTTTGCACTACTAGAAGAGATTGATTTATGTGGATAATATGTCTAGTAGCAAATGAGTGTCCAAACAAACCAAACTCGACTACTTTTTTTAAGATTCTCATATATTCTTCACCAATTTTTGGGTATCATGTTCTAAAATATATAATGACAATGGAGATCCTCACATGTAATACTAATATTTTTGCATTTCTTTTAATTTATAAATAAGTTATTTGTTGAATTTTTTTCACTTACATTAAGGGGTTATACTATATACTAGTTTTATTCTCACTCATACAAATTCATCCCTTTCTTTTTTATGTTAGCAAACGTCTTTCTTAGCCAATTTTATCCATATATGGGTTTGAAAATTATATTATCTACTTAAGTGTGCGAAAGGTTTCAATAATATAATTAAATATTATGTGATTATATTTTAGTCGTCATGTGTCAAAATAAAATATAAATTTCTTAATCATGAGTTCCAAAGTATTTTTATTAATAGTTAGATGTCACCTATTAAAGATAATGTGTTCTTGAATACTTTTGGTTCATTGATATTGTAATTGTGTGCTCATGATAAGAATTAATAGCAAAACATTAGCCTTTTAGAACTTCAATGCTAGTTGATCTATCACAATTCATGATCTCTTTTCTTGAAATAATATGATATTTGTGAGATGCTCACATATCACGCTCAATAGTTGAGATATGCATTATTGTTATTACCACATCCTTTTATGAAGTGAGATTTGAAGGTTGTTGTCTAAAGGGGTTAAGAATGACAAATCTTTAGTTTCTACATGGTTTGTATATCTACATAAAAAAGGATTGACATCCTAATTTATGACAAACTACTATATATAGGTGCTTAGTGATAGTAAAAAAATGAGTACTTTATGTGTTGGGTATGGTTTATTTCAAGATCCTTTGTATCATCATTTTTTTTTAGTTATCTCAAAGAAAAATCTTAGGGCACACATCCCTGAGCCTGACAAAATCTAAAGAAATAGAATAAACTACCCATCCTTATAAAACGGCCCATTTTTTCTCTCCCATATCAAAATAAGTTTATTTGTCTTAATCTTGAGACCTCTTGCTTGTATGTATACTTTATCTTTATCCATCTATAAACCTACAACTCTAAGAGCCAACATGTTCATGCATGTAGTACATAATGGGAGTGTTTGCATTTAATCATAATGCTAAAATTATCATGTACCTTATCAATTTTAATTTATTATTTTTGGGCCCATTTTTATGGTCCATGACTTAATATAATTATATATTGAAAAGTGGTATATTGTTGTTTTGATTTTGGTTCCCCCTCTTATCATTATACTTCTATATTTACTTCAACATTAACTTATTCACATGAATTTAATCTTGTACCTTCTATATTGACACAAATTTATATATGTTTAAGTAGAGTGCTTTTGGATTCAATAATATGTATTTTTGCATTGATGTATTAGATTACACTCTAATGCAGTCATGATGAGGGGATCTTATTAGACAACCCAAACATGTAGCCATGTCAAGAAATTTATAAACAAAAATAATTAAATTCAAAATATTTATTCTCGCACTTCATTAAATTTCTCAAGAATACTATAAAATTTAAACCAATTATCTTCAGATTTTGTGGGCAAACTATGTTGTTTAATTTCTTCCGTCAAATTGAATAATGGAAAAACGGATATGTTTCATATTGCTTATTTGATCAATCAATTTTTATATCCACATGCTCATGAGCACTCTTATAAGAACTACTGTAGTCGCTATATTTGACCAAGTAGTATAGACCAAAAAACTATGGCGCTTTCGAATTTCAACACAATACAAAATGTTTTACTTTTTTAAGGTTAACAAAATATGTGTTTAACTTGTGCTTAGCACTAGAGGCATCCCTTTAGGGATAACCAACCAGATTAGGGTTAGAAAGAAGTTCGGTGAAGTCTGTAATTTTTATAGAGACACAGTTCAAAAGGTTTTAATTTTATATATTGGTTTATGGAACATTTTATAAATGTTTATATAACCATCATAATTTTATCACATATTGCGGGTATGGTCTTGCTCATGGGTGTTGTCTTGTTCGTGAGTGCGATCTAGGTTGTGTATGTTTTCTGGATCATGTGTCTCTTCTTCTCTTCGTTGTTCTTGATAGGGATAATTTCTTGACCTTGTTCTTGAACTTCTCTCATCTATATTCCTTAAGTTTTTTGTATCAAAATCTTCAGGAATGTTGACAACTTTGCTAGTTAGCATGAGTATATATTTTTCTTTGTTTGTTTGATAAGTCTTTCCATGAGTTTTTGGAATGCTGCATTTTCTTGACATTCTTGGAGAAGTTCTTCGGTGATCTATGTTTCTCCCATATTAGCATACTCATCAAAAGGATTGGATAATCTACGACCCATACTTGATTCTGGTTGTGATTCCTTTTTTTGTTTCTTTGAGATCGAGTGACAATGGACATTTAATATATTTTTACTGTGAGGAATTCTTCTTCTTCTATTGGAATTCTTGGTGGTGTTGGCGGCTCAGGTCGAGCTTTGTTATACGTGATAAGGAACTTTGGGAACAAAGCCGGGTTAATCCTTCCTCCATTATTTAGGCGTTGGTTGAATGCCACTTTCTGAATGTAAGCCTTACTTCTCAAAGGTTCCTTGTCAAACTCATTTGTTTTCCCTTGGATATACAATCGCATATGATGCAAGAATGCACGATGTGATGCAAAGAGTTGACGATTTATATAGAGAAATTTCTTCCTTTTAGCAAGTGCCTTAGAACTAGGTTATCTCTTCTTCAACTTAGTTTTTTGATGAAGACTTGTTCTTCTCAAAATATGAGGAGTGGTCATACACGAATGATCAAAGGTTAATGTTGGATACTTCGTTTGAAAACTCAAGTTTACTTTATCAAGTAGAGGTTTAGTTAGATTCACCTCCACAACAAAGTGTGTCAAATGATATGGATAAAGTCTCCCAATATGGAAACTTGATTTGACAACTTAAGAATTAAACTAGGTATTTGTTTTGATAGGATCCACTGGATGGTGAAACTTTGATCACTGTTCTTGATACTCCCTAATTTTGTTGGATGAAGTCTGGTCTCAATCTGTTTTAATGATTTGAAAACTCGTTCTAAGATTGCCTTGTTCAATTTGGAAATTTTCTCATTGATGATCGGATTTGAAGTTTTGTTGTTGAGTTTGCTAAAGGACCTAAAAGGGTACTTGAAGCTGTTAATAAAATTTTCCCAAAGTGCAGGATTTGCTCTCTGTTTTTTTCCCAATATTGATCATGCGCTAAGACAGAGACCAGATACACTAAAGATAGTTCTCGAAGCGCTACAGAATGTTCCCTATGCGCTATGTTGCCTTTCCTATGCATTATTTCAGACTGCTTGAAAATGATGTGTTGGATGGGTTATGTGCTATTATGTCCTGATTACGCACTAACGTTTGATATGAAAGTGCTATAGGATGTCTTGAATGCACTAGGCTGATGCTTGAATGCGCTATAATGATGTTGATAAGCGCTACCAAAAATTTCACCAGTATGATACTGATTATACGCTAAGTTGAGTGATGAAAGCGCTATGTTTTGGTGCAAATGCGGTATTGGATGCTGCTGATGCGCTAGGATGTTGCTCCTATGCTCTAATTGTCTTGATTTCTTTGTTTGATGTTTCTATTATGATGCTGGAAAATAACTTTTATGACTTGATGGATACTTCGTTTTGGATACTAAAGCTTACTAAGTCGAATAGAGGGTTTGTTTGATAAGCCCCTATGACAAAGCACATCAAATGATATGGATAAAGTCTCCCGATATGGAAACTTGATTTGACTAACTTGAATACCTAGCTAGGTATTGTTGTCGTTGAGATAGTTGGATGATAAAATCTTGATCACTTGGTTTGATACTCCCCTAATCTTGTTGGATGAAAGTATTTCCTAAAGATAGTTGAAATGTTGATAACCACCTCAAAGATGCTTTGATGGTGTAAAGCTATAAAACAGTTAGTCCCGGGGTTAGTCAAATTAACATAAAACTAAACCATTAAAAAGCATTATCAAGAAAGATTAAGCATAGAAGCATATTAGAGATAAAAACGAATAAACATTAAGACTTGACTCATGATGCTCCCTACACAATTAGCTCTCCCTTGTTCCTCTCCTCTCCAAGTTCCCAAATGAGTGTAGCTCTCAGTAGCTTTTTGCACTATTTTTGGATGTCTTATGGAGATTCAAGAGTATGAAGTAAATGCTCATGAAAATGCAAACATGAAGAAGCTAAGAAATGAGATATTATGTAACTAACTAAGATTAATTTTAGACCAAAGTGAATTATGCTAAATACTCTCTAGATTTTACTATAAGCTAGATGCATGCAAGTTTTCAGGATCTGGATTATGAAGAAATGGGCTCTATTTATAGGAAAAATGGAGCAATGGATGGTTGAGATTGAGTAATCTCAACAAGGGTCAGGAGTGAATGATATTCAATCCATGTGAGGGCTTTCAACCCAATCTCAGGATGACAAGTGCCAACATGAGATAGGTTGAGAGGAGAGGGAAGAAGCATTAAATGCTTGACATGACCTGAGGGTTAACTTGGGAGGTAGGGTTAAGGTTGGGTTAGAGTTATCCATTGGATAAAGCTTTTATCCAAGGGGTAAACTCTTGTGCAAGGGTTAAAGGGATAGCCATAGTCAAAGCAATAAATGTTTGAGGAGATACATGGGTTACATGAGGGTTAAGTTAGGGGTCAAAGTCCTTAACCATGGGTGCAAGTGGAATTAACCATTAATGGTCATGTAAGAGCCATAAGTGGTTTGGAAGACTTTAGAGGTTAATTTGTTGAACACACAAAGCATTAATTGCTTTTCAAAGACTTTGGAGTCTTTGAGAAGTGACTCCAATTTGCTTAGGAATGTGACAATATTTAGGGGATGGATTAGGTTAATTAGGAAGGGTTTAGAAGAATCTAGAAGGGGGTTCGGTTTGCAAGTGGATTTGGTGGGTGAGGGAAAATAGGATTTTAATTAAAATAAAATTAGTTTATTTCAACTTGTGGTTGCAACTTGCATATGTAGGAAAATGCAAGTGGGGGGAAATTATGTTTTTAAATAAATGTTTTATTTAATTTATTTAAAAGAGGAAAGGGGATTAAATTGAATAAATATGATTTATTCATTTAATTGAGTGTGAATTTGGTTTAATGAATTAATTAAAATAAATTAAATAATTTATTTAATTAATAGGAGAATGTTTGAAGATGAATTAATTAAATGTTAATTTAATTAACTGATGGCTAGTGCGTTTTTAATCAAATAAATAGCAAATATTCATTTAATTAAAATAGACAGATTTATGTGACTACATTTGCCCCTCTTTGAGACAGTGTGGTTTATCGCATCGTTTCAAAGAAAGAAAAACAGGTGTGAAGAAATGCCCCATAAAATGTTTATTTAACGGGTGGTATGCCCCCTCGAGAGATGGGCTGAATTTTTTTGAAAAATAGGGAGATCTCTCGAAAAAGAGTGAAAAGTGGAGGGGAGGTAGAATAGAAGAAATTAGAACTAATGATGAAAGAATGGGAGAAAATGGAGTGAATACGAAGAAACAACAAGCCAGCGAGTACCTTGAGGTCATGCAAGAGATACAGAGTAGATGTAGTGTGTGGTTTGGATTGATGCTATACAATTGATCAAAATTTGTTGGACAATCTGGTGCAATCGGTTTAATTACCCCGGTCAAGTTAAAGCGTGACAGTTGATGCCAGTTGGTCGCTTGGACAGGATAAAGTCTGAGTAAGTGAATCAAAGTGACCTGATGTGACTTAGACAATTGATGTAATTGCCCAATGAAGTCAGGGTATATGAAGCAAAATACTCGTTGAGAGGTAGACAATTAATGTAATTGTCCATTAGATTGTGTTTGATTGGTTGATCAATTGATAGTGTGTGTATGATGGATGGTTGTGATGAATCATTGCAGCCCCATTGAGACTAGGTCATTATGATAAATGCCTGATGTAGTCTAGGATTACCATGATCGATTACATGTTGAGACCTAAAGATACTTGATTAGAGTATCTGTTGATAGTCTAGGTGTGTGTGATTCGATGTACCTATACAGACAGAGTAACTGGCTTGATTGTGTGGATGACTAAGGATGGGAAGAGCAACCCCTCCTGTTAGAGATGGATGATGATGAACGTAGCTTGATTGAGTTGATGCAAAATGATGAAGGGATTATGATGATGTTGATGATCAAGATAGGGAGGGTGAGGGGGGATTCAAAGTTAGATAGAAGATATGGAGGACCTAGGACTGAATCCTATGGAAGAAGATAAGAAAAAATAGAGTATGCATCCATTGTCATGACTATGTATGAATGATATGAAGCTATTTATGAATGTATGGATGGAGGAAATGCAACAGAATGTAATATATATAGATGAGATGGAATGACGATCCATAGTGTTTTATTTTTCATCATTGAGCTTTAAAATGTTGTAAGAAAATACAAGCAACCTGACATAATAATTCAAGATGACCAGAGTATTTCTTACATGGATTTGATATAGCAAGTTAATACAAACAACTTGATATAATGGGTCAAGTTGACCTGAGTATTGCTTGTGGAACAGACAAGGATCATCTCCGTTCATGCATGACTTGGATCATCCTCCTTGATCTTAGGCTGATCATATCTTGAGACAAGTTCACACCTTAATAAGAGAAAAAAACCTTTATCCAAATTGGATGAGGAGGAACCAAAGAAGGAGCATTGTTCTTGTAAGCAGGGAGTATATACATAAAGAATATGGATCCTTGGTAATGGTTCATGCTCATATGGTCAAGGTATACGCTATGGCTAGCAAGCCGTAGTGATCTATGACTGCATTTTGCATAAGATCATGTAGCTTAGTGAACTTCCCACGTAGACACCATTAGTACATGCCCCAAAACTTCATCGGAATTGTGCACCGAAGATACACAAACAATGCTGTAAGATCCTGATACATATAAACGAATGAATTACTCATAAATCAACCAAGTATTTGATAGCTTAACACATAATTTTCTTGTCAAAGAAAATTTCATCTTGTCTTTGTTTTGGTAAGGAAGGATGCATCCTTGTTGAAGACAGTTTGATTGTTGATGTTGATTGTTTGGTCGATTTTGAGAAGTGATCATCGTGCGAGTATTTTGCAATGCTTGTTTGGTATCCGCTTTGAAGAATATATGTACAGGGTGTTGCCATGTTTTTGATTGATTTTTTTATGTTTTATCATGTTTTTGGATTTTGTGAGATAGTTTTGAATGAAGGACCAATGAATTACAAGTAATGCAGAATCCACTTCCATCAAATAGGTTAAGGGTATTGCCCCCAGTTTTAGGCATGACTCTAAAAAAGTGGGACACAAGACGCATGGAGTACTATCTCATCATTGCAGATCAATAATAAGCCATGGTTTGGGTGGATGGATGTGTGTATGTAATGAATGTGATCACAACAAGCCTGAAAGACAATGGAGCCATAGCTTTCACAAGTGGCGCCTATTTGCCAGGTTTTCACCATCGCTCAAGGTGCCACTGGAGTGGTTGTTCACCGTTTGGATGCATGATTTTTCTTTACTATTTTGATGTTTTTGTATTTTCTTCAGGATATTTTGCTTGATGCTTTTGGTATTTTACCAGTATATATGGGAGCCTGATGCTCTGTGCAGCTTCTGTATAAAACTGTTTGAGGTGCATGCTGTTGATTGGATCTGCTAGTGGTTCTCCTTCTAAAGTAGCCAACTGATATGCCCCGGACCCAAATACAACAGTGACAACATATGGACCCAGCCAATTTGATTCAAACTTTCCTTGATGTTCTCAGTTGGGTTGGTTATGAGGATTTTCTCGAAGAACAAGATCACCTACCTCGAATGTACGAGATCTAACTCGATGATTATAGCTTCTGCTCATGCGCTGCTGGTAGGCCTTGAGGTGATTGTATGCAGCTTGTCATTTCTCATCAAGTAGCTCTAAGTCTTGGAGACGGGATACTCTGTATGCTTCATCACCGATGAGATTGTGCAAGGAAACCCGTAGTGATGGGATCTCGACCTCAATAGGTAAAATAGCTTTTGCACCATAGACCAATGAGTAGGGAGTTGCGCCTGTAGGGGTTCGAATGCTAGTTCAATATGCCCATACTGCTGGATTCAATTGAATGTGCCAATCACTACCGGTATCATTGACTGTCTTCTTGAGGATTCTCAATATGTTTTTATTCGATGCTTCAGCCTGACCATTGCCTTGTGAGTAATAGGAGGTGGAAAAGTGGTGTTGGACGTGAAACTTCTCATAGAGTTCATGGACATCCTGATTCTTGAAAGGAAGACCGTTATCTGTGATGATAGACATGGGTACACCATACCGGCAGATGATGTAATTGAGGATGAATGAGGCAATCTGCTTGTCGGTAACTTGGGTAAGTGGAACAGCTTCGATCCACTTTGTGAAATATTTGGTGGCAGTAATAATGAATTTGTGGCTGTTGGATGAAGATGGATGGATTTTACCCACAAGGTCAAGGCCCTATTGACAAAAAGGCCATGGTGTCATAATTCTTGTGCTGGTGCATGTATCAGGTATCCATGAACTTGGCATTTCTTGCACTTTCTGACAAAGTAGTAGGAGTCTTTTTCCATGGATGGCCAATAGTATCTAGTGCGCAGGAGTTTCTTGGCTAGTGACGGACCGCTTGCATGAGTTCCACAAATTCCTTCATGTACCTCTTCCAAGGCCTTTGTTATCTCATCCTATTCCAGACATTGAAGGAGAGTACCATCAAGACAGCATCGGTATAGGGTTTTGGCAATAATGGTATATCGAGAAGTTTGGCGAATGAAGGTTTTACGTTGGTTACTCGATTGGTTAGGAGGAAGGGTGTGATCGCAGAGATAGGTGTAGAACTCACTGTACCATGGGGATTCAGAACCGATAAGGCGACATATCATCTTGGATTTAGGGATATCATAAGCAGGAATCCAAAGCTGTTCTACCAAGAACTCGTAGCATGTTGAATTTTGTGGAAGATCTAAGAGAGATGCAATGGTAGCCATAGCGTCAGCAGCTCAATTCTGATCTTTGGGTATATGCTCAAAGGTGATAGTAGTAAATGATGCCTTTAATTTGTCCACCATTTTCTTGTATGGCATGATTTTATCATCCTTGGTCTGATATTCATCTGTTGCTTGTCGAATGACCAGTTGGGAGTCGCCGTAGACTTGTAGTTCTTGTAACTTCCATTGCATGGCTAGCCTGAGTCTTGTGATCAAGGCCTCATACTCTACTATGTTATTGGTGCATGGAAATGTGAGCCTGTAAGACTTTGGGATGATGTCACCTTGAGGTGTGATAAACAGAATGCCTGCCCCCGAGCCATGCCTAGTGTACGAACCATCAAAGTATAGTTTCCATGGTTGGGTTGTTGTGATCATGAATATCTCTTCGTCTGGAAAATTGGAAATGAGAGGATGATCACCTATGAGTGGTGCATCGACTAACTGATCTGCAATAACTTGTCCTTTGATAGCTTTACGATCCACATACTCGATGTCAAATTCTATTAGAATCATCACCCATTTGGCCAAGTGGCCTGTCAATACTGCTTTACTGAGTAAGTATTTGAGTGGATCAATCTTTGCAATGAGTTGTACCTTGTGTGTTAATAGATAGTGCCTCAGTTTAGTTGCTACCAAGATTACTGCTAGGCAAGCTCGCTCAATAGGTGTGTAATTGAGTTCATAGCCAACTAGTGTGCGAGAGATGTAGTAAATAGCACACTCTTTCCCTTTTGCATTATGTTGTGCTAGTAGTACACCCAATGCTGTACTTGTTGCTGAGATATAGAGTAACATAGGTCTGCTTGGATCTGGTGGGATCAACAATGGGGTATTCATGAGATAGTCTTTAAGCATTTGGAATGCTTGCTAACACCTGGCATCCCATTGAAAGTGGATGTTTTTGTGTAGTAGATGTGTAAAGGGGTGACACTTATTTGCCAGTTGTGCAATGAATCTTTGGATGGATTGTAGCCGTCCTTGTAATGTCCTTAGTTGACTGATGTTCTTCAGTGGTGGCATGTCGATGATTGCTTTGACCTTTGCTGGATTGACCTCAATGCCTTTGCTTGAGACAATGTACCCTAGAAGCTTCCCTGAGGTTACTCCAAAGACACATTTCTTTGGGTTGAGTCGAACATGATATTGTTCCAGTCTATCAAAGATTTTATCTAATATGTCAAGATGACCTTCTCTGGTGAGTGATTTTGCTAGTAAGTCATCAACATAATCTTCCATCATAGTATGCATCATGTCATGGAAGATGGTGGTCATTGCTCGTTGATAGGTCGCTCCTGCATTCTTTAGACCGAAAGGCATTACATTCCAGCAGTATGTGCCCCATGGACATGTGAAGGCTGTCTTATGTTGATCCTCTGGTGCGATCTTTATCTGATTGTATCCTGAAAAGCCATCCATGAGTGAAAGCATGGCATGTCTTGCTATTAGGTCCACTATGATGTCGATGTTTGGTAGGGGGAAGTCATCCTTAGGACATGCCTTATTCAGATCTCTGAAGTCAGTGCAAATATAGATGCCCCCATTTGGTTTGCCGATAGGCACAATATTGGATATCCAATCTGCATAATCAATGGGTCTAATGAAACCAACATCTAGGAGTTTCTTGAGTTCTACTTTGACTAGTACTGCAATCTGAGGATGCATCTTATGAAGTTTTTTCTTGACAGGTTTGGCTTCTGCTACTATGAGGTGATGCATGACTAAATCAGGATCATGTCCAAGCATGTACGCATATGACCATGCAAAGTTGATCTGACACTTTTGAAAGAACTTTACAAATTTAGGCTGTTCCTCTGGAGTTAGAAGAGACGCCAGATGTATGTGGTGAGGAGTTTCAGGAGTCCCCATGTTGTATTCATTTGTTTCCTCAATGAGAATCATTGATCATTCTTGTTGTGTGCTACAGGGAAGGATGTCAAACCTTTCATCCTCATGCGCCTCAGAGAGTTTTTCACCATTGGATATGCTCTTTCTTTTTGCTTTTGTTGAATCAAACAATACCACGGTGTGGTTTTCACTGGAAGATCCATGTTTTATTGTTATATTTTTGTAGCTGAAAGGTTTGGCATCTGACCCAAAGTATGCTGCGCTATCAATTTCTATGGCAAATCCAGCTTTGTGATCCCTGCTTGGTATGTTATTCCGTAAGTCCAAGAAGTCAATAATCACCTCATCATTTTGGAAGTGGTCAAGACATGGGGGATTAGGTTGGTTCCATTTGATGAGTTCAAGATGGATAATGGGAATTACTTCATCGATTAGGTTAAGTTCATTAGATGTATCAGTGAGGGTTAAGTCGTTATGGTGAAGGTCATTGATGGTACTCTCCCTATCAGAATCAGGCGTAGGATGAGATGTAGGGTCTGTGGAAGATGTTTCTAGCTCAGGAACCCAAGAATTCTTTATCTGTGCTTCTCTGTAAACAAGGATGTCTTTGCGGGGTGGGGGTAGTGATGTGTCTTCCTCATCTGAAGTCTTAAGTTGTATTGAATCAAATTCCCACTCATGCAAGTCAGTTTCTGAGTCACTTTCTAGTAACCAGTCATTGTACCGTATTGGGATATCCTTTGAGTCAAATACCGCAGGAAGGATTATGGGGATCAATGAATATGATATGGGTAACATTGGTAGTGTTGACTCTGTTGCTTCTACTAGAACTGCTGATGTCATAGATACTATGGTGGGTTCGGGTATAGTTGGTGCTGCTAGGGGTGTCTTTGATGCTGCTATTGATGGTGTTGTTGGTTTGATTGATGGGATGACTGGCATTGCCGACGATTTTGTTGGGATCTTTAGTTTCAATGGGACATTTGTGATGTTCTGGGGTGCTGCTTTTATAATCAAGGGCAGTCTCTTTGTAGTAGGTTGATATAGCGGTTTGCTGGGTTTCCCTTTGAATCTGAGCTTAGGAAAGATCTCTTTTTGAAAGCCTAAGCCTACATTGTCTTTGGGTTGCAATTCCGGCAGTAGTGGCTCATTTCGCCCTTGTTTACAATACCCCAAAGCACTTTGACCATCATATCCCATTGTTTGCATAATGAGAAGACCTTTGCCATATTGATCTGTGGGAAGCTGAGCTTGCAGAATGTCAGTGGTGATAGGATCCTTATAGATCCAGTCTGCTAGGTCTTCATCTTTGGTTTCCTCTTCTTGACTCTTTCCAATGATGAAAGGTGTCAACGCACATGCTGGTTTAACCGGTGCCATTTGAAGTACTTGTTGAGGTTTGCCATGTGTTTTAGGAGAAGCAGGCATTTGTCCAACACAAAAGAGTTGGCTTAGGAAGGTCTGGGAGAATACAATCTAAGACAACTCTTTTGTGTTGGACAAATGCCTGCTTCTCCTAAAACACATGGCAAACCTCAACAAGTACTTCAAATGGCACTGGTTAAACCAGCATGTGCGTTGACACCTTTCATCCTTGGAAAGAGTCAAGAAGAGGAAACCAAAGATGAAGACGTAGCAGATTGGATCTATAAGGATCCTATCACCACTGACATTCCGCAAGCTCAGCTTCCCACATATCAATATGGCAAAGGTCTTCTCATTATGCAAACAATGGGATATGATGGTCAAAGTGCTTTGTGGTATTGTAAACAAGGGCGAAATGAGCCACTACTGCCGGAATTGCAACCCAAAGACAATGTAGGCTTAGGCTTTCAAAAAGAGATCTTTCCTAAGCTCAGATTCAAAGGGAAACTCAGCAAACCTCTATATCAACCTACTACAAAGAGACCGCCCTTGATTATAAAAGCAGCACCCCAGAACATCACAACTGTCCCATTGAAACTAAAGATCCCAACAAAATCGTCGGCAATGCCAGTCATCCCATCAATCAAACCAACAACACCATCAATAGCAGCATCAAAGACACCCCTAGCAGCACCAACTGTACCCGAACCCACCATAGTATCTTTGACATCAGCAGTTCTAGTAGAAGCAACAGAGTCAACACTACCAATGTTACCCATATCATATTCATTGATCCCCATAATCCTTCCTGCAGTATTTGACTCAAAGGATATCCCAATACGGTACAATGACTGGTTACTAGAAAGTGGCTCAGAAACTGACTCGCATGAGTGGGAATTTGATTCAATACAACTTAAGACTTCAGATGAGGAAGACACATCACTACCTCCACCCCGCAAAGACATCCCTGTTTACAGAGAAGCACAGATAAAGAATTCTTGGGTTCCTGAGCTGGAAACATCTTCCACAGACCCTACGTCTCATCCTACGCCTGATTCTGACATGGAGAGTACCATCAATGACCTTCACCATAACGACTTAACCCTCACTGATACATCTAATGAACTTAACCTAATCGATGAAGTAATTCCCATTATCCATCTTGAACTCATCGAATGGAACCAACCTAATCCCCCATGTCTTGACCACTTCCAAAATGATGAGGCGATTATTGACTTCTTGGACTTATGAAATAACATACCAAGCGGGGATCACAAAGCTGGATTCGCCATAGAAATTGATAGCGGAGCATACTTTGGGGCGGATGCCAAACCTTTCAGCTACAAAAATATAACAATAAAACATGGATCTTCCAGTGAAAACCACACCGTGGTATTGTTTGATTCAACAAAAGCAAAAAGAAAGAGCATATCCAATGGTGAAAAACTCTCTGAGGCACATGAGGATGAAAGGTTTGACATCCTTCCCTGTAGCACACAACAAGAATGATCAATGATTCTCATTGAGGAAACAAACGAATACAACATGGGGACTCCTGAAACTCCTCACCACATACATCTGGCATCTCTTCTAACTCCAGAGGAACAGCCTAAATTTGTAAAGTTCTTTCAAAAGCGTCAGATCAACTTTGCATGGTCATATGCGTACATGCTTGGACTTGATCCTGATTTAGTCATGCATCACCTCACAGTAGCAGAAGGAGCCAAACCTGTCAAGCAAAAACTTCATAAGATGCATCCTCAGATTGCAGTACTAGTCAAAGTAGAACTCAAGAAACTCCTAGATGTTGGTTTCATTAGACCCATTGATTATGCAGATTGGATATCCAATATTGTGCCTATCGGCAAACCAAATGGGGGCATCTATATTTGCACTAACTTCAGAGATCTGAATAAGGCATGTCCTAAGGATGACTTCCCCCTACCAAACATCGACATCATAGTGGACCTAACAGGTGTGTGTGTGTGTGTGTGTGTGTGTGTGTGTGTGTGTGTATACATATATATGTATATGTATATGTATATATGTGTGTGTATATATATACATATACATAACAAACTCATAGTAGCGGACTTAGCAGACATATTTGTGTGTGTGTGTGTGTGTGTATACAAAATACATGAAGTAAAGTAATTAAATTTCATGATAATTAGATATATATTATAATTATATACATATATACATGTATATGACCGAATCGATATTCGAACTCACACACACACACACACACACACACACATATGTGTGTGTGTACTATTATAAAAATACAAAAGTGAACACATAAGTACAATATTTCATTGAATTACACATATTTGCACACAAAGAACATATAAATATATGATCAATATTCATATTTAACATAATATTTAAAAACAAGTCTTGCATTGAAATAAGACATATCATTTCACATTCACTTATGCAAATTCAGATTTGATTCAATCACAAAATTAAATCATGCAATAGATATACATATATATTCTAAAGTGGCACGTGTGAGATTCCATCTACTCTAGCGAAGTCCATGAGCTAAAGCAATTATGCCTGAACCATGTTCTCGCCTTCATCTACATTCATTTGTTTCTTCACTCACTTGCACTCGATTGATCATTAGCAATGACGATCCCCAATTCATAATAAAAATAATATTGATCATTCAATTACATTTACATTTCAAAAAGGGTAACAATTTAAGTCATTCCATTGCATTTAAATCTCCATTTCATTATCATCCAATTTTACTTAAAATTCCATTTCGATTTCATTTCAATTTCATAAATGAAAATTAAGCATTATTTTCCTAATTAATTAATTATAGATAAATATGGTTCATGACATCCTTCCCCACTTGGAAGAGACATCGTTCTGATGTTTTATTAAACGTCAAAGTAAATAGTATCTCAAACATCATGAAATAATAACCACACATCATAGTCTCAAATCAAAACATAAACAATAATAGTAGAATCCATGTTGTCCAAGTTCATAACATGTGAATCCAACCAGAGTATCAAAGTATCTCATGCAATAAGCACATACTACTCTACGAAGCAAAAGAGGAAAATGACAATCAATCGTCTCAGCATCCTCCCATGTAGCACTATCCTCATAATATTGGTCCCACTAGACCTTATACTAAGTGAACTATCTGCTACGTAGCTTCACGCTATGTTGATCTAGGATTCAGATGGGCTCCACTAGCGCCATCCCCGAATCTTGTACATTTAAAGATCGCTAATCAAGAATATGTAGTTGCATTTAATATTGTCCAAAATCTAGATGTCATACTGGTATCCCTATCTGAAATAATGGTTTCTTGTACACCATGCAATCAGAATATCTCATGCACAAATTTCTTTGCAAGAGTCTATGATCCGTCCTTAAGATTTCTAGGTACAAAATGTGTAACTTTTGTCAATTTGTCGATAATAACTAAAATGGTATCATGCTTGTTCTTACTCAAAGGCAATCCTTGGATAAAATCCATATTGATTACTTGCCACTTATACCCAGGTATGTGATGTTGATACAAAAGTATTACTGGATGAACATGCTTAGCTTTCACTCGCTGATATTCCAAACACCGTGCCACATTATCAATCACCTCTTTCCCGAGTTTAGGACAAAAATACAAAGTTCTCAATTCAGCTACCATCTTTGTCACTCTCGAATGTTCTGAATAAGGTGTATTGTGTACCTTATGCAATTTTTACTTCCTCAAGTTTCTCCCTTCAAGAATGTACATCCTCCTTTGGTATCTCAAAATACCATTAGTTTCCAACTCATATCCATCAAACCAATGATCTGAAAAATCTAACTCCAAGGCTTACTTAACCCTTAGGTAATGTTTCTCTTCCAAGGGATTCTGCAACAATTGCTATCTCAAGTTTGACTTTAAATTAACTATGGTAGATAAATATTTTCTTGGTCTAAAAAATTCATCATTCGACTTTCTTGTAATTCCAAATATTCCAACCTACTAACTCCACTGCATGCCTTTGACTTTTAACAACCCGTAAAGATTTTGAAACTACTAAGTAAACCTTTAATTAACAAGACAATCATAATAATATAGAATCTTAACACAATAACATGTGTTGAACAACTACTAGTGCGACCTTATACTCAACTACTCAAAGTGTGTCTTCACGCCAAAAATCATATGTACTTTGATATTCAAGACTACACCACCTACGCTTATTTAATTAAAAAAATGACACAAATACAAGATCACATGATCTTGATGGTAAAACCAAGGAAAGTAAGAACACATAAATTTATAATATTATAGTTTGAAATCAGCATAAATAAGATTGTTGATTTTGTAACACAGAATGGCAGTATTGGAAACAGTGATAAATATGCAGAGAATAGAGATGATAGAGAAAAGAATAGAGAATGGAATGGAGAATAGCGAATAGAGAAGGGAGATTAGAGAATAGAGAGGAAAGAACACAAAGGATTTGAAAAGCATAGAGAGAGAAAATCATTGGAAATCTAGGAGTATTGCAGTAAGAATTAGAAGAAGATTAGCATTGATCATATTAGAATTGGCTTAAATTTTAGAGGTAGGCTCTTAAACGAGCAATAGTTTATTATATAATTAGAGTATAAGAACAAAATTATCTTGAGATTTGTTTCTTTTTAGATCATTAGTGAAGAAAAGAGTTAAACTTCTGAATTAGTTTCTTGCAGTAGATGTCATGATGATTATTTGAAATTTTGTTTGAAAAGCCATATAGGTATGTGCATTACAAATTATCATTTTTGTAATACCCATTATGGAATATTACTAAATTTAAATAGTTGAATTCATAAATCATAGAAAACACATGTTAGTATCAAACTAAATATGTTATTCGAGAAATGAATGTGTACTCATTTTCTATTTGATTATATGTAAAGATACATACATGTGTTACACCTTATTTTTAATTCTTGTCCTTGATTTACTTGAAAGGGTAGAAGCGAAAGATTGTTTTCTTATTAGATATAATTGGTTGTAGACGAAGGATTGTCTTATTTAAATATTGCAATTTTATCATGCGAAAAGATAGATATGCTTATGCTTTTAGAAAAGCTAGATATGCTTATATGTTTGGAAAGTTTACCTTTCAGGACGGGTGCCGATGTCATGAACCATATTTATCTATAATTATTTAATTAGGAAAATAATGCTTATTTTTCATTTATGAAATTGAAATGAAATGGAAATGGAATTTTAAGTAAAATTGGATGATAATGAAATGAATATTTAAATGCAATGGAATGACTTAAATTGTTTCCCTTTTTGAAGTGTAAATGTAATTAAATGATCAGTATTATTTTTATTATGAAATTGGGGATCGTCATTGCTAATGAGCAATTGAGTGCAAGTGAATGCAGGAACAGGTGAACACGAATGAAGGCGAGAACATGGTTAAGGTAGAGTTGCTTTAGCTCATGGACTTTGCTAGAATAGATGGAATCTTACACACCACTTTAGAATGCATATTTTCTTTTTTTTAGATCATTAATGAAGAAAATAGTTAAACTTCACAATTAGTTCCTTGAATTAGAAGTCATGATGACTATTTGCAATTTCGTTAGAAAAGCCATATAGGTATGTGCATTATGAGTTATCATTTTATTTAATACATGTTATGGAAAATTACAAAATTTAGTTAGTTGAATTCATAAATCATAGAAAACGCAAGTTAGTAGAAAACTAAATATGCTATTCGAGAAAAGAATTAGAT